>NC_056442.1:28758023-29080523 GCF_018296145.1 Oncorhynchus tshawytscha
TGGAGTTGGGGGAGTATGTCAAGCTTTTTGCCAGAGGAGCACTTCTCCCCCTCTACAAGCTGAGGAGAGGAGAGAGCGGAATGTGGACAGACTGTTCTCTGTTGACAAGAGGGGGAGCAGGGAAAACATGGAGGATCAGAGCCACGGCATGGGATAATGAATGATTCACCAGCATCATAAATGGAGCTGTCATTGAAGATGTAGGGAAAACATGATCCTCTCTCTCTCTCTCTCTCTCTCTCTCTCTCTCTCTCTCTCTCTCTCTCTCTCTCTCTCTCTCTCTCTCTCTCTCTCTCTTTCTTTCTTCCTTTGTTTCTTTGTGTTCTGTCTCTTACAATCTCTCACTTGCTCTCAAATTACTTCATCCTTTCTCTTTCTTTCTCTTAACAGATGAAATATGCCCAATTTACACAATGTGCCATATGAAATATTTGTTGCACACAAGCTTGTACACACAGTCAGCACAATAAAGATTTCTCAATTTCTCAATATTACAAATCAATAGTTTACTCCATGTTTTAGTAATCTCATCATTTTTATCTTATCATTTGCATGTAAAAGGATCAAGATTGAATTTGGAGATACAGTTGCCGAGTAGACTTTTACTGCCCTCTGGTGTATCAAAAATAACCTATAACCAACTGCCATATCTTATGCAATGTTTGTACTGCATTAGAAACGAAGCAATTAATGGATGTCTATCACATAAATACAGACCCAATCTATTTAATTTTAAGATTGTATTGCATAAATCAGGGGAGGCTGGTGGGGTGAGCTATAGGAGGACAGGCTCATTGTAATGGCTGGAATGGAATACATTTGACAATATAAAACAAATCAAATACAAAATATAGAAACCACATGTTTGACTCTGTTGCATTTATTCCACTCCAGCCATTACAATGAGCCTGTCCTCCTATAGCTCATCCCACCAGCCTCCTCTGGCAGAAATCCACTTTGAGGAGCTGTACCTTTCCAGGTGTAATGTCCAAAGTTTTCCACTGGAGGTCAGATTTGACAATCTTTTACAATTGAGTGGGTCCCCAGTCCAAACTTTAGTAGACACCATGCAACACTGTGACTCAAGAGATGTTGTACGTCTTTACTTGCGCACATAGGTGAAAATAGAATATGTAAAAAAATAATAATAATATGATTTGTACTCAGAGCAAGTAATAAAATAATATTGGTTGCTTTGGCTACTTCAAATTGCAGGTGATTGTTGAGTGTGTAAAAAAAACAGACAGGAAGGAGACGCTGGGTTTGCATTACCTTGGGTTTGCTTTAATGTAATACCTCAGAGCCCAGTAGAATGAGAGTTAGCCAGTAGTAATTCCAGGCAGGTCTTCCACATCCCTTCCTGTTGCCTATTAGGTGTCGGGTGTTCAAGGAAGAGCCGTGCGCTAGGCCACCGGCTTATCTCTCTGGTAGCAATGAGTCACTGATAACACCACACAACTGTCAACTAGCATAACATCATCCCACCACAGCAAGACCAGCTGAGCTAACACAGTCTCACCATAGCCATGTGATGTTACATAGTAGTATCTCGTTACAGACAGACTGATTAACGAGACTGTACAATACCTATCTATCACCCAGAGTTGTTTTTCCTGGTAAAGTCACATGGTCTGAAAAAAACGCCAGGCCCAAACCATAGCCATTTAGCCTATCATCACTTTAGTCCAATAGTGTAACAGACCCTCACACAGATAACAGGTTTCTAGGCTTACAGTAATTAAGTAATACGCTAATTGTGATGTAAAGCTTTACTGAAATACTTAATCTTCATTATTAGAACTTCTGCATCCATTTAGAGAGAGAGAGAATGTCCACAATATGCTTTTTCACATCCCCTATAAGAATATCGCACTACTGGGTGATCTGAAAAGTCATAGTCAATCGACAAATAATCTAATAATACTTTTAGCAAAAATGTTTCTTTTCAATTTTCAATCTGTAGGAACAATGAGAACAGAAAGGTTCAGAACTTTTGTGAAGCATCACAGCAGAGTTGAAAAATATATGGCAAATATAAATCCAGTATGGATGGTGCTAAGAGATAGATGGGAGGGGTTGAATGGAGCTGAAGGTTGGGACTAATAACAACAAGATAACTAATGTAAAACATACTGTGACCATAAAACATATAAAGGTTAAGAACTTTGTTGAAAGAGCACAGTTTGAAATCTATGGCAAATAGAAATCAAACCAGATGGACATCATAATTATATGGGAGAGGTTGAATTTAGAGGAAGGACAAGAGTTAAAAACAAACTAAATAAAACTATTGTAAAATAGACTGTGTCCATAAAATGAATATAGTATGTAAGCTGGAAATACAGGCCTAAGCGATGTTGTTCACTAGTTTGCTCCAATTGGGGAAGGGCTGGTCGGGTTGGAGGGTAATAAAGGAAATATATAAAATAAAAAATATGTATGTATGTATGTATTTACATGTGTATGTATGTATGTGTGTATGTATATACAGTGGGGAGAGCAAATATTTGATACACTGCCGATTTTGCAGGTTTTCCTACTTATGAAGCATGTAGAGGTCTGTAATTTTTATCATAGGTACACTTCAACTGTGAGAGACGGAATCTAAAACAAAAATCCAGAAAATCACATTGTATGATTTTTAAGTAATTAATTTGCATTTTATTGCATGACTTAAGTATTTGATCACCTACCAACCAATAAGAATTCCGGCTCTCACAGACCTGTTAGTTTTTCTTTAAGAAGTCCTCCTGTTCTCCACTCATTACCTGTATTAACTGCACCTGTTTGAACTCATTACCTGTATATATATATATTATATATACATTATATATATATTTGCAAGAAGAAAAAAATATATATAATAATGTCCCATTTTCCAGCTAGAAGGTGGAGGTGCCTCTATTCTGTGAATTATGGTAGCCATATGAGTGTGATGGGTGAGGTAACTGGTCTGTTTGAATGAATTGTTTGTCTTCTCTGATTGGTTGCAGTTGTGACTGTAGGCAAAAATGATCTATGATATTGACAAGATAGCCAAGTGTCTTCTCGAACAATGGAAATATATGTCCTGTGTGTGTGTGTGTGTGTGTGTGTGTGTGTGTGTGTGTGTGTGTGTGTGTGTGTGAACAACAGGCACAACTAAGTTGTTTTTTCTCAAAGTTGCCGGAATGACTCGTGCGTTCACTTATCAGTACATTTGTACATATCAGTACATTTGTAACAGCCTAAACATTGCAAAACTTCTACTCTATCAAATAAACCTCACATTACTCATCACTCTCATAGACCTCCAAACAAAAAAGAGCTTATCTCACTCGGACAGATTTTGGGCAGAGTAAATCCTCTAGCTTTGCCTCTTCCTCTCTGCTATAGAGAATGCGCCTCCATCTGTTTCTTTCCAGATGGTGTTTCCTTTTCTAGCCAGGCAGAAGGAAAGACAGGGACGGAGCTGCTCCTTTTCTACACCACACCTAGCAGTCAAATTCACGGTCGACAAATCCTTTATCCAGTCTCTATATTGTGCCAAAGTGTAGGTATCCTGAGTACAATTTTTATTTGTTGGCTGTGTGGACTTGGAGACAGCCAGCAAGGTAGTTAAAGGAGTTTTATTTTTCACAACCAAATATCTATTTTGGATGTAAATGGCATGTTATAGGGTGCAGACACCTTTGTTTTTATAAACTTTCCCCAAATAGCGATTCACTGCCTGATCCTCGTTGTGCAGTATCGGGGTTCTAAAAAAACACGAACAAATGTTCAAAAAACACCTAACAGAGGAGGCTGGTGGGAGGAGCTACAGGAGGACAGGCTCAAAGAAATTGATAGAATATAATACATTTTACAGTATCAAACAAATCAAACATGGAAACCACATGTTTGACTCTGTTCCATTTATTCCATTCCAGCCATTATAATGAGCATGTCCTCCTATAGCTCATCCCACCAGCCTCATCTGAAACCCAAATCCGTATTTTTTTTAAACGGCAAAGCTCTCAGTATAGTGATGTAGGTCTTTAGATGTTGTAGGCCTATACATGAAACTGTGTCATTCTGAACTGTATCCACAAAGTTATATTCCATTTTGTGTGACTCAAGCTGTTTCCCCAACAGCATAGCTCCGCCTGGAATTTAATAAACGGCATTGGCACTTGGATTGGAACCGGTGCTATGGTCAGATGACATGAAAACAGAGCTCTCTTTGGCCACGCACACCAGTAGTGGGTTTGGCGTTGAAAAACAGAAGACTATGCAGAGAAGTACCTCATACCTATGGTAAAATATAGTGGTGGATATTTGATGTTATTAGTTCCATTAGTCCTGAGGTCTCTTGCTAAGGTCAACTGTATCATGAACTTTATCAAGTACCAGGACATTTTTACCAAAAACCTGGTTGCTTCTGCCAGGTAGCTGACACTTGGCCGCAAGTGGACCTTCCAGCAAGACAATAACCACAAGCAATAATCAAAATCTACAAAGAAATGGTTAACTGACCACTAAATCAACATTTTGCAATGGCCATCTCAGTCTTCGGACTTGAACCCCATTGAAAACATGTGGTTTGAATTGTAGAGGGCAGTCCAGAAGCACAGATGAAGGATATCAAGGCTCTGGAAAGATTTTGTATGGAGAAATGGTCTAAGACCCCTCCCAATACGTTCTCCAATCTCATAAAACATGTTAAAAAAAGGCTCAGTGTCGCTATTCTCGCAAGGGGAGTGTGCTAGAGTATTAAAAAAGGGGTGCCAATAATTTTGAGCACTATTTTTTTATTTAATTTTTTACTTCTTAAACAAAATCTCTTTCTCTAAACAATTGTATTAGTATAAAATAATCTCCCAACATTTGTCGAGCATACAAAAAAATATATATATATATACAGTGGGGCAAAAAAGTATTTAGTCAGCCACCAATTGTGCAAGTTCTCCCACTTAAAAAGATGAGAGAGGCCTGTACTTTAAATCACTTTTCATCATCATTCATCAACTATGACAGACAAAATGAGAAAAAAAATCCAGAAAATCACATTGTAGGATTTTTAATGAATTTATTGCAAATTATGGTGGAAAATAAGTATTTGGTCAATAACAAAAGTTTATCTCAATACTTATACTTATCTTATACTTACTTATGTTATATACCCTTTGTTGTAAATGACTGAGGTCAAATGTTTTCTGTAAGTCTTCACAAGGTTTTCACACACTGTTGCTGGTATTTTGGCCCATTGTCATGCTGAAAGACCCAGCCACGTTTCATCTTCAATGCCCTTGCTGATGGAAGGAGGTTTTCACTCAAAATCTCACGATACATGGCCCCATTCATGCTTTCCTTTACACGGATCAGTCATCCTGGTCCCTTTGCAGAAAAACAGCCCCAAAGCATGATGTTTCCACCCCCCATGCTTCACAGTAGGTATGGGGTTCTTTGGATGCAACTCAGCATTCTTTGTCCTCCAAACACGACGAGTTGAGTTTTTACCAAAAAGTTATATTTTGGTTTCATCTGACCATATGACATTCTCCCAATCTTCTTCTGGATCATCCAAATGCTCTCTAGCAAACTTCAGACGGGCCTGGACATGTACTGGCTTAAGCAGGGGGACACGTCTGGCACTGCAGGATTTGAGTCCCTGGCGGCGTAGTGTGTTACTGATGGTAGGCTTTGTTACTTTGGTCCCAGCTCTCTGCAGGTCATTCACTAGGTCCCCCCGTGTGGTTCTGGGATTTTTGCTCACCGTTCTTGTGATCATTTTGACCCCACAGGGTGAGATCTTGCGTGGAGCCCCAGATCGAGGGAGATTATCAGTGGTCTTGTATGTCTTCCATTTCCTAATAATTGCTCCCACAGTTGATTTCTTCAAACCAAGCTGCTTACCTATTGCAGATTCAGTCTTCCCAGCCTGGTGCAGGTCTACAATTTTGTTTCTGGTGTCCTTTGACAGGTCTTTGGTCTTGGCCATAGTGGAGTTTGGAGTGTGACTGTTTGAGGTTGTGGACAGGTGTCTTTTAAACTGATAACAAGTTCAAACAGATGCCATTAATACAGGTAACGAGTGGAGGACAAAGGAGCCTCTTAAAGAAGAAGTTACAGGTCTTTGAGAGCCATAAATCTTGCTTGTTTGTAGGTGACCAAATACTTATTTTCCACCATAATTTGCAAATAAATTCATTAAAAATCCTACAATGTGATTTTCTGGATTTTTTTTCTCATTTTGTCTGTCATAGTTGAAGTGTACCTATGATGAAAATTACAGGCCTCTCTCATCTTTTTAAGTGGGAGAACTTGCACAATTGGTGGCTGACTAAATATTTTTTTGCACCACGGTATACAGACTTTTTCCCTCATCTTTATAGAGGGTGCCAATAATTATGGACGTGGCTGTATATTCTCTGAACTTGGAAGGTGTCATTTGGAGGATATGCAATCTCCTAAATGCAGTATGTTATACTGATCATGCAGCTTGTGCGTGCATTAATTCTCCTCTGACTTTCTAAGTGATACCATCCTGCAAGAACAGACAAACCTCTAACACTTGACTTAAGGCTGACAGCTATAATGCATTATTACATAACACATTATTATGAGACTTCATAAGGTCTCAAACATGCTCATAACAAAATAGGGATCTAAAGCGTTACACCTGTTTCCTTTACTTGAAGTGTGACTGAAAGTTCTTTGGTATATAATTTCAAGCTTTTACTGTACATTGATAGTGTGTAAACATGTGGGAGCCCAAATAGGCCTAAAAAACTATTACAACATGTTTCAGTGAAACAAAATAGAATGCCTTCTGATGAGTCTCTTAGACGCTCTCCTCTAATCTAGACTGTAGATGCAAATAGTCGAAAAACGTCCTACCAATCATTTGCATGGAGAAAAAGGTCATTTGAAAAAGTCCATACATTCTCCATCAGTGGAGTGTGCGAAGGATTCCGTGAACGTTTCCAGAGGTGGAAAAGGCTTGTCTTTAGTATGATTTTGAGCATTGGTACAGCTACACTTTCACTGGAATAGAGGATTGACCTTCTCAATCTTTGTAGTACCGGACCTGAAACTGAAGCATCATGGAAACCGGTAAGGCTAAATGCAACCATAACGCTGATTCCTAATCATTTATGAGATACTTCCATGGTATATTGTTTTGACAAAACTATCATCATCCACAGACATTTTATGACATCTTCTTTAAGGGGGTGATAATGACATAATAAAAAATATATATTTTATTTGTTATTGGTTTCTGCTGTCAACTAGCATAACAATCTGGTTTATGCTATTGTCGTTTTTGGAATTGACTAGTATCCTTCCGTATAAAAAAAGTGAATGAATGAAATGTACTGTGAAGCTAACATTGTGCTTTGTAAGGTATTGGATTGGTGTATTGGATTGTATTTTCCATACTAACAAAACTGAAAGTATAGTACTGTAGAGGACTGCATCGGGAAATATGTTAACAGTGTGTCATATGAACATAAATATGATTGTTTATTATTTATATCTAAAGATGGCATTGCTTAGCTGTGACCAGTCCAAAGCATAAAGGACATGATGATGCTGAATAGTATGCAAATATTGTTTTGGTGTTGGATTTCCGGTATCCAAACCCTCTTCTCAATTCATAAATAATTCAGTTGGATATCAAACTGCAACACCTAGAAAATGACATCATTATGATCCCACATCAATTTCTGAATTTCAAAACTGTTTGGCCGTATGATGGCTATAGTAAAATAGAAACGTATCTTAAGACTCCATTCATAAAGCTGGGATCTTTTACATACTGTACCGTTTTTTTTGCATGCGATTTCCTTTTGCATGTTAAATTGCAAATATCGTCTATAGTATGCTCACTAGGAATATGTTCAGGGGGGGATTTGCCTACAAAATCAGGCTGGAGACATATTTGCTGTTGAGATTTATGATGCATTTACAAATAAATATTGATACTTTTGATACTTCTATCACTAGGCCTATTTAGACTATTTCAAATGTGTGAGTGGCTATCCAGTGTATAAAAATGCCATCACTGTTAGACAATGATGTTTGTACTAAATAGCTTTTTTTAACAGTCAATTTGCATTGACCAAAGCCAAAGACAATTTCCATGCCCTTTACACGTAACCCAAAAGGCAATTCAGCTATGCATAAAACTGTGAAAATTCAAATGAATACATGTTTGTTGGAATGAATGAGGACTAGCACTAAGCAGGAGCAGTATATTATCTGAAAAATACATAACCAGCAATATATTGTACTTGTGTTATATTTATATTTTACTTTGAGTAAGTACAATTTGAAGATACTTACTTCAAGCTAATTTAAAAAATACTTACAATATAAGTGAGCCAAAAACAGAGAATACAATAAGTGCATAGCATATTAGAGCATTGGGCCAGTAACCAAAAGGTTGCTGGATTGAATCCCCGAGCTGACACCTGTTGTTCTGCCCCTGAGCAAGGCAGTTAACCCATTGTTCCCCGGGCGCCGAAGACTTGGATGTTGATTATGGCAGCCCCCCGCACCTCTCTGATTCAGAGGGGTTGGGTTAAATGCGGAAGACACATTTCAGTTGAAGGCATTCAGTTGTACAACTGACTAGGTATCCCCCTTCCCCTTTCCTATGTTTAATTTAGGCCTCCTGAAAATAATAGTTTTTCTAGCCTGTTTTTCATATACTTCAAGGAGGTTCATAGAATTTGTTCTAGCAATGTACTTGAGGCAAAATATTAAATCTTTGTATCAACATAACTACAATTTTAGGCTATCCTTGTGTTAGGAGTGTACTGTATGGAGTTTGTTTTCAGTGACCTCCACAGAATAATGAGTGTATAATCATGTATTAACTTGTATTACTTCACACTCAAATAATGAGTCAATTGTATCTCTGTGTGCACGTGTGTGTGTGTGTGAAATATTTCTTTCTCTTTTTCTCCAGAGTATTCTAAAAGGGTCTATCAAGGGGTGAGGGTCAAGCACACAGTGAAAGATCTACTGGCAGAGAAACGACAAAATCAAACAAATGGACCAAGATACAGTGTGAGTATTCCAAGTACATCTAGCGTGATTCGCTTTTGTATTGTCTTCTTTCTTTCTTTCTTTCTTTCTTTCACTGACATATAACCAGACAGTTGATGTCTGTTGGCGAGACAATAGGGTGTTGTCCTTCAATCTTCAGCCTTATTTACATTTGGGCTTATTTTGTATGCTAACGAATCATGCCCATAATGCCTACCTATAAGTCCCTCGGCAGTGTATCTTTATTTCTCCACTCCTCAGCCATGAGTGAAAGCTAAGCCTATGGGTAAATACCAGAACATTGGTTTAAGATAGAAAAACAAAGCCAAGCAGACCCATGAAAACCCCACGATGAGCAGGACAACAATAATACGCAATGGCTAATGGTCATGAACTCTAGCAGTCGTGAGGAGGATAGCTAATACAAACCCTTTTTGGTCTGCCAGGTTGGTCTATGCAAAGTCAGATTCTCGCACACCTGCCGACCGATATTGTTCTCCATGCAGGCCGCAGACAAGCTAGCCATTGTTGCCTCAGACACAGTGAAATTGGCCTATGAGACATCTGCCTGAGCAAACAGGAAAAGTTTTTCATCTCCCAAGCTACCTGTCAATGCCCTTTACAGGACTCCATTTCTTTTCTGTTTCCATTACCATTGGCACTCAGTAGACAGTAACTACACTCTTCATGGACAGATCCTGATAAGGGAGAGACAAACTGTGAGGTAGATGCCATGAGTTTCAACATCGTAAGCCTTAAGACATGCTTTCACACTCTGTGACCATCCTTCCATGCCTGGACTGTAATGGCTCTTCAGAAACATCTTTTTTTTTTTGTAGAAAAAAATGTCACAGGTTTGCCAAAGCCAGGTTGGGAAGGATTTCTCAGGGGGCAATGTGTCCAAAGCAAACTGCAACAAAGATCACAACACCAGGAAGTACTGCTCTTATTGCTTAATAATGATGAGTCACTGTTTTCCTAAACAAAACTAGATCGATGTTGTCAACACCACCACCGAAAACTCTGCTTGAAAGCGAAAATGTAATAGACTTGAGTTCTGTCATTCTTAATTCACAGTATTAAGTTAATACTATTAACTCAGAGTTACAGATATCATCTTGTGGATGGATTGGTAAGACCCCAGTGTTGCCATCAACAGTTTTTGACTTAACGCAAAATTAGATTGGATTTGTGTGAATAAAGATAAAATTATACTATATATTTATGTTTTAATCTAGGAGATTCTCGGTCTTCTTTTGCACACATGAGACGTGTGTGCCCAGGTTCATGGATGAACAATACGGACTAAAGACACATTCAGATAACAGGGCCACACCATCTAAAGATTGCCTCGACTTTCTCTTATGCTCTCTCTCTCTCTCTCTCATTCGAGTTTGCAGTCTTTTATCCTAGAGAGAAAGGCCATTGATAGACATTGGCAAACTTTAGCCACCAAGTGATTCAAATCAAGTCGCAACATGAACCCATAGAAATGAAAGGGAAATATCTTTGACAACAGGCATGCTGCCTCAATGACAGGACAAAGGCCATCGTACACAATCTCAAGTAATAAACAACGTCAAGCTTCATAAAGAAGAGTATTAAAGAGATATAACCGTAGATACACTGCTCTATTCATTTCTGCATTATTAGACTCTAATATCTTGGCACAAGTAAGATATGTGTTGTACCCTAGACCTCAAGGAATGCTGAGAGAGAAATGGTATTAGCCAGCTCTTCTTTACTCACATACAGTAGCCTATGCTTTTTGCAAAACGGACTGAGGTTTGGGCATTATTAGGGCCAGCCGGCCAACCAGTGTGCCTTCACTGTTGTGTTATTGTGGAGGAAAGAGTACTTTTCAATTGTAAACACTCGGATATGCACACTTAAAATAATTAATCAGAGTAAATAGTCATGTAGAACTAAAATATCTGCACACTAGTATGCCCCCAAATTCTTGTTCTTATAAGGACAACATTTTGACCGGTAACTGGTTTTCCTTAAGGACAGCTTTTTTCACCAAATACAGCAGCATATAAAAATGTAACTGTCATACAACACATTGCAGCCCAACATGCTTCACAGATCATCTCTTTATTAAGACCTGTGGCTGGGGATGTTGGTTGGTAGTTGCAGTACCTTTTCAAAGCATTAGCGAAACCTCAATTATTATGATTTTCTTTGGTAGTGCATCAGCAGTTTTCCTCTTAATTGGTGCCCCCAACAAAATCTTGCTTAGGGCCCCCAAAATGTTAGAAACGGCCCTGGGTAATTGTTAGCCTCCCCATGCAGGTTTATCGTGTCTCTCCATCAGGTGCTTTGCTGTGAACTGGGAGTACATGAGGCTTTAACAACATGATTTCCATACGCAGCCTTCAGAGAAGCACTGAGGCATTGACCTGGTCCACATGGGGAAGTCTTGGCATGGGCAAATTGCATTCAAATCCAACCCTCAAAATTTGCTTGCCTTCCAGCCAACACAGCCTTAAAATCAACTCTTTCATGTTTGCAATATGCAAACAAAAGAGAGCTTGTCCTCCTTTCTAACCCTCGCTGTGTGTGTGTGTGTCTCTTTAAAACAAATCCCTGTAAGCATATATCCCTTTTCTAACCCTACAAACATTTATAATATACATTCTAACAAGCTTGCTATAAATGTCATGCAAAATGTGTCTTCAATAACCGTAGATACCATAAAGACTTGTCCTTTCCACAGTATATCTTTACTTCAGACTCCACGGCACCCAAGAGGATAATAAAGCCATTCAGAAGTCTATTAAACCCCATAAATCATTCTGACTTCTGCATTATAAGCTGTTCGTAATGCTATCATAAACGTGACACACTGTCTGCTATAAAAGTTAATGACGTTTTTTTTCTTCAGTCTATGATGATAATGATCATGACTTTTATTTCACAGAATGTCACTGTATACTTTGTTACTGTCCATGTTATGTGTTCACATCAAACATGAAAAAATGGCCTGCATTCATTTGGGTCACACTTTTTGGGGATAGTCCATCTGTTGCTGCTCTACAGATTATCATACTATCAACAAACTATGTACTGATAAGCAACTGACTATCTGTTGATAAGCAACTGACTATCTGTTGATAAGCAACTGACTATCTGTTGATAAGCAACTGCTTGCTAAGGTTACAGTTAGGGTTAGGTTTAGAATAAGGGCTAGGGTTAGGAGATAGTTAGTTGAGATGTTACTCTACACTTGTAAAAACAAATGGTTCTAAAAGGGTTATTTGCAGAGAGATTGGATAAACCAAGAACAATTTTCTTCTGAAGAACCCTTTTTTGAAGACGAGGGTTCTTTATAAGGCCACGGGTTCTACCCAGAACGTTTTTCACACTAAGAACTGTTTTGTTAAGAAAGGGTTATTTGATGATTCTTTGGAAGGGAAGAAGGATTATTTGGAAGGGAAGAAGGGTTCTACGTAGAACTCTTCTGAATCTGAATTATAGAATTAGTGTTTACCTCAATGTTTAAACTTTAACATCAGGAGTTTGAGTAATCTGATCAGTTTAAAAAGATAGTATATGGGAATATTTGTAAATGTATCTGGTATTCCCTTGATCATTTTACATATACAGTACAGACATAGTTGATATCTTTGCCAAGATAAACATTTTTCAAATAAGTATTTTCTGTGATTTTATTGAGCAGTGAGTAGGAGAATAGTATGGAGTCTGAGTGAACCAGCAGTATATTGTATGGTACACATAAAATTGGCCACTTGGCCAGTGTTACCTAGTGTTGATTTTTCAGTGTAACTTTTATAGTGTTGATTCAGGAATTTAATTAATTCTGTAAAGTGGTGTAAGTGTGATTGTGTCATTTTTACTCAAAACCACGCCCATCATTATCATATTTCCCAGCATACCCTATTGCAGGTTGATTTTCAGAATTGTTTGTTTCAAAATCTGTGTTTTTGCATTGATTGGTTGATTCATTTTATGCTACACAATTATAAATAACATACATTTTTCTAAACTAATCCAATCTGTTAGTAGTCTCATTACTGAGATGGTTGTTTCAGTTTAGATGATTTAGGTAGTCTCCTTTATCAACCTTCTCTACCCTGGCAGTCATTCTGAATGCAGTTTGCGGGTGATTAAAAATCCCTGTTGTTGGATATCCTCACTCTGGCTAGATTCCAATAGGAATCACACATCATTTTACAAGCCAGCATAATGTGACTTGAAGGCCCGATGTGGTCTGCAAACCAGGAGTTTCAACCACTGTGTTAGGGTATAACTAACTTATGATATATTTAATGTATTGTCATAAAAAAAATTGCAAATAATGCTGGTAGAACCATTCATGGAGGGTTCTAGGAAGGAACCCTTCAGCGATAGAAGGGTTTTTGGTAGAACTGTTCACAGAGTGTTCTAAAATGAACCCTTGAAAGATAAAAGGGTTCTTGATAGATAGAATTGATTGATAGAATTGCTGGATATATGCTGGATACATGCGGGAACACGCTGTCGTACACATTGATCCAGAGCATTCCAAACATGCTCAATGGGTGAAATGTCTGGTGAGTATGCAGGACATGGAAGAACTGGGACATTTTCAGCTTCCAAGAATTGTCTACAGATCCTTGCGACCTGGGGCCGTGCATTGTCATGCTGAAACATGAGGTGATGGCGGCGGGTGAATGGAACAACAATGGGCCTCAGGATCTTGTCATGGTATCTCTGTGCATTCAAATTGCCATCAATAAAATGCAATTGGGTTTGTTGTCCATAGCTTATGCCTGCCCATACCATAACCCCACCACCCCCATGGGTCACTCTGTTCACAACATTGACATCAGCAAACAGCTCGCCCACACAATGCCATACACGTGGTCTGCGGTTGTGAGGCCAGTTGGACGTACTGTCAAATTCTCTTAAACGATGTTGGAGGAGGCTTATGGTAGAGAAATAATATAACATTTTCTTGCAACAGCTCTGGTGGACATTCCTGTAGTCAGGATACCAATTGCACACTTCCTCAAAACTTGAGTAATCTGTGGCATTGGGTTGTGTGACAAAACTGCACATTTTAGAGTGGCCTTTTATTGTCCCCAGTACAAGGTGCACCTGTGTAATGATCATGCTGTTTAATCAGCTTGTTGATATGGCACACCTGTCAGGTGGATGGATTATCTTGGCAAAGAAAAATCCTCCCTAGCAGGGATTTGTGCACAACATTTGAGAGAAATAAGCTTTTTGTGTTTATAGAACAATTCTGGGATATTTTATTTCAACTCATGAAACATTGAACCCTTTACATGGAACAATTTACATGTTGCATTTATTTTATTGTTCAGGGTAGAACCCTCTGCAAAGGGTTCTACCTGTTCTACCTAGCACCAAAAAGGGTTCACCTATGGGGACAAACCGAAGAACCCTATATGATTCTACTTTTTCTAAGAGTGTAGATAGTCTGTAGAGCATCTACAGATGGACTATGCAAATAAAATGTTACCATCACTTGGATATAGAGTGCATTCGGTAAGTATTCAGACCTCTTGGATTTTCCCACATTTTGTTACATTACAGCCTTATTCTAAAATTGATTAATGTTTTTCCACATCAATCTACACACAATACCCCATAATGACTAAGTGAAAACAGTTATTTTTGTAAGTTTTGCAAATTTATTAAAAAAGAAGAAGCTGAAATACCTTTTTTAAGTATTCAGACCCTTTGCTATGAGACTCGAAATTGAGCTCAGGTGCAGATCTGGGGAAGGGTACCATTGAAGTTCCCTAAGAATACAGTGGCCTCCATCATTCTTAAATGGAAGAAGTTTGGATCCACTAAAACTCTTCCTAGAGCTGGCCACCCGCCAAACTGAGCAATCAGGGGAGAAGGGCCTTGGTCAGGGAGGTGACCAAGAACCCAATGATCACTCTGACAGAGCTCCAGAGGTCCTCTTTGGAGATGGGAGAACCTTCCAGAAGGACAACCATCTCTGCAGCACTCTACCAATCAGGCCTTTGTGGTAGAGTGGCCAGACGGAAGCCACTCCTCAGTAAAAGGCACATGACAGCCCGCTTGGAGTTTGCCAAAAGGCACCTAAAGGACTCTCAGACCATGAGAAGCAAGATTCTCTGGTCTGATGAAACCATGATTGATCTCTTTGGCCTGAATGCCAAGAGTCACGTCTGGAGGAAACCTGGCACCATCCCTACGGTGAAGCATGGTGGTGGCAGAATCATAGTGTGGGGATGTTTTTTTTTACCCCTTTTTCGATCTTGTCTCATCGCTGCAACTCCCCAATGGGCTCGGGAGGAGATGGTCGAGTCATGCATCCTCCAAAACATGACCCACCTAACCGCACTTCTTAACACCCGCCCGCTTAACCAGCCGCACCAATGTGTCAGAGGAAACACTGTTCAACAAGGAGTTGCTAGAGCACGATGAGACAAGTAAAGCCCCCCCGGCCAAACCCTCCCCTAAGCCGGATGACCCTGGGCCAATTGTGCACCGCACTATGGGACTCCCGATTACAACCAATTGTGATACAGCCCGGGATCAATCCTGGGTCTGTCGTGATGCCTCTAGCACTGAGATGCAGTGCCTTAGACCACTGTGCCACTTGAGAGGCCCTTGTGGGGATGTTCTTCAGCGGCAGGGACTGGGAGATCAGTCAGGATCGAAGGAAAGATGAACGGAGCAAAGTACAGGGAGATCCTTCATGAAAACCTGCTTCAGAGCACTCAGGACACCAGACTGGGGTGAAGATTCACCTTCCAATAGAACAACAACCCTAAGCACACAGCCAAGACAACACAGGAGTGGCTTCGGGAGAAGCCTCTGAATGTCCTTGAGTGGCCCAGCCAGAGCCCAGACTTGAACCCGATCGAACATCGCTGGAGAGACCTGAAAATAGCTGTGCAGCAACACTTCCCATCTAACCTTACAAAGCTTGAGAAGATCTGCAGAGAAGAAATGGGAGAAACTCCCCAAATACAGGTATACCAAGCTTGTATCATACCCAAGAAGACTTGAGGCTGGAATCGCTGCCAAAGGAACTTCAAGAAAGTACTAAGTAAAGGGTCTGAATGCTATATTTTTTCTTTGCTTTGTCATTATGGAGTATTGTGTGTAGATTGATGAGAAAAAAACTACAATTTAATCAATTTTAGAATAAGGCTGTAACGTAAAATGTTGAAAAAGTCAAGGGGTCTGAATACATTCCAAACGCACTGTAAGTTGCAATTCTTGAAGCTTTGTTTTAATTTTCTTTATATCATAGCAACATGTCTTAATAGACCACACACTGACATACGCTTCGGCTTGTGCCTTCCTCAGCGTGTGTGTGGTGGCATGATATGTGTTACCAGAATCAGACCTGTTCTCATAATGCCATGGATCCAGGATTTTTATGTTTGTCTGTTCTTTCATTTGTAGGGAGGAACATCCAGCCAATCATCATTTGTTCAAATGCCAGGTGAGAAAAATCTCTGTGAAAATGATGTAATTATTGATGAGTCCCACTGACCTATCAACTCTCCTAATAGTGTTTGAGGTAAGGGAGGTACAGTATTATGGAAAACAGCTTTTAAATGTCACATTTACAAGCAACGTTCTGAAAAAGTAGAATAAAACCCATTTACTGGTGAAGACTTGTGAAGGCTTGTTTCGATGTTAACAGTAACCACCAGAGCTTTGAATGTGTACTCCGATTATATTGTATGCTTTGTTCTGATAGCTACCTGCTGCCTAGATGGGGCAGCAGGTCTCCTAAATGGGACGACAGGTCTCCTAGATGGGGCGGCAGGTCTCCTAAATGGGACGACAGGTCTCCTAGATGGGGCAGCAGGTCGCCTAGATGGGGCAGCAAGTCTCCTAAATGGGACGACAGGTCTCCTAGATGGGGCAGCAGGTCTCCTAAATGGGACGACAGGTCTCCTAGATGGGGCAGCAGGTCTCCTAAATGGGACGACAGGTCTCCTAGATGGGGCAGCAGGTCTCCTAAATGGGACGACAGGTCTCCTAGATGGGGCAGCAGGTCTCCTAAATGGGACGACAGGTCTCCTAGATGGGGCAGCAGGTCTCCTAAATGGGACGACAGGTCTCCTAGATGGGGCAGCAGGTCTCCTAAATGGGACGACAGGTCTCCTAGATGGGGCGGCAGGTCGCCTAGATGGGGCAGCAGGTCTCCTAAATGGGACGACAGGTCGCCTAGATGGGGCGGCAGGTCGCCTAGATGGGGCAGCAGGTCGCCTAGATGGGGCAGCAAGTCTCCTAAATGGGACGACAGGTCTCCTAGATGGGGCGGCAGGTCGCCTAGATGGGGCAGCAGGTCTCCTAAATGGGACGACAGGTCGCCTAGATGGGGCGGCAGGTCGCCTAGATGGGGCAGCAAGTCTCCTAAATGGGACGACAGGTCTCCTAGATGGGGCGGCAGGTCGCCTAGATGGGGCAGCAGGTCTCCTAAATGGGACGACAGGTCGCCTAGATGGGGCGACAGGTTGCCTAGATGGGGCAGCAAGTCTCCTAAATGGGACGACAGGTCGCCTAGATGGGGCAGCAGGTCTCCTAAATGGGACGACAGGTTGCCTAGATGGGGCAGCAAGTCTCCTAAATGGGACGACAGGTCGCCTAGATGGGGCGACAGGTTGCCTAGATGGGGCAGCAAGTCTCCTAGATGGGGCGACAGGTTGCCTAGATGGGGCAGCAAGTCTCCTAAATGGGACGACAGGTCTCCTAGATGGGGCGGCAGGTCGCCTAGATGGGGCAGCAGGTCTCCTAAATGGGACGACAGGTTGCCTAGATGGGGCAGCAAGTCTCCTAAATGGGACGACAGGTCTCCTAGATGGGGCGGCAGGTCGCCTAGATGGGGCAGCAGGTCTCCTAAATGGGACGACAGGTCGCCTAGATGGGGCGACAGGTTGCCTAGATGCGGCGGCAGGTAGCTTAGCAGTTAGAGCATTGGGTCAGTAACCGAAAGCTTGCTTGTTTGAGTCCCTGAGACAGCAAGGTGAAGATATCTGCCGTTCTGTCCTTGAGCAAGGGAGTTAAACTCCACCCCTGGGGCCGGTGACATCGATTAAGGCAGCCCCCAGCACCTCTCTGATTCAGAGGGGTTGGGTTAAATGTGGAAAATAAATTTCCATTGAATCCATTCAGTTGTGCAAATGACTAAGTATCCCCCTTCCCTACCTGCAGGCTATAAGTAAAGTGTTGCCATTTAGCAGACACTTTTATCCAAAGTGACTTACAGTAGTGTGTGCATACATTTTGGGTGGCCCCAGCCAGAATCGCACCACACAATCCTGACGTTGCAAGCACCATGCTCTACCAACCGAGCCACATAGGACCCCTTGTTACTAATGTTTTCTCACTGGTTCTCTTTACAACAGGGTCTCACATGATCCCTAGCTACTACGGCATGAGGCGACCTTTCATCTCCGACTCGGACTTCTCTCCCAAGCAGTTCTCGGGCGAGGTCTACTCCTCATCCCTGGGTGGCAAGCCTCTAGGTTGTGACCCATCGGCCATGTCTGGCTACCCGTCCGTCATAGACAGCTACTACCCGGAAACGTTCGGAGACTACCGTAGTGCAGCCTTCACCACCGGAGGGAGTTCCATCTTCCCCAGCTCAGCCCTGTCCACTCTGCTACCACCTTTCTCTGGAGAGTCCCCCCACTTTCTCCTGGTAAGTCAATCTGTCAGTGTTCAGTACTAGTGATGGAATGGAACTGTTGAGCTATGGCTTTACATTATGGGCCAGTTTCTCAAACATGGTTTAAAGTCTAGTCCTGGACTAAGAATTGTTCAAGGCTAGGCTAAATCCAGGAAACGCACCCTATGTGTTATTGTTTTTTATGTGATGTGAGATGGCGCAAAGCATGTAAATAGGGATGGGGGCTGGAGCGGATAGGGTACATCCAAATGAGCACACATTTCACAAAAGCACGATGGAAAAAATACATCTAATTCCACAGGTGAGAAGTGTGTCCCTATGTTACTGATTTGGGATCAAACCCAGATCTGTGCGCTACAAGGCTTTGTTAGCCCACTGAGATAAAGCCTAGACATTAGCTCAGTGAGCCAACATGTCTTCAGGTCTCCAGCAAGGTTAATCATCACACAAGCATGGTTCCTAACCATCTGTTACACATACCTCTTAGGGCATTCTGCAATCGGCAATACCAACAAATAAGAGTAATTTCTCCATCATCTCTATTCTTTTCTCTGGCTGTTGCTCCTACAGAGGGATTCGTGGGAGCAGCCAGTGGCAGACCCAGTGACCCAGGGAGAGGGTTTGTGTGCAGACGGCCTGACCTCTGTTCCAGTCTCCCTGCCCAGCCCCGACCCTCCCGGGAGCCCGTCACAGTACCGCTGCTCCACCCGTAGCTCCTCCATGGCCTCGGCACAGCCCTATGCCCTTCACCCTCTGGACGAAGTACACTACCACACCTCTTACCCTGCTGCCTCCACTTTCACATGTCCTTCCTATATGACTGTCTCCAACGACCTAGCCTCCAAGATGGCCCCTCTAGCTAATGAGGTCTCTGACAGTACCCTCGCCACACATAGTGACACGCACTCGTGGGTGAAAGAAGATGGTGGAAGCTCTTGGTCGCCATATGAGATTCGGAGGTCTTATTAAATCCATTTGGAAACATCTTGTCCTTCACAGAAAACCAAAACAATGCAGATGCAAGTGACTCAGATCCTTGTGGTCCAAATATTGACTTTGTAGACTTTGCTAATCTTTTTATAGAAGTACAAAGTGGAACTTTTACTTATTTGACCCTCCTAAGTCCCCTGTTGACATTATGGTATGTAAGAACTAACTCACTGGGCACACAATGGTTGAATCAATGTTGTTTACACGTCATTTCAATTCAATTATGTTGAACCAACTTAAAATAGACATTGAATTGACCTCTGTGCCCAGTGGGAACCCTTTGCATGGGCACGTGACAATGGACCAGTTAGGATTCTGTGCCTGTGTTCAAATGTTTGAAATAGATGTGTTTTTATATAGTCATTATATTAGGAAAACATCATTTTAATTGATATACTGCCATTGCGACAATTGCAATTAGCATTTATTTTTTGCTGAAGGTCGTTTTACTTTAACCTTCTTTACTTTATCGCATCTTGTTGTCAGCTTTAATAACCAAATCAGAGTTTATCCAACTGTATCTACTTCATGTGAGCCTTTACTCTGTGAAGCTTTGGTAATGAATGTGTATGTTTTTTCTCTTCTGTTTTTTATATTTTAGGAGCTTGTTGCAATGCATTCATTACTAGTAATAGGCAGCAGTGACAATTCAAAGAAAAGTCTAGAGTATAACGAAAGACAATCAGAGATGACCATCTACAGGATTCTTCAAGAAGTGAGTGGGAATCTATACCTGAATATTTTACATTCAGAGACAATGCAAGGAACGGAATTGGTCAATAGATGCAAGTGATTTATCATACTCACAGTTCCTGTGTTTTGCTTTACATTTCAAGAAATAAACAACATAGATTATGTTTTGGGCAGTAGAATGTGTATTATAAATCAAATATAATAAAAGAGACTGCAATAAATGCATGAAAATGGAACATATTTTTTGCTAAAATTACACATGAAAAAAAAAACGATTTTATCTCTACATTCAATTAAGACGGAGAGCCCACTTACGTATATCCTACTCTAGATGGCGCAGTTGTTTCATGTTACCTCTTCCTCTCACCGTACCAGCGTAATGTGTGGGGAGGAAATTGCAACCCCAGAAATAAAACATTAAAACATTGTAACGTTAGATATTATATCAGAACACTAGCATAATATTCTTGGCAGTTACGATAATGGGCCTAGGTCCTACTTTATGGAAGGTGAGAAGTTGGTCAAGACACCAACTCAACTACCCAGTGGAGATGATGGGCTTTGAACCGACATGATAGGATCATTGCATAGGCCCCTACCAGTATAAATCAGGAAAGGCAATAGATTGTATTGGGCATATAGTGTGTGTATTTTCTCAATATATGAATGATGATAATGATATATGATACCCCAAAACGGAAAGCTAGGCTATTTTAATTCAAACTAGGTATATGTTTGTGTTTATTGTTTGCTATGTTTGTAAATTGTTATTCATATGTATTCTAACAATGGCAATGGAAGAACACTTCTAGGAAACGGTTTTCTCTAAGGCAATGTGCTCATGTTTTCTTAAAATATTTGAGTGAAAATTGCCTTCTGATAACATGTTGTTTGTTCATATCATATGTATTAAGTTGTAAACTCTTCTACATAAAAGCAGTCATGGACAGTAACCCTATTCCAATAAGTCTATAAATTGAAAATACTTTGCCGACATCTAAGTAGGCCCAGGATACACAAGTAGAGCAATCAAGGAGTCTCCTCATTGGATTCAAATTGTATCAGACATATATAAACAGAGTTTTTGCATTGAAACTCATTTGTAAAAAGCTTTCTGGATTCGAATGATGCTAGGCTACTTTATAGATCGTCTATAGACACTTTATATTTTATAGGCTATATATAAAGTAGCCTAGCCCTGGGATGTCAAATCAGGTTTCACATGTGAATGACTGAAACATTCAGTCTTTATGGTTATATGAATAATGAATATAATGAATGTAACTAAACTAAATAATGCTAAAACCACTGTAATGTAATTGGTAACACATGGGTGATGTGAGCTCCGGGGATGGGGAACATGCACTTGCTGAAGGAGCAATGGAGTCAGTGATGGCTGCTACTATATGCCACGCCCACAGCCGAGACATTTAATATTTTGTTGTTTAATATAAGACTAAAAATGTATGGTCACAACGTGTTGATGTGCTTATCCTTCCTGAAATACATATGATCTGCAATGTGTAATGGTTGGTGATGTTTAGATAGAGCATCTTACCGTTACTTTCCTGTAGGGCCTCATTATGAAGGGGGACTGATGGCCAGATTGGCAAAAGATGGATAAAATGTTTAAAATATCAACTTCTTTTCGGTTTGGGTATAAAATAGTGCTGTATTCTATTAAATGGAATGTTATTTTAAGTGCATATGTATTGATTTATACTGAAAAATATGTATTTTTGTGTAGCCTTTGAATATTCAAATTGAAAGTAACGCGCAATCAAATCATTGTCAAATCATTGAGTTCTAGGGGTTTTAAAAAGTAGGCATGGAGAGAAAATTTCACAAACTAATACATCCCTAGCTATATTAGGATATTATTGTATGCTCTGAGATAGTTTTAAGACTTGTGTGTTGAGAATTTGTGTGATTTTTATGAATATTTCATTATAGCCCATATAACTGAGCCAGAAAAGGACATTGTGGAATCTCATAACTGCTTTTCTTCCAGGACTCTTTCTTACATTTTACAACATGTCTGGTAAGTTCATCATTCCTTTTTCTTCTGATCATGGTTCTCTTTTACGTTCTTCCTGAAAGAAAGAAAGAAAGAAAAATATAAATGTTAGAACAAAACGATTGGAAATAATTGACATTGCACAACATGCTGTTTTAGTTTCTCAGGGAAATGCGAGGTTCTGATGAAAACCTTAGAGATAAAGAATGCAATTCGTGTTTTAACTAAAGAGTAATGGAAACTATCCTTCAACAATGAGCTCATGTGGATTAATGCCATGCCTATTACCTGCATGATGTATGCTATTTTCGATTACAATATTTTTCAATTGAATCGAACGTTTTAAAATAGGGTTTTGCTTATTTCTTAAACATCACTACTTTGGGCCACTTTGCCCAGTTTAGGGCGTGAGGATAACTTAACTCAAACGCGATTTTATTTGCATTATTTTTGTCGATTAAACTGTAATTGTAGTCATTGTAATTACACTGCAATATGTAAACTTACAAATGGTCATTTTAAGCAGTAATCAGTGGGATGTGTATTTTGGGCAGCTTTACTATTTGCCACATTTAAGACAAATCATGATCTGACATTTCAGTATATGAATATTTAAAAGGATGGGTTTGACAGCCAAGCACACCTCTTTAGATTCTGCGGAGGCAGCTGCTATTATATAATCGCCTTTACCGCCAACTTTGCAGTCTCTGACTGCCTTAATGAGTTCTACCATTGTGTGGCGTCGTTTCTGTAACGACTTTAGTCATTGGAGTAGAACCTTATACCCCCTTATATTTAGAAGTAAAGCCATGACATACAATTGAAGGCGTACATATATGAGTACCGTTCATTTTAGCATAAAAATCCCAAAATTATGCTACTGCACTAACACGTGTTAATAAGAGTGGGTATTGGCAACGGCTCTAACCTATCCGCCTAGTACAGCCTAAATTAGTCTGCAATGTCATTTAAAATGCAGTCCTGCATCGATGGATGCGTTTTACATAAAACTGAATTGTTTCACTGCGTAATTGTCAGGCTTGGAGCTTCAATAGACAAACGGGAATAATTATATAATCAAAAAACGTTTATTTATTATAGGCTAAAGCTCATATTGTTATCCAATAGCCGACCAACAATATGTAGGCTAAGTAAAAGTAACTTACTTTTATAATCGGACGAATTTCTCAAACGAAATCTTCAATTTTCACCTCATTTTTGCGGGATTTGTGGAGTCCTTTGGTTTTTCTTACGAGGCAGCTGTTTGCCAGCTTTACCTGTAGCCTAATTTTACTTGCCTACTTTCACGGAATATGCTACTATCAGCCCCTTTCATGGAACGCAACGCTTAATCTGTGTTTTAGGCCTATGTATAGAATTAAAATAAATATATTATCTAAATAAAATCGAGAAGTTACGCTCACAGTATCATTTTAGCACAGGTTTTTCCGTTGTGCTTAAAATGAGTGTGAAGGCAAGACTACTGTATTGACAGTGAAATTCGAAACCCGGTCTCTGCGGTGCGGGGTTCTCGCAGAGGTAGACTACAGGGAAGAGACCTAGGTAGGACAATAATAGGACATTTCTGGCTTTCGCGCGGGCGAGTTTGATACAATAACTTGGGCAACATTTGAGGGCTGCATAAGGACAGTCGTTTGTTTATATTATTCACAAATAAGTCTAGGTGTAATACATGATATTAAATACACGGATATACAAACCATCTTTTGTATCCGTGTGTTTTAAATTTTTTAAATATTTGTAATAATTTTCCAATGTTTTTTAATGATTAAGTAGGCCGAATTAATTGTTGCGTGAAAGTATATAGCAGGCAGTGAAAGTGCTCGAGAGAGGCAGGGTTGGGAGCATTCCGTTTTTTTTGTTAACAGTAAACACCGATACAATGTTTTTCTCTTCTGACAGATAAGCCAAAGGTGTACCAGGGCGTGCGGGTGAAGACAACTGTTAAAGAGTTGCTGCAACAGCAGAGAGCTCTCCAGACAGCAATTAAAACAGTTAGAATGGTAATTATCACCTCACTCTCTCTCGTCTTGCTCTGACTGGCACGCAAGGACTTACATACGCACGCATCGGGGGAGGCACACACACACACACACACACACACACACACACACACACACACACACACACACACACACACACACAGTCTCAGCATAGTTGGAGGTGTTGCTCTCTCCATGAAATCCCCTTTGCAGTAACTTCCTCCTTACCAACCTTACCCCAAACACAAAGTTCCATGCCTCATTAATGATTCACCACCAGGTCTACTCTCCAGTAGCCTATCAGTTGATAATCGTTTAGCAGTAACAGTGGGACTTGTTTTCCTGTAGGAACTGTAGCAGCTGTTTTATGTGATATTTTACAGTAAATTCAGATGCATAAATCAGAAAAGATGTCCTTATGATGTCTTTATGGCAACTGGCAACAATTGGCTCAAACACACACACTCAATCAACCCTCCGAAATGAAGAGGAAGAACAAACTAATCGGCAAATGCCATTATTATGCTATACAGTGCTATACAGTACTATACAGTGCTATACAGTGCTATACAGTACTATACAGTACTATGCAGTGCTATACAGTGCTATACAGTACTATGCAGTGCTATACAGTGCTATACAGTACTATACAGTGCTATACAGTGCTATACAGTACTATACAGTACTATGCAGTGCTATACAGTGCTATACAGTGCTATACAGTGCTATACAGTACTATGCAGTGCTATACAGTGCTATACAGTGCTATACAGTACTGGGATGAAAAATGATGAAAAATAACCAGCCCAAAAATCGAACTGTTGTAAATCAATGGGGACTTGTGTTTTCTCTCTGTATCCCTCCTTTTCTCTTTTCCTACATGAATAGAAATCCCAGAGCTTGGCGAGTCAGGATGTTTGCGTCTCCTCCTCCTTGCCAGGTACGTTCCAATATGTCCATATATTAGTCAGTATTTATACACAGCATTCCATTGTCTTGATCGCACAATGATTGTATGGTAAAGCATCACCATGGAAAATCCAGAATCAATGTTCTATAGTAAAAAAGTAATGCTCTTGACTGTATCCAAACCTGCTAACAAAAATACATGTAGCCTACAGTAAAGTACAGTAAAATCCTTTTGACATGTCCAGTGGGGGCGTTGCAGTAAACCATAATCAAATAAACAAGCTTCGATCAAAAAGGCAGAAGGCAATGCATTATGCATCATACATGCAAATAGATAAATAGCTGTCAAATCCACCACATAAGCCTTTTATAAAATAAAATCGGAATTGCACATCAGATTCGGTCAGGTAAATATCTAGATTGACACTTACATGGAGAATCAACGACCACAGCAGAATAGTTCGAAACATATACTGGGACCTTTTTATAAACTTGCATTCAAATGTGTTTTTTTTAGCTGTTGGCTGGTGGTGCCGTGACATCACTTCTGGAGTCTTCACTTTTTTCAATGGCCACTGCATGTGTTTATGTATGCAACCTCTGACTGATCCTTCTCGTTTATTCCTATAGGCCATTATTTTGATTATTTCCCTCAAGAGATGAATTCCAACGGCAGCTTTCAGCCGCGGGCCTTTCCAGACAGCAACGTTCAGATGGAAAGCTTCGATAATCAACAATTGATAAGCATGATGATGCCCAACGAGACCTACAGCAGTGGTATTATGCATCCCGCTACTTCAACAAAACTTTGGCCCCAGGAAAATCACTCCCTGAATATGGACTATTGCGTCAATGGCATGGTATGCTTTATTCAAATTCGCTTGCGCAATCACCTGTCTTTGCAATTACCAGCCGTCAGCTGAAATATTTGACAAAGCTCAGGCTGTTTGTTCGTCTGTCCAGAGAGTTGGCTCGGAATAGAACATGGTTTGGTTATACTGTACAACAATATTAATGCACATCTCCTCTGGATTGTTTTTCAGGCTCCCAGCTCACCATCAGGTTCTCTAAATATGTCAAGTCCGGTCGATTACAACAGTTATTCGCCACAGGAGTCTTACACTTCGTCGTGTTACAACTCTCCGAACAGGATGGACTCGAGTTATGGGTTTGTTCCAGAGCACTACCACTACCAGCACTGCAACCTCCAGCACTGCTACTGCCTGTCCCATTGGTCGGGTACACAGGAGAGCATCTCCACTCCAGAATACGCTATTTATGGCACAACAGACTGTGTACACGCCTCGCCTGTGGATGCCAACTATTTCAGGCGGGAATTGTCAAGTTCAGAGATGTGCTACCTTTAAAGATACTCTCGGTCTTTGTTTTCTGTGTAAATACAGTAGAATGTACAGTGAAAACAATGTCTGTAACTCGATGTCAAACGATTGCACGTGTGGCACTTGTTTTAAGATGTAGGCCTGCTTTGCATTTCAGAGTGTTTGCTGTCAACGTTTCCTCGGAGTTTCTGTTTTTGTTATGATTGGAAGAATGCTTTTAGAATTCATGAGTTTGGCTAAATGTTGCAAATGTATGGGCTTGGAGCTATACAGTTACTTACTGACTGTGATTTAGATATATAAAAACAAGTTTTTTTTTTACAAGAAAGTATATATTTTTTTATGGATGCATTCATTTAGTAAAATAATTGAAAGGCCTACCCAAAGGAAATTAGCAGCATCATCCCCATCAACTCAATGTTTAGTTTCCCTGTTCAGATGCACACAGAAACTTAGTTAGAAACATGAACTTAAATTGAGTTTTTCAAGTCATTGAATCATATATACGGCTAAAACCAGCCCCTTGTTGGACCCAAATAAAAACCACTACGCCTGCCACCACATTAACTAGAAAGATAAATGACAACAGACAAGCGATAATGATAGATAATTCATATCTATAGTGCTTGTCGTTACAAAAATAATCGGAAAGACCCTATGACAACTGAAGACAAACACAACAATAAGGTTAATATTGACGGTTCTTGATGTGGGAAATGGTCTCCCATGGAGGCACACGCAAGTCCACGTCACATCAGGTCACATCCAACTCAAGAGACGCCTGTCTCCACTCTAGCCTCCGAGCGCACCCTCCTCTGCATCGGGATCTCTATCTTCTCCGAGGCCGAGATAAAGCAGGGTTGAGCAGGGCTAGAAGTAGGGCTGCCTTTCCAAAACATTACATATGACCAAAAAGATGAATAAATAAAGGAAATAACTACTTGAATAAGGACTTCATGTTTTTATTACACACAACAGATCAAAGGTGGCATAATAAATGCGCACGAGTTTTGCGTAATATAAAGCATCATCCAGTGGCTGCCAATTGCATGCGCAAATCAGAAATATGACCTTAGGGTCAGAATTTATTCATGTACATTTCCCCCCAGAAGTTTACTATCACTCTCCTGTCTTACATTCTGAATGTTCTGTTAGACCAGCAGCAGCAGCCATTGTTACTATAGCGTAGGCCCGCATCCAAAATCAAAACCTTGTCTTGTATGCAGTCTGCAGGCATAATGCAGCACATACAGTATCTGCTGTGATCCTTGACCTCTTATGACGTCCAACTCATGAACCAACCAGTGTTCTGGGATAGTGATCTTGTGAAGGGTTCGGTAAGATGTTTCTTTTTGGATTTCGAAATCCTCAGTAGAGCACCTTTTTCTCTTTTTATACAAGCTGATCTGAAGCATGTCTGGGTGTGCTCTCATTCATTAGAATGGAGTTAATAATGAGGGTAACGCTAGTGTTTGTCGTGTCATCAGGAGATCCTCAGAAGAACCTATGAGATACTAGACTGAAGGTGGAGAAGGGGAGGAGGAGAGAGGCAATTGCAAACACTGGAAACAAGGAGAGTAAAATATTTGAAAGAGGGGTCTTCAAGTATGGTCCTTTCTCCTGACCTTGAGTTGATGGTGAACTTCATATGAAATTAAAGAAATCTATAGGGTCTATGAGCCCCAGTTACAGTAAATGCTGGGCCCTGATGTCATTACTGCTGTCCTCTGCAGACCTGGGTTCAAATAGCATTTGTTTATTTTTTAAGCTACGTTAGCTGTGCTTGATTGAGCTTGCCTGGCACAACTGAAACAATGGAATTGTCCCAAAAGTATAAACTCACCCATCTCACACTCCAGGCAGGCTCAATCAAATACTCAAAGGACAGTATATGAAAGGAAATACATATGAACCCTGGTAAAACTCTTACTGGCGGCTCATAGGTTCCTGGGTTTCTATACCAGACAATTGGAAAAGTTCGCTGTGGTGCTCAATGGCCTAAATTAGCTGTCTTATAACTTAACTGACAAATGTGACAAGGTGGTTTGGTACTGTCTTGAGTTCTGGTATTGGTGGGAGTGGAGGGGAGGCAGGATTTTAGGTACAAGCAAAGAAGGTTAATTGTATGAAAAGGTAGTTCCCCAAGAACACTGTGTAGCTTTTCATAAACAAAGCAGGCATCATCCCTAATATAGAACAGCAACCTCATTGCCCATCACGTTCAGCTCATCTAACTGTCTCAAGCCCATAAACCCTTTATAAGGTCTATGAATGCTTCACAAATAATTCATAAGCAACTGAAAGTGGCCCCACTAACATAAAATGGATAGTTCAGCAAAATGACACATTTACATATTGAAATCTCTACCTTAATCATACTTAGAAATGAGTCTGTCTGGTCTCAGTCTTTTCTATTTAGATAGGTCTCTATGGGCTGGAGGAACTCCATGCATTAGAACGATATTGGGGATACTGGTCCCTTTGGGATAAGGAACCACCCTCCATTTAATATGATCAGTTTTTTTATTTGCGTTTATTTTGGATTGTATTTCCTCCTTGCCTCCTTCTTACAGCTCCCTTTTTACACGTCTTTCATTTTGAGGATAATATTTTCTTCTTCTTTTGTCTGGACAGTCTCGATTTGCAACATAAAGACACAATGAAAATAATAATGAAACAATTACCAAGTACCAGAACATTTGTTCCGTACAATTTCCCAATTAAAATAGAATTGTTGTTGTTTTTTTAAATGGGGTTTTATCCTGTACCAGTTCACTGAGTCAACACTCACTTAGGTGAAAAGGAATGTGTCAAAGTTTTTTATTTTTTATTCTTGGGTGTGTTCAGTGTTCCAAAGTCCCACTACTCTCATGCCAAGTGCCTGATTAACAGTCCTCTGTGGAAGTCCCCTGTTACACCTTGTTAATCCTGATCTGCCCAGATCAACCTGCACTTTCACATGCCAAAAATCAAGACCGTATGACAGAACACTGCTATTGAGCCTTTATTTTTTAGATAATTGATCTATTAACCATGCCAAACATACAGTATTGTTAGGATATTATTTAAAACATTTGGCATTTATGGGAAGCTAAGAGATTGTTTTTATAGAGTCTGTGCCATCATAGCCAGTGCTCATTTCCAAAGAACACTTCTTCATTCAAAATGTATGTTACAAATCATCCTAAACTAAATTAAGTGAGCTACACATACACATCGGGAAGATTTGAGCATGATATTTGAAACATGCTAACTTGAGGAATATTGACTTGAATGTTTTTGGACAGTCACCAAATGCATTCAGGTAAACAAAACCAAAGCATGGATTGCTGTCTCCCCTTTTCCGAAGACTGCTTCCAGGGTAAGGAAACCATAATGTAATTTAGTAATTTGGGTGAACTGTCCTTTTAAAATGTGTTAGCTGTCAGCTACATAGTAAAACTAATAAAAACCATATTATGGTACACAAAATATATTAAGGTTCTCTTTTTGATAGGTTCATGATTGGAACATACACCACTGCTCTAAAGTTTGGGGTCACTTAGACATTTCCTGGCTTTGATTTTTTTTTGTCCCTTAAAAATAACATCAAATTGATCAGAAATACAGTGTAGACATTGTTAATATTGTAAATTACTATTGTAGCTGGAAACGGCTGATTTTTAATGGAATATCTACAGTGGCGTACAGAGGCCCATTATCAGCAACCATCACTCCTGTGTTCCAATGGCACGTTGTGTTAGCTAATCCAAGTTTATAATTTTAAAAGGCTAATTGATCATTAGAAAACCCTTTTGCAATTATGTTATCACAGCTGAAAACTGCTGTTCTGATTAAAGAAGCAATAAAACTGGCCTTCTTTAGACTAGTTGAGTATCTGGCGCATCGGCATTTGTGGGTTCGACTGCAGGCTAAAAATGGCTAGAAACAAAGCACTTTCTTCTGAAACTCGTCAGTCTATTCTTGTTTTGAGAAATGAAGGCTATTTCATGCAAGAAATGTCCAAGAAACGGAAGATCTCGTACAACGCTGTGTACTACTCCCTTCACTCCCTTCACAGAACAGCGCAAACTGGCTCTAACTATAATAGAAAGAGGAGTGGGAGGCCCTGGTGCACAACTGAGCAAGAGGACAAGTACATTAGAGTGTCTAGTTTGAGAAACAGATGCCTCACAAGTCTTCAACTGGCAGCTTCATTAAATAGTACCCACAAAACACGTCTCAATGTCAACAGTGAAGAGGCGACTCCGGGATGCTGGCCTTCTAGGCAGAGTTCCTCTGTCCAGTGTCTGTGTTCTTTTGACCATCTTAGTCTTTTCTTTTTATTGGCCAGTCTGAGATATGGCCTTTTCTTTGAAACTCTGCCTAGATGGCCAGCATCCCGGAATCACCTCTTCACTGTTGACATTGAGACCGGTGTTTTGTTATTTTATGGACAAAAATGTGCTTTCTTTCAAAAACAAGGACATTTCTAAGTGACCCCAAACTTTAAAACGGTAGTGTATATACTGTTGAGATTGAGAGTGATTGTTTTAGGACTGGCCTGTAACAGTTTACCCTGGAGCTGATCATGTGACAGTAATTGCCCTTGCAGTACCTGTCATTTCAAACAGTTGCAATAATTGATTGATGAATGTGGGAAAATAAGGTGCAAACCCATGTGTCTTAACAACGTGATCAGTAAGTGGGATGTGTTTATGATGAACGAGTAATTTTCCTCCTGAGTCACCATTCAAGGTTTGAAAAGAAAGTGAACAACATCTCACAGTTTTCTGCTCCCACAAGTCATCTTTATTAGTGAATCTCATTCCAACATGAGTGCACCGGATATGAATTCCTGAAGTACCACTTTGATATCAAATTACAGAACTTGATATAAAATAGCACGTGGCATATAAGAAACAAACTTACTCCAGTACAGTATGTGTATGTATGTGTACATTTGAAAGTCACTGGCACTGATTCACTGTTCATACTCATTCACAGCGTTTTCTTATTTGTCTTTGGGTTGGAATGTTTGCTGACTTGACACAATGTCACTTGAAAGGATTGTGTTGATGTTTCCTATCAAGTCCTTACTTGTGTATAAGGAAGGCGGACCCAATAAAAGTATTTCAAAAGGTTTGATATCTGCACAAACTGTTAAACATGTTCCTTCTGTTCGAACCATAAGGCCTTTCAATACTGATCAAATAGATGAGCACATTCATCTGTTGCTGTGATAACACCTTCACACCCATGCCTGGGGTATGTGGCAGGTAGCTTAACGGTTAAGAGCACTTGGCCATTAACCCACAGGGTTGCTGGTTTGACTCCCCGAGCCGTCTAGGTGGGCCCTTGCGCAAGGCACTTAACCCTAATTGATCCTGTTAGTCACTCTGGACCAGAGTGTTTGCTAAATAATGGATGAGGAGAGATCTGTTCCTGAGAAACATTATGTCTCCAGATTTGATTTGAATACATGCAAATGTTTTTCTCCTAATTTCATGTAACACATTTATAGTCTTGGTTTTTTTTTTTTCAGGTGTTTGCCAAAGCAATATTATTATGACTTTTATGTTAGCAGTTCTGCTTTTGAAAACAGAAAAAATAAGTTATATGCCTCTACAAATGTAGGCTCACTATCCATGCATCATAAAAGATGTAAGTCAATACATGTGGTGTGTTGATTCTGAGCTCTTGGTTCTTTTTCCACATTTATCTGCAGGCCCAGTTGGTTAGCAAACTTTCTCAACCGAGTTGTGATCATCTGCATGTGGGCTTGTTAGGAAAAGAGCATGCAGAGCAATGTTCACTGCAAAGTCAAGATCCTCAAGCTCTGGGAATGGAGTCCTAGCCTATCCTAATGGATCAGTCAATAGCAACCATTAAGAGAATTGGTGAGAGAACGCATACTTGGGGTACACCACAGATGACGGTGAACCCGTCTGTTCAAGGGTTGTTAACGAGAATGGCAAATTCAAATTCCCTGTAGAAGTAGCTAACGAGTAACAAGTTTGTGGGGGATGCCATGAGAGGTCTTTCCAAATGCTGTTTCTGAGCACACTGTCGAAGGCATTTCTGAAGTAGATCAAGATGAGGAATAAAGTGACTTTCTATTCCAGGCATAATGTGGTCCATGCAGCCACTCCCTTTTTTGTGAAAACAACTAACCAGATAGGACTAGTCCATAGGGATTGTGCCCCAAGATAAACTCCCCTATGTTTTCAAACCGGTCTGTCAGTGCCTTTCGATGCAATTCAGGGGTCGTTCTTGAACATCTCAGCATGGTTAGTGTCAATTCCTTGCCTTTTGACCAGTCCTTAGGTATTGACAAATCGTCATTGTAAATAACAATGTATTCTTAATTAAATTACCTGTGTAAATAAAGGTAAATGATTGTCCCTAGATGAATTCCTCAATGTTTCGAACAGGTCTGTACTGAACAGTGTTTTTTCCTTTTGAGAAATGTGTGGGTCAGCAAGGCCATACATGTTTGTTCCAAAAAAAATGGCCAGACTAGCACACCTGTGCTCTACCTTTCAGAAAGTGTGCCCTCTAGCACCAGGAAGCCAGAGCAGGGAGAGAAGAGAGGTGCTGCACCATACACGCCACCGTGACACCTGCAATTCTAATTCTGTCTTGAGAGCTCCCCTACCAACTCCATATATGTGCTGGTGCCACCCCTTTTACTATTATTATTGCATTGTGTCAAAAATCTAGATTTTGCGACATTCTGCTGTTTTAGTTTCAGACCTACTACCCAGTTCTCTTTAGTCCTTACAGACCTTTTAAGCCTCCGGCCAATAACTTGCTTGGTCTTGGTGTCATAGTGATACAAATCTTCACTACTTTGTACAATTATTTTTTATGTGGCTTGTCCCTTCTCCTTTAAACAAGCTGATTTTATTTTTGTGTAATTTATATTTTACTCCTAGGTTTTGGGGTATGTGGTGTGTAATTTTTTTAAATCCTGTTTTTCGATCTTGGATTTTTCTCATTTGAAGTCTGATCTTTGCAATGATGAGGTGTTTGTTGCTGTATGTGTTCCCCTGTAAGCTCATGTGTCCAGTAGAGGTCTTTTCCATTTGCCATTAGGCCTAATCATCCACAGTACATATTTTCCCAACAAGTCCCGGTATAATTGTGTCCTGACATATTGCTCTTTGAAGACTAGGGATGTTTGAGGGCAACTTTTACATTCCCAGTGTTGCAAGAGGGCAAGTCTGAGCATGAGATGTGCTCATAGCTATTGCATTACCAATATAATGTGTTGATGTAAGATTTTTTTCACAGATCATTTCTCCCAGTAGATGAATATGCAGGTTGGTCTGAACCTGTCTGAATGTATCTCTTTTTCCTTTTATCATTGTAAGGACATTATCCCTCGAAGGTTGATTGCTTGTCCATTTGTACCTCAATGATATACAGTCAGGTCCGTAATTATTGGCACCCTTGATAAAGGTGAGCAAAAAAGACTATAAAATAAACATAAAATATTAAATGAGATTGGAGAACATATTGGGAGGGGTCTTAGACCATTCCTCCATACAGAATCTTTCCAGAGCCTTGATATCCTTCATCTGTGCTTATGGACTGCCCTCTTCAGTTCAAACCACAGGTTTTCAATGGGGTTCAAGTCCGGAGACTGAGATGGCCATTGCAAAATGTTGATTTAGTGGTCAGTTAACCATTTCTTTGTAGATTTTGATTATTGCTTGGGGTTATTGTCTTGCTGGAAGGTCCACTTGCGGTCAGGTGTCAGCTTTTTGGTAGGTTTTTGTAAAATGTCCTGGTACTTGGTAAAGTTCATGATACAGTTGACCTTAAAGGGGTAATCAGCAGTCGCATCGTCCATTTTTGGACTTCCTTATTAATGAAATGATCATATTGATTCTTGAATCAGTTAAGAACAACATTTTAATTAGAATGACAGCCTGCGAACAGTAGGTTATCTGATTTGTTCAGGGGCAGAACAACATATATTTTTTTTACCTTGTCAGCTAAGGGATTCGATCTAGCAACCTTTTAATAACTGGCCCAACGCTCTAACCACTAGGCTATCTGCCGCCCCATCAATATGAAATAGGAGGAGATGGGAGATAAACTCTTTCAAGTTGCTTTCTCAACCATCCCCTTTCACTTTGTTCATTACTAGAGTTTTAAAATGTGTTGATGCATCAGCTTTTTTCAGGCCCAAATGAGTTAAAGAAGATGGCCTGACAACTTTTATTAATGCACAACACACCCTCCAAAATGTATGCTTTACACCTGCAGAAAATCCTCATTTATTACTCCACAACTATACAGTCATTTATTTCAAGCATATGAAATCCAAGGCATAGAATTACATTTGCTACACCGGAGACTTTGCATTATAGAATTGTTACTTCCAAGATCACTTGTAAAAAATGACTCCTTAAAAAAGAGTGGCGAATGTAAGATAGTTTTCCTGCAGTCAATGACCAAAATCACCCTCTTTGGTCTCATGGGTGAATTGTTATTAATATTTGTCATTATTTATTATACAATTAAGAATATTTTTTTTGATCCAGTGTTTCTATGTCAAACAGTTTTGTTATATTTCAGTCTTCTGTGATGTATATAAAGTGTAATATTGGGATGCAAACTCAACATTTTATACATTTCAACTCTATATCTGACATGGTACAGGTGTCTTCTTTTTTTCTAAGCCCACAACCATGTGTGTGGTGGGGTGTATACTTTTGTTTCAAAGTACATTTGTTTAAGACTACCTTGAAACACTCCGTGTGACCTTGATTTAGCCCACTTCAGTAAAATGATTTATTAAACAAGGTTTCACAGCAAGTTCAATGTTATAGTAAAACCACAAAATGTTACTCTGTAAGCCTACGATGGCCCTAAGGGGCCAACCATAAAAGCACTAACTGAAGGGGATGATGGATTTACCTGATCTCAGGCTAATAGTAATCTCATCCATGGCACGTTCCATGGTAGAGAATGGATTTGGGTTTTCCCCCCCATCTCTCAAAGCTATAAGAGGAGAAATATACCTGTTTATTCATACAGGTCCATTTACCATTTATCTCGCTTCTGAGGTCATAACAATACAATTATCACCAATGAGTCACCATTGAGACCAATATCTATTTTAAAACGGAACCCTGCATACACACAAGTTACAAAATAAAATGAAAATACAATAGAATATAATACAAATATTCAAGGAAAACAATCACATTCCTCAGCAAGGAGGTTCCTAAACAAGATTTTGAACTGCCCAAGAGGCACCAGAATCTGCATTTGTAGGGAACTCTGATTGTTCCATACATGGTGTGCAAATAAGCTAAAAGCAGATGTACCTCACTCTGAGGAGGCCGAAAGGGTTTCCAGAGTTAGTCATTCCTGAGAACGGGTATGGTAACTCGTACTCGTACTGTTATTCATGATGTTAGGATTTATAGATAAAAGACAGCAATGGATCGACCTATGTGATTTCAAAGAGGGCCGGCCTACATTCTGGTAAAGAATGCAGTGGTGTGTACTGAACCTTTCACCTGTAGTAAAATGTGGTGCGATATGGTAAACTGTATCTATTGGAGCAAGAGAGAGAGATCCCAACCATTATAACATGGATAGATCATAACATGGATAGATCATCCAGTATGAGAAGTTGAGGATACCAACCAAAGCTAGAGAAAAGCAAACATACACCCTTAGAAAAAAGTTGTTACCTAAAGCCATAAAGGGTTGTTTGACTTGTGCCTGTAGCATAACCCTTTTTGGTTGCAGGTAGAACCTTTTCATTTAAGCATTTTTGATCTTCAGATTGAATCCTTCTTGTTGAATCCTACCTGTCCTCAAAGAACCCCTTTAGAAACCTTTTGTCTAATATTTTTCAAGGAGCAAATACACAAATCACATTTTCAACATTTTCTCTTCCAGCCTACAACTAACTCAATACTTCTTGTGAAATTGTTCTGAGGTTTCATCTTCATGACTGGCACTGTGCCGGTTCTTTTAAACTGGCAGCCATAGCTCATGTCCCGGCCTCAGTCTCAGGGCAGCTGTGCAGGCATGTTGGAGCATCTCACATTATAGGTGCAGTATTGTTAAGAGGGTACAGGATATACACTGGCAGCATTAGTTGAGTCATGATAAGAAAGTAAGTACTATAAAGCAATGCAATCACAAACAGAAAGAGGCTACAAGGTAGGTCACGACCCTGTCTCCTCAGATCCACAACATCATCCGAAGGGCGTTAATACATGTTATAACAGATATAAGAGGTTGATGGCCTGATGGAGCACGTTGTCATTGGCGATCGATTTTCAAGATGTGCAAAATATATTTTTCCTTTGACAGATAAGACTGATGATTGTGGTTCCCTTGATGATTTAGTTCAAGTTTCAAACACTTTTATTATGCCCCACTGCTAGCTGTGTTTCATATCGTACATCATTTGGATAAGATAAAGATATAATTTTCTTGTTTTATCCTCAACTGAAAATCATAATGTTCTGGAATAGTTGTATTCAGTGCCTATCCTATGAGGCCTTAGAACTGTCAGCTCTGTCCACTCTGAGATGTATTCGTATCCTATGAAAGATACATTGAGTCATGGCATTAAAATGAATTTCTAAGTGAACTTTAATTAAAAATAAACAGAAAAAAATTAAAATAAACAGAAACAGTAGAGGTTTGACAATTATTGACATAATATGTTTGACATAATACATTTTGAAGCCTCAGACGCTTCAGGATTTCTCAATACTGTAATGTTACATGGCTTTTTCATTTATTTTTTACACTGAACATACCACACATAACACTTCTGTATGCAACATTTCTCCAAACATAAACCAATAAACTGAATGAACACAAGCACACAGTCTTGCTGGACCTCAAACCTGCAGTAGTTGGTGTGCTTCAGGTGGGTGTGGCAGGTGGGTTGCAGAGCCCAGTCTTTGTCGGTTTCGGAGGAGGGGACCCTACAGGGGAGACACTGATGGGACAGCCAGATAAACAGAGAACCATGGGCTTTCCCACTTCTGTACCATAGTTAACTGACAGCCATAACTTCCAACTTCTGCTTCAAAAAATAACAGCAAGAGAGAGCAAGGCAACAGGAAATGAGAGGAGGTTTTCATGTTTTATGCCAAATACTCTTCAAAGCAGACCCTGGATAAATACAGATATGGGTTGATTTAACTGCCTTTCAGTTATAGTATCTATAGTACATGACAGCAGTTATTTTATGACAGCAGTTATTTTTCAGGAAAGTATTTGTTTAGTAAATATTAGAACTAGTAAAACTACAAAACTGTTCCCTTTTTTCATCACGGGTTGATTTAACAATTGAATGACTTTAGGAAATTATTTCAAATATTTGAATAGACATCTCAAGATGAGAAAACCTCCTCTCAGTTCCTGTAACTACTTTTAAAACAACTGTATTCGATTATGGCTGTCAGAAATTAGGTACTTAAAATAAATAAATACCTTACAAGTAATTTAAATAAAAAAAGACATTTAAACTTTTAGCATGATCCGGGACATATCAATCAAGGCCTGTCTTTCAGTTAAAGCATCTATAATACATGACAGCAGTTATTTTTCAGCAAAACATTTGTTCAGTAAATATTAGAACTAGTAAAACTACACTGTTCCCTTTTTCATCATGAAAAAAGCAATTCACAGTACTTAAATGTACATTACAACATAAAGGATAGTATAACTACAAACATACTCTATATTAACCTGAATTCTGAGCAATAGAAATATAATGGGTACCTACATAACACATTCATAAGCATTGTGTAAGCATTTCATTAATGCTTACGACTGGCTGCAACACTGATATATCTTAGACACCGGGGATGAAGATTGAGGAACTGTTCACATATGTGTATTTGTCATCCTGATCTTGGTCCTCCAGAAGTTTCTCCAGAGGGTTGGGTTCTTCAGCCCCAGCAGGGTGCTGCTCCAGGGGCTGGGGCTGAGGGTCCTGCTGGGGCATGGTGGGGGTCACTGGCATGGACATCGGAAGCAGCTGAGACCCAGCCAGAGTGGCAGGGTGAGAGGCAAACTGCACTCCTGAGGAAGGGATGGTGGTTAGCGGCTGGGCCCACGGGATATAAGTCAGCACCGAGTCCTGGAGGTCCACTTGTGGTAGGGCTGTGGATGTTGGTGCTAGGGTCTGGACCAACAACAGTGGATGTGTTAGTAGTCAAAACCCAGTTGTGTTACAACTTGTTTGTACAGGTAAATGTGTATTGTCCTATGCTCTGTGGACAAGATGCAATGTTTACAGAGTTTACGCTTTATTCAGTTGGCACATGATCAAGATTTGTTGCTCTTTCACTCACCCCGAAGTTGGTAAAGAGAGGCGTGTGTGTGTAGGTGAGCATGGAGGATGGGCCCACCACGGTGTAGCTGGGACACATGGGCTGCATGTACGTGTCAGTGGTGAGGGGCAGGGTGGTGGTGGTTGAGGTGGTGGGGTCATGCTGCTGGAGGTACTCTGGGTAAGACCAATGGTTCATGGGCTGGAGAGCAGTAGCTGCAGGCTGGGCTATCCAACCTGCACAGAGGCCGACATCATTGACTGTGGAGGAGTCACTGGATAGGCTACTAGCCACTTCAAACCCGGAAGTCCCTATGTAGATATCATAATGGGTTAGCACTAGTAGCCAATAGTAACGCACAGCTTTAAACTGATCATCCAAAGTGATGATGGGAATATATACTCCAATTCACTTACCAAGCTGTGCATATGAAGGCAAGTTGTTGTTTAGTACCCCAACCTGTGAAAAATATATAATGATAAATCTACCTGAAGGAAAGGAATCTAAATTAACTCCAAAAGCCTTTATTATTCAAGCTTACTTACAATGGTATTTGAGCTGTAAATCGTAGGATTTTACAATCAAATGCTGTATGTACATTACCAATGGTAAACCCCAGGTGTACATGTGGTGAGTGATTTGAATCTTTTTAAATGCCAACATCATTTAAACAGTAGCTACAAACCCACTGGCTTATAAGGTCATGTTCCTAAACTCTGTGTGTGTAGAACAATGTATTAACTTTTATTACTTCACACTCCAATAATGAGTCAGTTATATCCATTGGTGTGTGTGTGTGTGTGTGCATGCGTGCGTGCGTGCGTGTGTGTGTGCGTGCGTGCATGCGTGTGTGTGTGCCTGTGTGTGAGACTTATATGGAAGTTGGAAGGAAACAGTGGAATGGCAGGAGAGTTCTAGAACAGGAGACATTTAAATTGAATCCAGGCATGCACATTCACTTGCCAAGCTGGAGAACTACATTGTATACTGTATATTATAAACTGGGTGGTTAGAGACCTGAATGCTGATTGGCTGATATACCACACCCCCTCGTGAATTACTGCTTAATTGTTGTTGCAAAAGGTGTGTCATATTTTCTATGACATATTCATCTTTAACCTAATTTTCATTTATCTTCTTTTAAAGACAAATACTACACATTTAGTAAAAAAAACTGAACTCAGTCCAACTTCTTCCACTGATCTGCTGAACCTTTCCCTGGACCTCTGAGAACCTCTGTTTTTAGACTATCAAGTACCTCTGAGATTACAGACTATCAAGTAATACAGTCCATTTAGTTGGCTATCCCTTATTTTCTTAACAGGCCCTCTACCTTTCCATCTCATCAGGGCCTGCGTGTTTGGAGTGTAGTGTTGAGAATGCCTTACTGTGTGTGTGTTGTGTGTTGTCAGAGGTAATTCATAGGTTGGTAAGAGGGCTCCTTGGCACGGCTGGGCTGAGTTGATTTGCATAGGCCCTGTGCCCAGCCCTGCAGCCATGTTGTAACTGTCATGGAAAAACACCTGTATTAAATAAGGATAAAATCCCCTTTATCTACCCTGCTGTGGAATCTGATCTAATCTTCTCTAGGCTCCTTTCAGTTGATGTTGTGCATGTCCAGCCCAACGAAAGGTCTTCTCTCTCATTTTTAGGGCATTTTGTAAAGACAAGAAAAAATGCTAAAGATTCTGATTGACGCCTTAGGTTGACAGGTTGACAATTTAGGTTGACACTTATCGAAAATGTTTCAAATGGCATTCCTGTGGCTTCGCTGACTTGGTCTCTGTTCTCTTTTGTCTCCTACTCTGTCTTGTTCAATCCTCTATTATAGGATGACAGGCTCACACTCATTTCATAGTTCTTGTTATATTTCCCTCACCGCTCTAGGGGGCACTGTTTTGGCATTGTGGAGAAGCAGTCCTCGTTTCCTCCTCAGCAACTCTTTGACTGGGTCTCGGACTCGCACTCCTTGGTATGGCTTTTCATCAGGCTGCCCGGAGGAAGGAGCTATAGAGCCAATCACAGAAAGGAGAAACTGGCAGTTAGCTTATATCTGTGTTCGTAAGGGTTAAGTCTGCAACTACAGAACTCTATTATTCATTGATTGCTCTTTAAAGATGTAACAAGGAGGTTCAGTTGCTTATTGTTTGCCTCATGGTTGTGGTAGGGAGGTGTGTCCCTTTCTGACCTGAGGTCATTTCAAGACAATATTTCTGTCCATTTAGGAGACACCTTTTGGCTCGAGAGCACCCACAGAAGCAAAAGGTTCTGTGAAAACTCTTTAAGAAGAGGTATCATAGATGTGATTTGCACCACCGATAGTGGTTCTGATTGCATATGTGGACAGGAAGGAACATAAGAGAAACAAAAGAAGAAGCTCAAGCTCAAGTGTGCTACACCCAGCAATCTAATGTCTGTAGGCACTAAGAGAGACCGAAACACCTCGGACATTCTGCAAGTTCTAGCTTGAAATGAAACTGGACCTGAGTGTGGGGACCTCTTTAAGTAGGCCAAGTTGGAATTTGAAACGCACTTCTATTGTGAAACAAATCTTTTCAACAACATGAGAACAGCACATACTCACATGCTATATAAACTGTCATCTTTTTACCAGACAAATTATTTGTCAATTTGATAGACTAGAGTAGGCTATAGATAATTTCATGTTGATACATTCAAATAGAGGGAGGCCTTTTACCATAGACATGTCGTTAATGACAACGCATTCAGAAGTTTATGACTAAGCGTGAATGAAAAATACTTGCGAGAAGTACATTTTGAGCAGCTTTGTTGTCATTGTTGAAAAGGATATTTTGGAAGTTGAATTGCTACCAGTTCATTTCTATTACTTTTGTCAACTCCCACTTAATGAATTTGTTTTTGAATGAATCATCTTCTCTTAACGATATGTGCCAGTAGATATTTAATGCACATTGATTATAACCTTGACTCACTATCGGACAAACTCCCTGTTCTTTCTCGGTGACTGAATTAATCAATTAATCACTCAACTAAGGTAAGGCATCTGCAGATGAACTCAATTGCTTATATTTTAGTGAGGGAAAAATCATGGTCTTTAGGCTCATGAAATTGGTCCATAGAAATGTTCCTTATTTAATACAAATTTGGTTGACTAAGGAAAGGAATATCATATTGTGTATTTGACTTATACATTTCACCAGGTTTTAATATTTTTATAAAAAACTCTGTCTTTAAAAATGACTGTCACATACAATAAGACACTGCTTGTCTGTGCACATGTGTGTGACCAAGGTGTGTGAAATCGTGGGAACCGGTTTCTGTTGTCAGGTGTCTAGAGACTGATGATGGTCTACAATGCAGAGGTGGAGGCCCTATGGTTTCAGATACTGGCATTCTGGCTCAGATCTGGCTGTGTTGTTAGCTGAAGTGAGTCCTGCCACTTTCCTCTCCAGATCTAAATCTAGATCAGATTGATTTACCCCCTCCCCCCTCCCCTCCAGCAATGGAACAGTCAGCTGATTGAACTTTCTACCCAAATAACAACTTTAAATGACCTTCACATTATTATTCAACTCTATAAGGCCCAATTACTAGCAGACATTACAGCCCTTAGGTTAAAGTGTGTGTGCATGTGTGTGTGCGTATGTGCGCTCCTGAGCCATCGAGAGTAACTAATATGTTGTCACATGGCCAACAACTGAGATAAGGAACTTCCAAGGAAAACTGGGGTGGCTGGACCATTGTTTGCAGACTGAGGTGTGGAATGTTGTGGCCTAGTAATTAATGTCAGCAGCCACTCTGGCTCACTCGATCAAAAATGTACTGGAAATTCACCTTGAAGTGTACCGCTGTGGGGGGAAAACAGCCTGCTTTTCCCTTTGTTGATCACAAATAAGCCTTTTTTAAATGACTTGTAAAATCAACCAGACAAAATTAATTGGGTGGAAAACGGTTTAGTCGTAAAAGATTTGAAAAACGGCGCCATTGTCTGTTCTTACAGTAAATGCTCCTTTCGTCTTATCTCTAGCAAATAGATTGTGCTATATTTCACAAAGCTTAATTGAAAATAAGGTAGTGCCGCTTGACTTCTTATCCTTGAACATGCAAAGAATGCTTTTCCCCCTGTAATGTACAGTACAGCCCCCATTCCTACATATCACTCAACGCAGCACTAAATGTCCTCCTACATTTACACTTAAATTACTGTGGTGCAAAAGACTGTAACTCCTCCCAGTGTAGTAGATTATTCTGAATGTGTTATTTCACCTGGAGCAGGATCAATGAGTTAGCCAGCTAACGTTCCTAAATATTCTGAAACAACGTCATATTTCTGAATTGTATCTTTTTTTCAACTTAACTACAGTAAGAAGTTGTTGTTTCATCCAAACAATGACACTTTATTAAATAACCAGCTAATGAACTTACAGCAAAACTTTAGGCAAGTCAAAAGATGAGCACAATCTTAAAATGTCAACTATCCCTTTAATTACACTAAGTGTGTCTGTACTGCAGACAGGCAGCCCTCGTGCAGCCTCTGAGAAAGCTGTAGGCTCTGACAAGCAGTAACCACATGTATAGCATGCATGTCAGTGGGAAAGGAAGCTAGAGCAAAAAAGGATTACTCAGAGGTTATACCGTTACAACCAGTCAATGGAAGGTAAAGCATGAGCTATAACACTATGAAACTGAATAAAATGTTTCTTTTTTTTTGGAGGACCTTAGTATTTTCATTTTCTATAATGCATTATTATATTCCACTACCTATGGGTGAATATAAACTCTCAATGTAACTGGAGCAACCAGAAGCTGTACAAATGGAAATTCGTTTGAGCGAGTGTGAGGGAATTATGTTGAAGGCGGTGTCCACATTTAGTATGAAAATGAGCAGTTAAAACTACGTATTTAATTGACATGAAACACATGAAGATTTAAGAGAACTTGAAAAAGAATGACGAATTCAGTCCTCGTCTTCATGAACACAATGACACGCGCACGCCGAACGCACTTAGACACACACAAGATTCCAAGCTGTACAAAAGAGGAAGCCATGCAGCTGTGATGTTTTACAGTGGTGTGGTGTTTGGGCCGTTTTGCATATCAAGATTATAGCCAACCTCCAAATGATTGTCTTCCTCTTTCCAAACATAAAACTTTCTCCAGTGATGACAACATTGCTTTTAGCCCTTTCACTGCATGTCGATATGCTGAAGTAGAAAGTTACTCTAGTTAAAATTGTGGATTGCAAGTTAGGATTTGGTTCAAAGAGCTACTTTAACACCATCCCTGTCCCTCTGTCCAAACAAAGACCTAATCTTCTATTCCTTTTATGTTGGCCTAAGTCTTACTGCTCCTCGTGTGTTGTTGCTTTATAACGACTTTCTGTTTAAAAAAAAACACTGTAAATCATCTTATCCATGACACTAGGGTGAAAAAAGGTGACGAGGCTTGGAGGAAACTATCCATCAAGACTGGCCTGAAACATGTCGCCACACAACTTGAACGGTTTACTGAATACTGAATAGTAAATCCTTTTTCTGTAAGGGATGATGTATCAATTACGACCCTCAACCTCTGACCCCAACTTTTGACCCTCAATGACAATGTGCAAAATACTAATTCACGTGCCATAGTTTTCAGTGTTGTTGTCTTGTAGGAATCATATGGACATTTCCACAGCACCCCTTACAGTACATATTGTAGAATGACTGGTTAGTTGGAGGAGGTAGGCTACTTGACACTGAGTCATCTGCTATTACTGTCCCTGCAATAAGATGTTGGCATACCATAGTCAAAAATCTAAATGATTCTGTTTGGTAAAAAGGTAAAAATATAATGTTTTGGAACATAGCACAACGTTTGTGTCAACGTTTCTAATTTCTATTTAGATTCCATTTTTAAAAGGATCATGTACTTACATTTCTTCCAGTGCATGCTCTATGTCTTTCAGATATCTCAAGCTCTTGAGTAATTTGTTGAATTGGTTGACTTTTCTTAATAGGATGTGAGTTTGACACAGAACCATAGTGAGTGATGGGCTTCAGTGACTTGCTTTATAACAGCCGCTACACAACCTCAAGTGATGTCACATCTCTTCCAACCACAGGTTTCCCTGAGTGGTCCCAGTGTCACCAACGTTCCACTGACATTGACTGAGAGCTTGACTACTACACTCTTTTACACTCTAAACACGGCTGTCAGTGTCCACAAAGATCCAGTAAATGACTTGAATGGTACCAACATAAGGACTAAGGAATATGCAATATTTTTAAAAATTATCCACACAATTCAAATAGTGACTATTGATAGTTACTACTTTCTTTACATTCTTTAAATTCAAACCAGATTACAACAGAGTAAGTGTTGCTGCACAGTCTTGTACATGAATCAGCTTTCCCCCTCGTAAAGCCTTCAGAAATGTTGATGCATGGACAAAGAGAAAGATTTGCAGTTTTATAGCTAATCTCATGCTATTCTACACATTTTGCCATGAGGCTGAGAGAAAATGTAGCATTTTTAAAGCTAATTTAAAGCAAACATAGGTGTGTTGACTGTGATGACGGGGGGGTGAAATGTGTTGCTTTAAAGGGTCCGTCATACTAGTATGAGCTGTCTCGTTTGCTAATTGAGCAAACACAATGGCAGTGGTGCATAAAGCCATAGAAGCAGTGAAATGTGCCTCAGATTGGTGGTTTATTAGGGGTGTGGCTTTAAGTTAGTTCTTATTGGCAACCCATCCTGTGAGAGTGAATGTCATTCAAGTTCATCTGTTCTGCTATATTTCATCAAATCTGGTTAATCCAGTGCTCTGCTTGCTATGAATTCTATCTGATGGTGTTTGCATGTTTAGGTAAAAAGACAAATAATGTCCCGTTTGGAACACTGACAAGTAAAGATTTCTTCTTTGTAGCCGTCAAACCAAATTAGCATAGAGCACATCTGCACAAATCTGATGCCTAAATTAAGCCTTTCAAAACCGACCCTGAAACTGAACTAAGCAAGTCTACTAGATATATCAGGAAATGCATAGGAAACACCTGCATATACTTAGAGGTTGACTGACCACCAACGCAGTGCGAGACCTCATGTTCCCTTTCTTAGCAGTTTGTTCTCTCAAAAATGTGATGATTAATCTTACAATGTCTGCACCCATCAGCATTATCTTCATTTGGGAGTTCTTATTTTTTCTATTTAAAGTCATGGAAAAAATAAGACAATTCAATTGCTCTATGCTAGACTAGTGAAAGCAGTGGCATAAACCGATTTTCAATCATCTCTAATTTGTAGTAGAAAGTTACAATGCAACACTTTGCCTTACAGCCATCAAAAACTGATAGATTAATAGGCTACACACGCAATAGTGTCCAAAAGACACATATAATCAACATTTCCAGGCTTTGAGATATCCATTGTAACCTTCATGACATGTTACCAGTTGCTATAATTTTGACCAGAACATAATCAATAGATTGTAACTTACATTGTCATGGTGGGATAATTCTGTAGTTCCAGCTGGTCCTACATACTTGTCGAGGAGTTATCACTGTTCATTCTATTTTCTTCCCATGGCTTTTGAATGAGTGCACTGACTGATGCAAAGTATGGCTTCATTTAGATAGCTGATGCAAAGAAGCTGTTATATAGGGGTTTTCAAATGATCACAGAGGTGTTCTGTGGCTTTAAGCAAAATGAGTGTTTTGATTACAATAAACATTTATATTCACCATGATGTATTTTGAGGATTACTCAGTTGTAGTACTGACATTCTATCTCTCAGAAGTTGCTTTCTTTTTTCACAAAGGAAGATGCTCATTGGCCTCTTAGACTGACATGTGCAGTTACCTACCCAGACACGTGCACACGGGCACACACACACACGGGCACACACACACACACACACACACACACACACACACACACACACACACACACACACACACACACACACACACACACACACACACACACACACACACTAACAATCTAAGAGCTGAAATGTCTTGAGTCAATAAGTATGAAACCCCTTTGTTATGGCAAGCCTAAATAAGTTCAGGAGTAAACATTTGCTTAACAAGTCACATAATAAGTTGCATGGACTATGTGTGCAATAATAGTGTTTAACATAATTTGTTTATGTCTACCTCATCTCTGTACCCCACACATGCAATTATCTGTAAGGTCCCTGAGTCGAGAAGTGAATTTCAAACACAGATTCAACCACAAAGACCAGGGAGGTTTTCCAATACCTTGCAAAGAAGGGCACCTATTGGTAGATGGGTGAAAATAAAATAAAAAGCAGACATTGAATGCCCCTTTGAGCATGGTGAAGTTATTAATTACACTTTGGATGGTGTATTAATACACCCAGTCACTACAAAGATACGGGCGTCCTTCCTAACTTAGTTTCCAGAGTGGAAGGAAACCGTTCAGGGATTTCACCATGAGGCCAATGGTGACTTTAAAACAGTTACAGGGTTTAATGGCTGTGATAGGAGAAAACTGAGGATGGATCAACAACATTGTAGTTACTCCACAATACTAACCTAATTGACAGAGTGATAAGGGAGCCTGATCAGAATAAAACTATTCCAAAACATGCATCCTGTTTGCAACAAGGCACTAAAGTAATACAAAAAAAAGGCAAATCCAGTACAACACATTACCGAGTACCACTCTCCGGATTTTAAAGCATAGTGGTGGCTGCATCATGTTATGGGTATGCTTGAAATCGTTAAGGTCTGGGGAGTTTTCAGGATAAAAAATAAATGGAATGGAGTTAAGCACAAGCAAAATCCTAGAGGAACACCTGCTTCAGTCTGCTTTCCACCAGACACTGGTAGATTAATTCACCTTTCAGCAGGACAATAACCTAAAACACAAGAACAAATTTACAATGGACTTTCTTACCAAGAAGACAGAGAATGTTCCTGAGTGGCCGAGTTACAGCTTTGAATTAAATCTACTTGAAAATCTATGGCTATGATCAACAACCAATTTGACAGAGCTTGATACATTTTTTAAAAGAATAATGGGCAAATGTTGCACAGTCCCAGGTGTTGAAAGCTCTTAGATACTTACCCAGAAAAACTTACGGCTGTAATCGCTGCCAAAGGGGCATTTACAAAAAATGAACTCAGGAATGTGAATACTGATGAAAATTTGACATTTCTTCTCAATATATTTTCTAAAATGTCTAAAAACACGTTTTCACTTCGTCATTATGGGGTATTGTGTGTTGATGGGTGAAAACCAAATATATTTAATATATTTTGAATTCAGGCTGTAACACAACAAAATGTGGAATACTGTAAGTTAAGGGGTATGAATACTTTCTGAAGGCACTGTAGCTATTGCTCCTGTGTAGGGATACTGAGGACTCTTGAAAAAACAGAGAAAGTGATACTTATCTTCCTGTATCTCTACTAGTCAATGTCAAGTCCATTTAACATGACAACTCGTCAGAAACACTGGGGTTTACACTATGTAGGCCTAGGACAATGTACTTACTCCTCTCTCACATGTAAAGTCTAGATTTAGAAGTGATCACACCCTCAACAAAGCAGAGGAGTTTACTGGAACTGATGGTTCATTATATGAACAATGGATTAATATAAATTCTGAGAGAGAAATATGAATGAAACTTGGACAGCACTGCGTTTTTATTTTGTTTTGATGGTATCAGAAATGAAGATGACATGGGAAAAGTATGAACCGAGAGGAAAATGGAACTCGTAACATCTTAATTACACAGACATGAACACACACACACCTCCTCTGTATGTCTCTCTCTCTCTCTCTTACCCACCATCTTAATCCCCGGTTCAGCCCCTGCACTCACTTGCTGGAGAGCAGTGAGGGGGTAACATGATGTTGCTGAGCTGAGAGGGAATTTCCTCAGGATGCCCACAAGGTAAAGCTAATGTATCTGTTTCAGCCCAAAGGTTATAAAGTTATAGTCAAAGTCATTGGTGGAAGTGTAAACTGTATTAGGGGCTTTAAACATATAATAACAGGTGGTTGAGCCAATCTAAATTTGGTAAGCAACATCGGTATGATCTCTTTTCTCCATACGACCACAAGGAGGCAACAAAAGCACCCAAATGAACGATCAATCTTGGAATAAAAATGAGTGACTGTCTCTACCATATAATATTAATATATATATATATATATATTTATATACTGAATTGAAGTACTGTATGAGGATACATTCCCAAATTCAGTGGCATCAGGATTCAATGTGTACGATGTGTATTGATGAACATATCTGATCAAGATAGTGCATCTGTCTACTCAGGAGGCAATGAATGAGATAATACTAACAGATTTTTGTATATGGAACAAAGTGTATGTGTGTATGTACTGTATGTGTGTGTGTGTGTGTGCACATGTTTGTGAAGTGTGAGGGCAGTATCGATGAGATTACCCAGAGCAGTGTGTGTGTGTGTGTGTGTGTGCCAGGCCAAGTGAGGGCTGTGCTAGTTCTTACGGCCTGTGTGTACATGCCACCTCTCCAGAGAGATGCAGCAGGCCAGGACCTGCTAAAACAAACACAAGCTGTCTGCTCTAGGGGCTGTGCATTTACCTTACACTTCTACTCGCCACTCAACCCCACTGCCATGGGATCAACAAGTCTAGGGTCTAACACAGGTGAGGATATAAGGCACTACATAGCCCCTCGCATATCTCCAGGAGCAAAATGTGGGTTACTTCGGACGTCTTGAAAGAATCACTTAGTAAAGTTTATAGAAATGCTTGCACAGCTGATAGTCTTCGTATAATGGTCAACAACAGGAGATTTGGGATGGAATATGTCAATAGATCTGTAGTTTTGGTCTTCAACTATCCTGGTTCTTCCCGGTGTGGCAAGGATATACTTTAGGTCTGAGTGAGTAAATGAGTAGCAAATACAGAAAAAAGGGTTCTAAGGAACCTGTTCTGCAGAAAGTAAGTTGATATCAATCAATATACAGTACATATTCTGATAGTTATCTGTACAATTTAGTTAAGAAACACAGCTGTAAAACTATTCCTACATGTATCTACACCACAAGACCAAAAGTATGTGGAAACCTGCTCGACAAACATCTCATTCCAAAACCATACATCAATATGGAGTTGGCCCCCCCTTTGCTGCTATAACAGCCTCCACTATTCTGGGAATGCTTTTCACTAGATATAGGAACATTTCTGTGGGGACTTGCTTCGATTCAGGCACAAGAGCATTAGTGAAGTCGGGCACTGATGTTGGGCGATTAGGCCTGGCTCGCAGTTGGTGTTCCAATTCATCCAAAAGGTATTTGATGGGGTTGAGGTCAGGGCTCTGTGCAGGCCAGTCAAGTTCTTCCACACCAATCTCGACAAACTGTTTCTGTATGGACCTCACATTGTGTACGGGCCAGTAACCGAAAGATTGCTAGATTGAATCCCCGAGCTGACATGGTAAAAAATCTGTTGTTCTGCCCCTGAACATGGCAGTTAACCCACTGTTCCAAGGCTGTCATTGCAAATAAGAATTTGTTCTTAACTGACTTGCCCAGTTAAATAAAGGTTAAATAAACTGTTGCCACAAAATCTGGCATCTCTCAAACCCAGATCCTGCCAGATGGTGAAGCGTGATTAATCACTCCAGAGTCCAATGGTGGTGAGCTCTACACCACTCCAGCCAACGCTTGGCATTGCGCATGGTAATCTTAGGCTTGTGTGCGGCTGCTCAGTCATGGAAACCCATTTCATGAAGCTCCCGACAAACAGTTATTGTGCTGACGTTGCTTCCAGAGGCAGTTTGGAACTCGTAGTGAGTGTTGCAACCGAGGACTGACGATTTTTTACGCGCTTCAGCACTCGCAGTCCCGTTCTGTGAACTTGTCTTGCCTACCACTTCGCGGCTAAGCCGTTGTTGCTCCTAGACATTTCCATGTCACAATAACAGCACTTACAGTTGACCGGGGCAGCTAGAAATTTGAAGAACTGACTTGTTGGAAAGGTGGCATCCTATGACGGTGCCACGTTGAAAGTCGCTGGCTGTGTGCTCAATTATATACACGTTGCTGAAATAGCCAAATCCACTAACTTGAAGCGGTGTCCACATACCTTTGTGGATATTGTGTATACAACACAGGTAACGGTGGACTTTAACCGAATTACATAAATGACATAAATTGCCCCACACTATGCCAAATACTTTAACTGCTAATAATTAACATTTTCCACTAGGTCTTGCTATTCACTGTAACGCACTACCTTTTGCCCTTGATTACTTAAAAGTGACAGCAGTTTTTAGACATTGACTTTATGTTTTATTTCATCTCTAGATAAACCAGATTTTCTGTGCATCTGTCTGAGTGATGCATTCTTTTTGATCAAATGTTAATCAGTAGGTGTTCTGTAATGTTTAATATGGTCATGACAGACAACTAGAGGACACTAAGGAGAATGTTCATATTGATAGTTTAGAAGGTACAACAGTTGGGAAATCCCCTCTTTCTACCCAAGAAAGATGAAGTCTCACGGATGACAAATTTCTTAAAAACAAGTTATGGCAAATCAGTTACTGTACGAGTGACTCTGTAGGCTAATACACGTCATGTCACAGAGGATTTCACAAATGTACAGCAAGTGTGTGATTCCTATGGGGATCATTTCCTTCACAGAGCTAACTATCATTTGTAATGCACCTGAGCAGCATCTGCCGTTGGACACACTGAAAAATGCTACAATGCTACACTGTTTCCAAGTACCATAATACCCATGGCAGAGTATGCTGTACAGTACACTCTCCCTGAGAATCCTCTGTCATCTTCTCACTCATAGACATCAGCCATGGGTCTCAAATGCACGCGGACAACACTTAGGCAAGCGCTCCACCTCCTAGCCACAGATTTGTGAATCACTAGATTATTCTAAATTATTCACTAGATTAACTCTGTGAGGATGACAATGTACTGTACAACTTATGATGGTTTCTACGTTGTGAACAAGACATCACCTGTGAAACTTGAGCAATTTTGGGATACTGTAAAATGGACACACACGTTTGCATACACGCTCTAATTTTCATAAATGAACTATTGATCAAGTTGGATTGAAACCCTTCAGTGCCCTTCAGTGCCTCACTCCCTCATTCTGTGGCTGAACAATGATAAATGGTGCCATGAGAGGGACTTTCTCTGTTAATATTGGTTAAACAACAGCTTTCCACTGAAGAGTACCTACTGTATAATCAAGCAGCCAGCCATGCAGCCAGGCGAGCAGTCAGTCAGTGGACCACTCACAATGTTATTTTTCTTCCAATAAACATCTGAAGCAAAATAGCCAATCTAGGTTGCATTTGTCACATGATTACAACAACATCAGAGAACTGCATAAAAAGGTACATTTTCTTGGAGACAGGAGATCTGAAGATTTTCTCTCTCGAAATGCACTCTTTATCAGGTAAGACCCAGATACAGACAATGTCGAATTAACAATGGTTTAATAATCCAACAGGGGCAGGCAATAGACAGGTCAAGGCAGGCAGGGGTCAGTAAACCAGAGGTGGGGCAACGGTACCGGACGGCAGGCAGGGTCAGGGTCAGGGGCAGGCAGAGTGGTCAGGCAGGCGGGCTCAGAGTCAGCACAGACAAGGCAAGGGTCAAAACCAGGAGGGTGAGAAAAAGTGCTGGTTGACTTGACAAACAAGGTATAAATACACAGGGGATAATGGGGAAGATGGGCAACATGTGGAGGGGGTGGAGACAATCACAAAGACAGGTGAAACAGATCAGGGTGTGACACTTAGGTAACAGGGTTCCAAAAAGGGTTCTTCGGCTGTCTCCATGAGATAACCCTTTTTGGTTCCAGGTAGAACCCTTTTTGGTTTCAGGTACAGCAGAAACCTTTTGGGTTCCATGTAGAACCCTCTGTGGAAAGGGTTCTTCATGGAACCCAAATGTGTTCTACCTGGACTCAAACGAGTTCTACCTGGAACCAAAAATGGTTATCTCATGGGGACTCCGGCCGCAAAACCTGAACCTATTGGGGAGGGTCTGGGTGGGCATCTGTCCGCGGTGGCGGCTCTGGTGCTGGACGTGGCCCCCACTTCACCATAGTCTTAGTCCGCCCCATTGTCCGCTTCCGTGGCCTCCTAACCACGGCGACCCTTCTAAATTACCCCACTTGACAGAGGGGCAGCTCGGGACAGAGGGGCAGCTCGGGACAGAGGGGCAGCTCCGTACTGGCTGATGACTCTGGCAGATCCTGGCTGACTGGTGGCTCTGGCAGATCCTGGCTGACTGGTGGCTCTGGCGGATCCTGGCTGACTGGCGGATCCTGGCTGACTGGCGGCACTGGCGGATCCTGGCTGACTGGCGGATCCTGGCTGACTGGCGGCCCTGGCGGATCCTGGCTGACTGGCGGATCCTGGCTGACTGGCGGCACTGGCGGATCCTGGCTGACTGGCGGCACTGGCGGATCCTGGCTGACTGGCGGGACTGGCGGATCCTGGCTGACTGGCGGCACTGGCGGATCCTGGCAGACTGGCGGCACTGGCGGCTCCTTGCAGACTGGCGGCACTGGCGGCTCCTTGCAGACTGGCGGCACTGGCGGCTCCTTGCAGACTGGCGACACTGGCGGCTCCTTGCAGACTGGCGGCACTGGCGGCTCCTTGCAGACTGGCGGCTCTGGCGGCTCCTTGCAGAGTGGCGGCTCTGGCGGCTCCTTGCAGACTGGCGGCTCTGGCGGCTCCTTGCAGAATGGCGGCTCTGATGGCGCTGCGCAGACGGGCAGCTCAGGCGGCGCTGGGCAGACTGGAGACTCCGGCAGCGCTGGAGAGGAGGAAAGCTCTGGCAGCGCTGGACAGGCGGGAGACTCCGGCAGCGCTGGAGAGGAGGAAGGCTCTGGCAGCACTGGACAGGCGGGAGACTCCGGCAGTGCTGGACAGGCGGGAGACTCCGGCAGCGCTGGACAGGTGGGAGACACCGGCAGCACTGGACAGGCAAGGCGCACTGTAGGCCTGGTGCGTGGTGCCGGCACTGGTGGTACTGGGCCGAGGACACGCACCTCAGGGCGAGTGTGGGGAGCTGCCACCGGAGGGCTGATGCGTGGAGGTGGTACCGGATAGACCGGACCGTGCAGGCGCACTGGAGCTCTTGAGCACCGAGCCTGCCCAACCTTACCTGGTTGAATGCTCCCGGTCGCCCTGCCAGTGCGGCGAGGTGGAATAGCCCGCACTGGGCTATGCAGGCAAACCGGGGACACCGTGCGCAAGGCTGGTGCCATGTAAGCCGGCCCAAGGAGACGCACTGGAGACCAGATGCGTAGAGCCGGCTTCATGGCACTTGGCTCGATGCTCACTCTAGCCCGGCCGATACACGGAGCTGGTATGTACCGCACCGGGCTATGCACCCGCACTGGGGACACCGTGCGCTCCACCGCATAACACGGTGCCTGCCCGGTCTCTCTCGCCCTCCGGTAAGCACAGGAAGTTGGCGCAGGTCTCCTACCTGGCTTCGCCATACTTCCTGTGTGCCCCCACCAATAAATGTTTAGGGCTGCCTCTCGGGCTTCCTTGCCAGCCGTGTTCCCTCATATCGCCGGCTCCTCTCTCCGGCTGCCTCTGCTCTCCTAGCAGCCTCCACCTGTTCCCATGGAAGGCGATCCTTTCCCGCCAGGATCTCCTCCCATGTGTAGCAACCCTTGCCGTCCAATACATAATCCCATGTCCATTCCTTCTTGCGCTGCTCCTGCTTCCGCTGCCTGTCACCACACCGCTTGGTCCTGTTGTGGTGGGTGATTCTGTAACGGTTTTCTTCTGGTGAAGGAGAGGCGGACCAAAATGCAGCGTGGTTATAATTCATGGTTCTTTAATAATGAAACCATACATGAATAAACTACAAAAACAAGAACCGTGAAAACCCGAAACAGTCCCGTGTGGGACAAACACTGACACAGGAGACAACCACACACAAAACCCAACACAAACCAGGCTACCTAAATATGGTTCCCAATCAGAGACAATGACTAACACCTGCCTCTGATTGAGAACCATATCAGGCCAAACAAAGAAATAGACAAACTAGACATATAACATAGAATGCCCACTCAGATCACACCCTGACCAAACAAAACATACAAACATACAAAGCAAACATTGGTCAGGGTGTGACAGTATTGGCAAAACTAGGCAACAACAGATTGAACATGCTTGAACATCCATTAAAAACCAATGATTTTAATATGATTTTATGTGAAGTTAATGTGGTAACATGTGCAACATGTGATAAAATGAAACTACATGTGACAACATTTGAGCACATGAGGAAACATGATCTCATGTGAAATAAATGTGACAACATATGGATGCAATATTTTAACATGGTATACTATGAAACTACACGTGAAAACCCATTTTAACTGTCATTATTTTAGGAATATGTTACTTTACTTTAAAATGCATAATTTACATTAATTCAATTTAAACAGTCATGGTCCCCTGCAGGTTTTGTCTTGTTCCCGGCTTGTTCCAGGAACGTCTCCAAGAACATTTGTAGAACGTTGTGTCATGGTCCCCTGGATGCTTTTGTGTAGTTGCGGTGAAAATACAGTAAATCTACAAGTTACTGTATTTTTACAGCTAAATTAAGGCGCTAACGTTAGAAGACAGTATGCTGCTGTACACTGATTACTTGGGACTGAACCTCACTTGTGAATTGAACTCGCAACCCCTTGATTGCTAGCTACCTCAAGTTCCTGCTACTCCCCTAGTTCTGTGGACATAACTGAGATTGGCTATACATATATTGCCAAGACTATATTTTTACACTTTGCCTAAAGTAAATACAACAACTTGAAGGTGTTATTTCTATAAAATGGCAGTATGCCTCTCTATAATGTGCCATTTTGTACTCTGATCACACTTAGGACTCAACCTTAAATGGGATTGGAAGTATAACCTCTCGGTCACTAGTAACGGTAATGTCCTGCTACACCACCAGGTCTGTGAGCATAAAAGAGACATGACCATAGACTCATTGGCAAGAGTGCATTTCTGCACTTTGCTAAAAACGTTGTTAAAAGCTGACATCAAATCAAACTTTATAGAATGGAATGCAATACAATGTGCTTCACAGCAAAAAGTACAAATTAAAATAAAAACTTAAATATGTACTACACAACAAACATAAGAGGATAAAAAACTAAAGGAAAACAATAAAAACTGAACTACTAAAAAGCACCCTAAGGAAAAGCAAAGCTAAAAAGGTCTGTTTTAAGATCTCTTTTAAAAATGTCCACAGTTTTGGCTCCAATCAGGTTCTCTGGCAGTCTGGGGGCATAATAACTAAAGGCTGCCTCTCCATGCCTTTTGGTCCTAGGCTTTGGGATAGTTAAAAGGCCACTGCCAGAGGACCTGAGGGACAAACTGGGTACATAATGGCAGACATGTATTGGGGTGCACAATCGTAAATTGATTTAAAAACCAACAGAAGAATCTTACAATAAATTCTAAAACTCACAAGCAGCCAGTGCAGAGACCTTAAAACCAGTGTGATGTGTGCTCTCTGTCTGGCCTTGGTCAGTACCCGTGCTGCAGCATTCTGTTTGTTTTGCAGTTGACCAATGGCTTTCTTGGGTAGACCAGACAGGAGAGCATTACAGTAGTAAAACCTGTTTGTAATAAAAGCATGGATGAGTCTCAGGTCTCAATGTTCCTCAGGTGGTGAAATGTGCAGCCAGATTCTCTCTCTGTGCTTTGGCTCCAACAATAACTGCCCCAGTCTTATCTTGATTTAGCTGGTTCAGCTGTGAGTCATCAAAGTTCTTCAATCACGAATACAGTCTAATATTTTATCCGCAGAGCTAAAACTCTCTGGTGACATAAAAATGTAACGTTGTGTGTCGTCTGCAGAGCAGTGGAAATAAACGCTGTGCTTTCTGATAATGCTGCCAAGGGGGTGACATATATAAACGAAATAGTACCGGACACCGTGCTCAATAGTGTTGAATGCAGTACTCCAAGGACAGACAGCTGTTTGGCATCTGTGTGGGCACAAAAATAATGTACCACTTAATGTACCACTTAACTTTAAGGCTTTCTCTCTGCTGTGGTGGGCCTGAAAACCAGATCGGAATTGAAAATAATAACGTAGCTGTCTGAAAACCATTTTCTCCAGAATTTTTCTTAAGAATGGAAGGTTAGAGATTGGCTGAACATTTCTAAGAACTGAAGAATCTAGATGACTTTTCTTCAGAAGTGGTTTCACCATAGCAGTGCAGTGGGGAAAGTGCCTGTGAACTGGTAGTGATTAACAATAGCTTACACTTCAGATACAGTTCAAATCAAATCAAATCAAATTTATTTATATAGCCCTTCGTACATCAGCTGATATCTCAAAGTGCTGTACAGAAACCCAGCCTAAAACCCCAAACAGCAAGCAATGCAGGTGTAGAAGCACGGTGGCTAGGAAAAACTCCCTAGAAAGGCCAAAACCTAGGAAGAAACCTAGAGAGGAACCAGGCTATGTGGGGTGGCCAGTCCTCTTCTGGCTGTGCCGGGTGGAGATTATAACAGAACATGGTCAAGATGTTCAAATGTTCATAAATGATCAGCATGTTCGAATAATAAGAAGGCAGAACAGTTGAAACTGGAGCAGCAGCACGGCCAGGTGGACTGGGGACAGCAAGGAGTCATCATGTCAGGTAATCCTGGGGCATGGTCCTAGGGCTCAGGTCCTCCGAGAGAGAGAAGGAGAGAATTAGAGAACGCACACTTAGATTCACACAGGACACCGAATAGGACAGGAGAAGTACTCCAGATATAACAAACTGACCCCAGCCCCCCGACACATAAACTACTGCAGCATAAATATTGGAGACTGAGACAGGAGGGGTCAGGAGACACTGTGGACCCATCCGAGGACACCCCCGGACAGGGCGGTTCGTTGCTCCAGAGCCTTTCCATTCACCTTCCCACTCCTGGGTAAGACTACACTCAATCATATGAAGTCAGAAGTCAGAATTTTACATATATCTTAGCCAAATACATTTCAACACAGTTTTTCAGAATTCCTGAAATCTAATCGGAGTAAAAATTCCATGTCTTAGGTCAGTTAGGATCACCACTTTATTTTAACGAATATGAAATGCCAGAATAATAGTAGCGAGAATGATTTATTTCAGCTTTAATTTCTGTCATCACATTCCCAGTGGGTCAGAAGTATACATACACTCAATTAGTATTTGGTAGCACTGTCTTTAAATTGTTTAACTTGGTTCAAATGTTTCAGGTAGCCTTCCACAAGCTTCCCACAATAAGCTGGGTGAGTTTTGGCCCATTCCTCCTGACAGAGCTGGTGTAACTGAGTCAGCTTTGTAGGCCTCCTTGCTCGCACATGCTTTTTCAGTTCTGCCCACAAATGTTCTATAGGATTGAGGTCAGGACTTTGTGATGGCCACTCCAATACCTTCACTTTGTTGTCCTTAATCCATTTTGCCACAACTTTAGAAGTATGCTTGGGGTCATTGTCCATTTGTAAGACCCATTTGTGACCAAGCTCTAACTTCCTGACTGATGTCTTGAGATGTTTCTTCAATATATCCACATCATTTTCCTTCCCCGTGTTGCCATCTATTTTGTGAAGTGCACCAGTCCCTCCTGCAGCAAAGCACCCAAACAACATGATGCTGTCACCACCATGCTTCACAGTTGGGATGGTGTTCTTCGGCTTGCAAGCCGCCCCCTTTTTCCTCCAAACATAACAATGGTCATTATGGTCAAACAGTTCTATTTTTGTTTCATCAGACCAGAGGACATTTCTCCAAAAAGTACGATCTTTGTCCCCATGTGCAGTTGCAAACCGTAGTCTGTCTTTTTACGGCGGTTTTGGAGCAGTGGCTTCTTCCTTGCTGAGCGGCCATTCAGGTTATGTCGATATGGGACTCGTTTTATAGATACTTTTGTACCGGTTTCCTCCAGCATCTTCACAAGGTCCTCTGTTTGATTTGCACTTTTCGCACCAAAGTACGTTCATCTCTAGGAGACAGAACACGTCTCCTTCCTGAGCGGTATGGTGGCTGCGTGGTCCCATGGTGTTTATACTTGCGTACTATTGTTTGTACAGATGAACGTGGTACCTTCAGGCATTTGGAAATTGCTCCCAAGGATGAACCAGACATGTGGAGGTCTACAATGTTTTTTCTGAGGTCTTGGCGGATTTCTTATGATTTAGTTTGTTAACAAGAAATGTGCGGAGTGGTTGAAAATTGAGTTTTAATGACTCCAACCTATGTGTATGTAAGCTTCCTACTTCAACTGTATGAAATTAAAAACTGTTTTGAAGAAGGTGGTGGGGATAGGATCGAAATAGGATCGGGATAGGATCGGGATAGGATCGGGATAGGATCGGGATAGGATCGGGATAGGATCGGGATAGGATCGGGATAGGATCGAGAAGGCAAGTAGAAGGCTTAAGTTGTGATTTCACTTTCCTGAGCATGTCTGTGTCAACCAGGGAAAATACATTCATAGTGCCTTTGCGTGGTAGGCTACAGGGCACATATAATTAAACTTCTCATCAGGTCTTGCTTGACTGATACCTAGCCTAATGTTTATCTTATCTCTGAAATATGCTGCAAACTCATCACATTTAGATGTGGAGGAAAGTTCACATAGGTTTGTGGGGGTAGAATTTATCAGGCCATCAATGATCAAGAAGATGATCAAATGATTCTGATTATTAGTGATCAAGTGTATGTGATAACAAAGAGCCATATAATATTTAATATATGGCTAGTCACCATGTCATTGTAATATTCACTTCCCTGCTACACCATCAGGTTAGTGAGTGTGCAGATTAGCTACAGTAAATTACTGTGAATTATTCAATCATCTAATTGCAACTGGTTGAAAGTAAGTCATTGAAAATTAAAATAAACATTAACTTTCTGTCAACCAGCTGCCATTAAGCTACTGGAAAATGCAGAGTAACCTCTTAACAGTACAGCGATTGCAGAACTGATGGCAGAACTGAGTGTCAAAAGAGGTGCTCGACCTTCTACAACATAACGATAAACTAGAACACCATTTCCACTAATGGTTGCCACAAATACAGCGTATTTTAGACCGTGGCCCTAAATATGCTACTGGATCCCCACCATTTCTAAAACATGTGTTTTTGGAACACTTCACATGTGACATTTCATATGTGAAAACATTTGTTTTTAGAACACTTCACATGTGACATTTCATATGTGAAAACATTTGTTTTTGTAACACTTCACATGTGAAAAGGTGTTTTTGGAACAATTCAGGTGACATTTGACACGTGAAAACATGATCACTTGAAATGCATGTGTTTTCTCCATAAGGCTGAGGACTGTGTTAGGATTGTTGTAAGATGTTCTCAAGACGTTTGTTTTATCAGTCGTCAAGACATCGCATGATGTTCCTTAAGGCCCCAAACCATTTATAATCCAAATAATGGTATGGTTGGTTAAAGTAAGTGGTACGCTGTTCAGCTAAAATACTTCCCTATCTGGGATTTGAACTCACAACCTCTGGACTGAAGATGCATTGATCTTTCTGTTGCACCAGTAAGTCTTCAGCAATCACCTACCTATAATACATCTTTGCACTTAGCAAAAGAGCGTGATCTTTGCTACTATTTCAGTTAATCTGACTACTCTCATCATTGATTTAATTGACTTATTTCAGCCATTTAAGGGTTTTCTGTATAGTCTAATGTTGGTGGGGTATATTATTCTGCTCAATGTTATTCAATGTTGAACACACTGTATGTTACCTGTTTTTGTATTCACATGTGAAATGTCACATATAAAGTGTTCCAAAAACACATTTTCACATGTGAAATGTCACATATAAAGTGTTCCAAAAACACATTTTCACATGTGAAATGTCACATATAAAGTGTTCCAAAAACACATTTTCACATGTAAAATGTCATGTGAAATCATGTGGTTTTTCTGTAAGGGCTAACTCAATGACAAACATCTTTAGAAAAGTATGATCCTCGATGAAAGCATTTTGACATGATCTATTGAAACAAATATAAAGATGACTTACAGCCCCAACAGAGCGTGTAGAGGCCTGTTTCATAGTGCCTATAGAAAGTCACTCTCCAATAGACCCACCCAACACATTCACAGTGCTCCAAGTATCAATGACATGTGATTCATATCCCTGCTAATGCGAGTCAAATGCTAACGTACATATTTGCTCAAGGAACATAAACTGTAAATCTGAATGTGTTATTTCAAGGAGAACTTTCTGCAAATTGTGGATGAGTAGTGGTACAGTAGGTGCTGAAATATGTCTTGTAGGTTTTCCCTACACTCAACCAACCAGTTTAACTGTTACATTCATAAACAGTTTTCTGGGAAGTTTTCTGAAGTGATGGGATGATAATTCCGCATTCCTAATGGAAAGGAATACAACCACAAGTTCTGACTAAATGGTCTGAGTACAGTTTATTGGTTACACATGCCTTGGCCTATTTAAATCCCTGCATAGTAGATTTTAGTATGAAAGTCGAACATAACCCCATATAACACCAAGGGACCCCAAAAGGCTAGGGCCGGCTCTGACTACATGTGTGGGTCTGGATGTGGGTACACAGCCCCTCATCACGAGGTCAGATTTTTTTCGTGGCTCCCCACCCCGATCAACGTTGCCCATCCCTATACTATTTCATTGGACATTGTTCTTATAAGCTGAAACAGTAACATAAACTGAACCACCAAGTTTCGACTTACTCAGGCAAAGTCTGCTAAAATACCATGGTTTAGTCTTCAAACTTCAGTACCTTACTCACTAAAATAAAAATGTATGAATTGGTAGTCCCTCTCCTATTATTCCAATACACTACTGCCACCTAGTGTAGATATGGACGAATTACCACAATACACCAAGGTCCCACACTGTAATACAGTAACTATAGGGCAGGCTATACTGTATCACAAACAGCAGAGGGTGCAATGGGATTTGAAACAATGATGTAAATCAAAAAAATATACACTTACAAATGTACACTTATAAAAACATCATAGTAGAACTCAAATGATGAAGTAGTTTAGTAGGCTAAATGCATTGTTAGCCAGCGAGGAGGACAAGCGGAATCAATGAAATACAATTGAGATTTACTCAAAGAACCCAGCCTACAGTTTCTTGGAGACGTGATACTATATTTATAGACTACTTGTTCAAATCCTGTAGATGGCAGTGTTTTACTGCTATACACCAAGGGTTTTTCTCAACCCTCTCTTTTCTGAGCCCTATTGAACTCAATACTTCCCAATTGTGTGTCCTTTTCTGCCCCAAGTGTGCACTTGTTCACTTCCCTTCATTTGATTTACAGTAAAAGGAAAGGCCTGTTAAAGTGGAATTTACACAAATCCAGTGGGTTTAAATGTGTGGGAGAAAGAAAGGAATGCCAGTGCTAGTAGCAAGGTAGGAATTGTGACGCAGGGTCAATTACAGTAAAACTCACTGAGGCCCTCTAGTGGTCACCATTTCCCTGATTGAGGATTGCTGTTGTGAAGAAATGTACAGGTTTGCATAGTATAATAGGCCAACATTTTCACAAGTACAAATATGACAGTACTTCTGAGTGGTTGGTGTCAATTAGAAAAGCATCATCGACAAAACAGTCAATTACATAGCCATTATTTCAGGGTAAGGGAACAGAGAAAAACGACTAGAGGGTAACCTGTGTCAGTACAAGTAGTTATTTCTGTTTATCAAGAAAATACCAAAAAGAGAGCACCTATGTTGTAAACACTGTATAACCACTGTATAACCTGTATAAGCTACTTTCTAGCCAGTTACTGTACATAGTAATTAGTCCTGATTCAATTTCCTGAGATAATGTAAACAGACTGATGGCCCAAACGGGCTGATGGCTTCGGAAAACACTTCAGATGTGTACAAAATTAGGTCTGATTGGAAGGTCAAACAAGGGACTGCATTCTTTGACAGATGATAGGATGATGCATTGACTCTTGCCAACTCCTCATCTTCCTGTGCTAGTGTAGCGCATTGGGATATGTGAAATGTACTCCTCAGCATTAAGTGTCTCGCTTGCTTCGTTTCATTAGCTAGCTTCTGAGGTGGCGCGATCGGCTAAGACGCTTGAGGAGGGTGCTCACGTGTGTTTGCAAGGCAGAGGTCCTGATTTCAAACCATTTACGGGAGGAAGTGGTTGTTGCTACGCGTGCAGTGCAGTGCAATGTCCTTTACAGTGGTGCCTAGTGACTTGGATCTACAGTTATGCTCAGCTCAATGCTGGGGTCTCTGTTGAGTGAGTTTGAGAGGTGAATGTAGTGCATGAGGATGTGTGACACCTACTCCTCAGCCTTTTATGTCCCGCTTGCGTCGCCTCATTAGCTAGCTTTTGAGGTGGCGAGATCAGCTAAGATGCTTGAGGAGAGAGGTCACGTGTCTTTGCAAGACATAGGTTCCGAGTTTGAGCCAGGCAGATATGGGCCATATCGGGAGGAAGAGGCACTGGCTAAACAAGCAGCGTAACAACATTTACACTAGGTCCAAACACATTCCTCAGTGTCCACTAAGGGTAAGGTGTTCCCAGACAAAACAGACCCATCGTGTTACAGGTGTTCCCAATCCCCAGACAGACAGATTAGTATTTGGGGTTAATGTCTTATTGGAAGATCCACTTGCGGCCTATTGTCAGCCTGCAGAGGCAACCAGGTTTTTGTCAAAAATGTCCTGGTAGTTGGTAAAGTTATTGATGCCGTTGACCTTAACAGGGGCCCCAGGACCAGTGGAAACAAAATATCCCCAAAACATCAAAGATCCCCCACCATATTTTAGCTAATCTTTATCAAGGATGTCAATAATTATGGACACCACAATAGACAGACAGACAGACAGACAGACACAGACAGACAGACAGACAGACAGACAGACAGACAGACAGACAGACAGACAGACAGACAGACAGACAGACAGACAGACAGACAGACAGACAGACAGACAGACAGACAGACAGACAGACAGACAGACAGACAGACAGACAGACAGACAGACAGACAGACAGACAGACAGACAGACAGACAGACAGACAGACAGACAGACAGACAGACAGACACTTACAGCTCTAAAAGACTCAACAAAAAAGCTGGTCCTAAAACTCTTGATCCATATCTATTGAAACTTGATGCTGACTACATCACTGAGCCCCTTACCTACCTCTTTTATCTCACCCTTGAGCTAAATGTCATCCCCAGTGCTTGGAAGTCAGCTTGTGTTCTGCTCCTGTTAAAGGCAGGTGAACCCTGTAACCTAAATAACTGCAGGCCAATTTCTAAGCCATCAATTCTAGATAAAATCTTGGAGACCCTAGTGTCTAATCAATTAAATAAGTTTTGATGTATCAATTACATTTTATCGAAGTTTCAATCAGGTTTAAAAAAATAGTATGGTAGCTTATGGTTCAAGAGTTACCTGTCAGCCAGAACTCAGTTTCATGGCAAGGTGTCAAATGCTAGTTTTAATTTTTATGCTGATGATACAGTCATTTTTTGTTGTGCAGCAACACTGATTAAGGTCTTTGAAGATTGTTTAAGGTCTGATTAAGGTCTTTGAAGATTGCCATTAATATTGCTTAGGCTCAGCTCTGTCAACTGAAGTTGATGGTTTTCACATTTTCCATTTAAATGACATTTTAGTAATTTAGCAGACACTTATCTGTGAGGGACCTACAGTTAGCACATTCATCTCAGTGGTGGGTGGGACAACCACATATCACAGTCATAGTAACTACATTTTTCCTCAATAGCTATCAGCAAAGTCAGAGCTAGTGGGGGGGGGGCTCATGGTAGATACATTTTACATGACATTCTCTGGCAATAGCTCTGTTGGACATGTAGTCAGCGCACACTCAAAACTTGACAACTCGTTAGCATTGTGTTGTGTGACAAAACTGCACATTTTAGAGTGGCCTTTTATTGTCCCCAGCGCAAGGTGCACCTGTGTAATGATCATGCTGTTTAATCAGCTTCTTGATATTCCACACATGTCAGGTGGATGGATTATCTGGGCAAAGGAGAAATGCTCACTAAAAGGGATGTAACAAATTTATGCACAAAATTTGAGAGAAATAAGGTTTTGTGCATATGGAAATTACTGGGAACTTTTATTTCAGCTCATGAAAGATGGGACCAAGACTTTAGATGTTGAGTTTATATTTTCGTTCAGTGTAGTTTCAGTGCAATACTGTGTAGGCCTAGACCTAATGTGTTCAATACAGCTTGGCTCTCTGGAAAGAGAACAGTTGGACGAAGAAATAATATCCTAAATGTGACACACCAACCGCCTCTTATGCATAATAAAAGTATATCTTGACATGGCTATAGGGATATAGGCTATTCGTTTCCAAATGAAAAAAATGTCAATAAGAGAAAAGACAGTGAAGTATGGTAGGCCTTTTGCACGTTCGAAACTGAGGGACAAGGTAGGCCAGTACAGTAAATCAAATCAAATCAAATGTATTTATATAGCCCTTCGTACATCAGCTGATATCTCAAAGTGCTGTACAGAAACCCAGCCTAAAACCCCAAACAGCAAGCAATGCAGGTGTAGAAGCACGGCTGTAAGGCTGTAGGGTTTTTTCTTGTGGGTTATGAATGTTGAGTTAGTCGAAGATCCTCTCCGAGAGCTCTCAATGCACCACAGAGGGAAGCAACAACCTATTTTAGTCCTAGTCCTAGCTGCCTTTATGTTACGTCAATCCAGTCACTCTCAACTTGTGGCGATTTTAGCCTGATTTTTGCATGCCAGAAAAGCCACTACACAACACAAAAAATACATTAATTGCATTATAACGGTGACAAACGGTGCCCACAAACATTAAGCTGTCCCAACATTTTACCACTGCTATACCTGGCTATCAGTGGAGCCTTGTCTGGCAGCGAAACAGTTCATTCAGCGTTATTTACTGCCTTTTGAAAAAACATAGCTGATATGGCTGACTTGCTTAAACAAATGTGGTTTCTAATGACAATTGAGATGTACAAACTATGGCATAAGGGGACGACAAGCGGATAAAAGGCAATCTGTAATTTCGATTAAGACAATGAGCAAGTTAAGATGGGCGGAGTCAATATAACTATTTGTTTAGCACTTTGAAATTTACAGCAACATAATTCATTACATTTTTTTATTCGTTCTTTCAGTGTTCTCCCTGTACACCAAGTCAGAACCATAGGATAAATAATGAAAGCTCTTACAATATTCGATGATTACATTTCTCTAAAACAGGTTATAGGCTACATGTGCATTGTGCACCACCAAGTCAGAACAGTAGGCAAAATTAAGCGGGGTAAACAGACCAAATGATTAGGGTGAGGCACATGGGCTACTAACATCTTACTACACAACATACAGTTAGTATTACTTTCTTAGCTATAGTATACATATCTCCCTGGCATATTACATAATTTATACAGCATCATACAATACATTTTTGGACCTTGTTGTGCTGTGCTCACTTGAACAGGAAGGTGGCGCAGTTTCCTTTGTGGGAAAATGTTGTCATCAAAGTCTGGCATTCTCTGGATTTTTGGCGCTTTCAAAAGGTTGAATTATGATGATGTCATTGATCTTCAGGTCGTAGCTCGAGAAAGAGGCCAAATTTACAATTCCGAGTTTGATGACCGTTCAAAATGTATTTCCCCAGCCGGAGCTAATTTATTCCCAACTTCCCAGTTGTCTTGAACTCACTGAAGTCAAGTTTTCGCAGTTCCGAGTTAACAGTTGTTTTGAGCACGGCACAAATCATGCTTCATTGACAGCATGGTCAATGTTGAACTTGGAAAAGTGGGCCCACACTGATTCCTTCCAAACCACTTATTGAATTTGCGATTTCCAACTTGTTGTGTAATGTTTATGTCCAATGGCCGATGAGCACCGATACGTTTTATCTATAATTTCTCTTCATTATTTCTCTTCATATGATAAGGATTAAAGAGGATTTGCCTGTAGACTGTCGACTTGATTCATGATGATGACTGCTAGCTAAGATTTTGAAAGTGTGATGTTGACATGATCAGTCCAATCAAAAGCTACTGTACATATAACGTGATTTGACATAATTTTATCTGTGGCCAATGACCTTGAGCCTTCTTGGATGGGCACTTCTATGGCAGTACCCAACGGGCTATAGAATTTTTGAGGTCTACCCTTACACTTGGCAGTTACGTAGTGTCCCCATGAGTGACAGAACATGGAGCCAATCACGGCGCAACGTATTTTCTGCTGGCTTGCCCCACCACCACAGAAAGCACTGAGCTAGGCTGAACGGCTTGCATTTTGGTGCCTTACTCAAGAAAACAAAAAGACCATGTTTGTATGCTGCTTTATTAACTCAAATATTTATATATATATATTTTTTACATTGTTTGCAAACTGATATGTGACACATATTAATGCCAAAATAACATGTTTTTATATAATATTTTTTTTGCTAAAAATGTGGGGCTCAAAACAGGAGGGCCTCTGCCCCACCTGCCCTGAATGACAGGTCGCCACTGCTCTAAACCTCCCAAAAACATGTTTAATTTAAGCAATAAGGAAAGGGAAAGGGGGATACCTCATCAGCTGTACAACTGAATGCATTCAACTGATATGTGTCTTCCACATTTAAACCAACCCTACTACAATAAGCCAGAGGGGGTGTGGTATATGGCCAATATACCACGACTGAACGCTGTTCTTATGCACAACACAACGCGGAGTGCTAGGACACAGCCCTTAGCCGTGATATATTGGCCATATATCACAAACCCCGGAGGTGCCTTATTGCTATTATAAACTGGTTACCAATGTAATTAGAGCAGCAAACCCATGGTATTTGGTCTGATATACCACGGCTTTCAGCCAATCAGAATTCAGGGCTCGAACCACCCAGTATATAAAGTCATACAAATGTTTTGTTTTACAGGGTCAGCCATAGTAGTAAGCTGCCCAAGGAGCAAATTACAGTTAAGTGCCTTGCTCAAGGGCACGTCGACAGATGTCACGTGGTTTATTCAAACCAGGGACTTTTCGGCGAATAGCCCAAAGCTTTAACTGCTATGCTACCTGCCGCCCACTGACCTGAAAAACAGGTGATAAGAGCAATTTAGAATTCGCTCCACCAGGTGCTTTGTGTAGGGCAGGCTACCGCCTCACTGAGGGATTTCAGACAAAACAGACCTTGAACGCGGGTATTTACACTCTATGACTCCCAGGTAAACAGTCTGTTTCAATATCTTGAGAGTTCTCCGTTTGATTTTGTTTCCAACTAATACATTACCCCACTGCTGCAAAGGAGAGCGATATGCGTGGGCGATATAAAAGTAAGGAGAACGCGGGCAGTGAATGCATCCATGCTTTTGAGGGGAAACGGGACATTGGAAACGGGCTGTTTAGGAGTTACGACTCACCTATGCCAGGAGAACCTGCCAGCTACTCGGAGGGGCCAAATTCCCCAAATGGAGGTATCCTGACCAGTTTGGACGACGGGAATGGGCCTTCGACAATGAACTCTTCTTGGACAGGTCAGCACAATTTAGTGAATGCATTTCTTGTCTAATCAAATGTAATTATCCAACCAAATATCATCATTTAAGAAGTTGACATGCATAAATGTTTTATCATAACCTTACTGAAAATGAGAATGACCACTTTAATGCGTCAACTTGTGTTGAGTAGTCTACATTAGACTAAAAGGTGCAATGCAAAAGCTTTTTGGTAACACCTTACATCCCAACCTGGTCTCAGAGCATGTATATTATTCTGTACGAAATCCAAGACAGTCCATTTAGTATGATATGTTACGTTTCGTATGGCATGTATTAATTTGTGGATTTAATTTATGAATTACAATCCGTATGATATGTTTGCAAATTTCCTAAACTTACAAAATAGTAAGAATTACAATACGTACAATCCGTTACGAATTTGCAAGATACATGATATGAATTCCAATTTGTTGTGGCTAATACTAATTTTAGCTAGCTGGCTAGGGGTTAGGATTAAGTTTAGGAGTTTGTTTTTTAAAATGTTTTTATTTAAACAGCAAGTCAGTTAAGAATAAATTATTATTTACAATGACAGCTTAGGAACAGTGGGTTAACTGCCTTGTTCAGGGGCAGAACAACAGATTTTTACCTTGTCAGCTCAGGGATTCGATCTAGCAACCTGTCGGTTACTGGCCCAGCGCTCTAACCACTAGGATACCCGCCGCCCCCATTAGCTAAAAGGTTAATGGTTAGGGTTAAGGGAAGGGCTAGCTTACATGCTAAGTTGTTGCAAAGTATATAAAAAAGTAGTAATTATTTGAAAAGTTGCTAATTACCTAAAATGCTAAAGTTGTCAGTGAGGAGATTCGAACACGCAACCTTTGGGTTGCTAGTTACCTGTTTTATGTAACTAATTTGAGTGTCGCCGAAATAAGTTTACTATGTTATGTGTAGTCTATGAGAGCAGGCTGCACATCCAGGTATAAATTTCATATTGTCTTACAACAAGCAAGGCTCACACTGTTGGTTGTTCATATACGGTACTGTGCAATCTATAGGATTCATACAGTACATGTGATACATTTTTGTAAATTACATTAAGTCATATTTTAGGCCTTACTTTTTGGAATGAGTGATACATTTTAGGATAATATGATCATCAGATATCATGTTTCTTTTTAGGCTGTCTGAATTCACAAATCAATTGCATTCTGTTGCAATATGGTTTTATTCATCAGGTCCAAAACGCTCCAACTATGACGGTGAGAAAAGGTACCTGGGAGTCAGGGTCAAAATGCCTGTGAGAGACATGCTTAATAAGATTCGCATAGCGAAGGGAATGGACCCCAAAAATATCCAGGTATGACATACTGTATATTCATGGTGGCTAAATTGCTTGGAAGATCATTTCCACATTCCCCAGTCAGATGTTTTGACATATTCACAGTTTATCCTTTACGTCTTTCTACAGGGTAACTGCGGCAAGGCATTGAAAGGTTAGGAAAAAAACTCCTAAAAATTCTATTATGCTTATGTTCTTGGCCTATAACAAAGATTTAACACTTCTGGCTGTCTCCTCAAAAGTGTGTCTTGTTCTGCTCCGGAATTAGGGTTGTTTACCTTCTGAAAACATTGTGTCATAAAGTGCTTGGTATTGGGTGAGGCTGATCACACGAGGTTCACATTTATAAAATGTAGTCAAAACTTTACTTAAAGCCGATAGATATAATGCATAATGATGTACACATCAATTAGTAGTAAGACATACGCATATTTTACGTCTTAGCATTGTTTCATAATAATACAGTATATCACAGCCATTTTGAAAAAGAGACGTGTTGGATTCTGATTTCTAACAATACAAGTTAAAACGTGTTACTGATATTTCATCATTACAATATGAACATAAATAACACAAACTGTCACAACAACAATTATGTACTATTACACAAGCATTTATGTTGTGGGTAAGGGCATGCAACAGCAAAGATACTGTCAACTTCATGAAACCTGCTTTTCAAAATTCCTTATATTCTTCACAGGAGAGAAGAAACGGGTAAATACCAATAGAGATCGCAGAAGTAGCAAGGTGAGTGATTTACAGTACATCATATGAATAAGCCTACATGTCTTTTCACCAGGTGTGCCTTGCTCTAACGTGGACAGCTCAGCACTCAACACTGCATACTTATTATGTGTGGCCGCTGTGTTTCAGAGAAAACAACCTACAAAGAGCCTGGAGGAACTCGCCATAATAGTGGAGGTGTTGGAGGAGGATCTCAAAGCCAGCAAACCATACAGCCAGTCTAACACGTCTGAGTCACCTGATTACAGCCCAGAGCCCAACGTGCAACCATGGAATAGTCCAGAGCAACTCCAGCATAGTCACTCAATGAAGTTCAGTCAGGAAAACAAGATGCCACAACAAGTTACAAACTACTGTATGTCAGAGCTAAAGCTATCCCGCTCAGCACACAATCACAACACTAGTGTTCCTCCGTTGAACTCCCAAGGGCGGTGTATCAACGACGAATCCGACAATATGATGCCCAGTCCAGATTCATATATGACTTACTCCCCCAGCAGCACCAGTGAATGTCAAGTGCCATCTCCCCAATATTCGGGCTTTGCTAGCCCCCTGTCCCCCAGCTATGAGTTAGGTCAGGATGGAGGTAGTGACTACCAGGATAGCTTTAGCCCCCAGTGCCAGGATAGCTTTAGCCCCCAGTGCCAGGATAGCTTTAGCCCCCAGTGCCAGGATAGCTTTAGCCCCCAGTGCCAGGATAGCTTTAGCCCCCAGTGCCAGGATAGCTTTAGCCCCCAGTGCCAGGATAGCTTTAGCTCACATTGGCTCAGCTACATGGGCCAGAATTGGAACAGCACAGCATACTTCTGGAACCAGCTCCAGAGGGAGGAGAGCTTACTGGCGGTGGTCTCTGACACAGAGGTTCTGGCCACAGACAGGAACGGAAGGACGTAAGTTGAAATCACAATTGATATTTTAGCCTTTTCGTATTACTGAGCCTTGCTGAGCTGTAGCCTGGTCTTGTTAGGCATCCACCAGAGAAACTAGCACAGTGCGGTTCAGGTCGGCACAATAGTGTGAAAAGGGTACATGTGTCTGATACTGTATCAGTGCTTGCAGACAGTGCTAGTACATCGTAGATACACCAACTGTTGATTTAAATTGTATACCCCGGGAGGCTATAGCAGTATAATAGCTGTAATGTTATGGAGTTTCAGACAGAAATGTGAGATGGTATCACTCAGTTTGTCACTAAAGGCAGTGTACAGAGCCTTTATGTGACAGTATGGTGAATGGATGCTTTGTAGTAATTTAATGAGATATTTGTTGTCCTAAGATAAACAGTAACCTGTTACAGACATATTAGTTTTCCTACAATAATTCACAAACACCCAAATTATGCCAAGACATACTGAGGGTATCTAATAGGCAGCAGTTAAGTGTTAGTGTTGTTACGTTCCCCAGCAAGAAAACCAAAAATTGTCGCTCAAACAGAAGGAGGAACTAGCAAAGAGTCATTGACGAATAGGTGGGGTTTTAGGACAACAACTGGGACCTAAAACACTCCCACTAAATTTGCCCAAGAGGCAAACAAAAGAAAACCCACACCAAACTTAAAGACAGGAAGCAAACCAAAAAGTGGAGCAAAATGAAAACATGGAAAGTCAGATAAAGGATTGTTTGTCTAGAAATCAAATGGGGAAAGCCAACTAAAGGTGTTAACCCGCCACATCTCTCAAGACAACTGGAGCACTGGGCCAGCCACTCTAAATATCACATGGAACAGCACCGGTGAAACACCTTCCGACTAAGGAGATGGACAAGCCAGCACAGGTGTAACACATACGGACTAACGAGGTGACACCAATCGATGTGCCCCACATGCTAACGTGCTAACGTCCAACCTCAAAATATAAATGGAAAATCCTGTAACAGTGTTCCGAAGAAATTTCCTCATAAAGTACAATACCATCATGACTCATGGGGCGTTGTCTAAAATTGCACAAAAAGTAAACAATGACTGAAAATCCATGACCAATGTTGGTATAGGAGGACAATAGACAAATAATTGTTTGAATGGCTGACTTTAGTGACAAACACAGCAAGAGGTATCTATCTAATGTACATTTTGCTGTGAAATGTCATGTTCTTGATAGAATTGATAATTTAAAAAATATATTATTACTTTCAAGCTACCACTGATTCGAATCAGACTTGCATGAATTATCATTGGCCAGCCACAGAACAAAACAAAATTCCCACATTGTTGATGTACGATTGACATGCTGCTATGTATCATCCAGTACATTCATGTTAAAATGTAATTTAATGCATTCATGTTGTTAACCATTCAAACTCACAGTGACATTTATGTGAGTACACTATAAATACGTTTATTGCTTCTTTCTTTAGAGCTCTCCACAGAGTTGTGGGTCAAGGCAAGAGGGCCCTGGGATATGTGATTGCCAAAAGGATGGCAGCTCTGAATAGGCTGGATGTCAAAGACTCAGAGGGAAAGGTAAATCAAATGAAAAATATAGCATGACTTATATTGTTTTCTGGTTGTTCAGATTCATTCAGACGTTCAGATAACTTTGAAGCAACTGTATACTACTGCTGAGCGATTAGTGCTTTTTGAGGTTGGTTCGGTTTCTGTTAGTTTATTAAAAAAGAATCACGTTTTTCGATTTCAATGTACTTTTTTAGTTTAGACATTAAATGCACTAGGCATTATGTGGGTTGAATGCTTTAACACAGAATAAAATAATGAATAAAAGACCCATTATGGTAGTGGCTGCCCATTTACTGCTTATCACTTATTATTAACCCTCGTTTATTCACATTACTTTAATAAAATATTTGTTTTATTTGATGACTTTATTATGTCATTCTGTCATCTCTATAAGTCATAATGTCATCTCTATAGAGCTGCTGCCTACGCTGTCTGACAAAATCACTTTTTTAGTAGTTTTTCAAAGTAAATAAGGCATACTTTCATGACTGGGGAATATCAACTATCAATCGCTTAGATCATATATTTTCAGCTAGAGATACAGTGCATTCGGAAAGTATTCAGACCCCTTGATTCAATCTACACACTATACCCCAAAATGACAAAGCTGGACAAAGATTGTTTCTTTAGTGAGTCAGATGCGAAGGATATAATGTTGCTCCCAGACAAGGCTCAAATCCCCGTCATTCACATGAAGAAAAGGAAATACTAATTGCGCAGATCAGCGTGCCTTGTGAGAATTTGTTGCCTAGTGGTTAACCGCCTCTACCGTCCGATCTATTAGCCAACATGCAATCACTGGAGAATAAACTGGATGAGCTCCGTTCAAGACTATCCTACCAAAAACGGTAATATCTTATGTTTCACAGAGTCATGGGTTTTCCAAGTGTTGGCAGGACAGAACAGCTACATCCGGTAAGACGAGGGGTGGGGGTGTGTGTCTATTTGTCAATAACAGCTGGTGCGCGATGTCTAATATTAAGGTAGTCTTGAGGTATTGCTTGCTTGAGGTAGAGTACCTCATGATAAGCTGAAGACCACACTATCTACCAAGAGTTTTCATCTATATTTTTCATAGCCGTCTATTTACCACCACAAACCGAGTCTGGAACTAAGACTGCACTCAACGAGCTGTATAAGGCCATAAGCAAACAAGAGAATGCTCATCCAGAAGCGGTGCTCCTAGTGGCCGGGGACGTTAATGCAGGCAAACCTAAATACGTTTGACCTAATTTCTACCAGCATGTCACATGTGCAACCAGAGGGGAAACAACTCTAGACCACCTTTACTCCACACACAGAGACGTGTACAAAGCTCACCCTCCATTTAAAAAATCTGACCATAATTGTATCCTCCTGATTCCTGCTTACAAGCAAAAACTAAAGCAGGAAGTACCAGTGACTCCCTCAATACTGAAGTGGTAAGATGACGCGGATGCTACGCTACAGGACTGTTTTGCTGTCACAGACTAGAAAATGTTCCAGGATTCATCCAATGGCATTGAGGAGTATACCACCTCAGTCAGCGGCTTCGTCAATAAGTGCATCGACGATGTGGTCCCCACAGTGAATGTACGTACATACCCCAACCAGAAGCAATGGATTACAGGTAACATCCTCACTGAGCTAAAAGCTAGAGCTGCCACTTTCAAGGAGCAGGACACTAATCCGGACGCTTTTAAGAACTCCTGCTATGCCCTCAGACAAACCATCAAAAAAGTGTCAATACAGGACTAAGATTGAATCTTACTACACAGGCTCTGATGCTCGTCGGCTGTGGCAGGGCTTGCAAACTATTACGGACTACAAAGGGAAAACTAGCCGTGAGCTGCCCAGTGACTTGAGCCTACCAGACAGGCTAAATGCCTTTTATGCTCGCTTCAAGGCAAGCAACACTGAAGCGTGCATGAGAGCACCAGCTATTCTGGATGACTGAGTGATCACGTTCTCCGTAGCCAATGTGAGCAAGACCTTACCTGGATGTGTACTCAGAGCATGCGCGGACCAACTGGCGCCACCCATAGCACTCACGTCAGTAGTCATGAAGTGCTTTGAAAGGCTGGTCATGGCTCACATCAACACCATCATTCCGTAAACCCTAGACTCACTCCAATTTGCATACAGCCCCAACAGATCAACAGATTATGAAATCTCAATCACACTACACACAAAAGGAATGCTGTTCATTGAGTACAGCTCAGCGTTCAACACCATAATGCCCACAGAGCTAATCACTAAGCTAAGGACCCTGGGACTAAACACTTTCCTCTGCAACTGGATCCTGGACTTCTTGACAGGCTGCCCCCAGGTGGTAAGGGTAGGCAACAATACATCTGCCACGCTGATCCTCAACACGGGGGCCTCTCAGGAGTGTGTGATTAGTCCCCTTCTGTACTCCCATTTCACCCACAACTCTGTGGCCAAGCATGACTCCAACACCATCATTAAGTTTGCTGACGACACAACGGTGGTAGGCCTGATCACTGACAACGATGAGATAGCCTGTAGGGAGGTCAGAGACCTAGCAGTGTAGTGCCAGGACAACAAACTCTCCCTCAACGTGAGCAAGACAAAGGAGATGATTGTGGACTACAGGAGGGCCGAACACGCACCCATTCACACCGATAGGGCTGTAGGGGAGCCGGTCGAGAGTTTCCAGTTACTTGGTGTCCACACCACCAACAAACTATCACGGTCCAGACACACCAAGAAAGTCATAAAGAGGGCACGACAATGCCTTTTCCCCCTTCAGGAGACTGAAAAGTTTTGACATAGATCCCCAGATCCTCAAAAGGTACTACAGCTGCACCATCGAGAGCATCCTGACCAGTCGCATCACCACCTGGTATGGCAACTGCTCGGCATCCGACCGTAAGGCACTACAGAGGGTAATGCATACAGCCTAGTACATCACTGGGGCCAAGCATCTTGCCATCCAGGACCTATATAATAGGCGGTGTCAGAGGAAGACCCTAAATATTGTCAAAGACTCCAGTCACCCAAGTCATAGACTGATCTCTCTGCTACCGCACGGCAAGCGGTACTGGTACGCCAATTCTAGGTCCAAAAGGGCTCCTTAACAGCTTCTACCCCCAAGCCATAAGACTGCTGAACAATTATTCAAATTGCCACCCGGACTATTTGCTTAGCCCCCCGTCTTGTTTTTACACTGCTGCTACTCGCTGTTTATTATTTATACATAGTCATTTTATCCCTACCTAAATGTACAAATGACCTCGACTGTTATTTTATTGTTACTTTTTATTATTATTTTTACTTTGTTTATTTTTGTAAATATTTTCTTAACTGCATTGTTGCTTAAGGGCTTGTAAGTAAGTATTTCACAGTAAGGTCTTGACCTGGTGTATTTGGCGCATGTGACAAATAAAATTTGATTTGAAGGACATTCAGAAACTTGTCCTAAAGCCACTCCTGCGTTGTCTTGGCTGTGTGCTTAGGGTCGTTGTCCTGTTTGAAGATGAACCTTTTCCCCAGGCTGATGTCCTGAGCGCTCTGGAGCAGGCTTTCATCAAGGATCTCTCTGTACTTTGCCCCGTTCATCTTTCCCTCGATCCTGACTAGTTTCCCAGTCCCTGCCTCTGAAAAACACCCACACAGCATAATGCTGCCACCACCATGTTTCAGTGTAGGGACTCTGGAGCTCTGTCAGAGTGCCCATCGGGTTCTTCGTCACCTCCCTGACCAAGGCCCTTCTCCCCCGATTGTTCAGTTTGTCCGGGCAACCAGCTCTAGTAAGAGTCTTGGTGGTTCCAAACTTCGTCCATTTAAAAATGCTGTAGGCCACTGTGTTCTTGGGGACCTTTGCAAAAAAATCTAATAACCTGTTTTCGCTTTGTCATTATGGGGTATTGTGTATAGATTGATGTGGAAAATGTTTTCTTTAATCCATTTTAGAATAAGGCTGTAACATAATAAAATGTTTAAAAATGGAAGGGGTGGGAATGCATTGTACCTCTCTGTCCCTCTTGTGCGTTCTCTCTTCTTTCCGTGTCTGCTCCGAACAGAACAGACACGCTGGCGTTCTACATCTCACAGTTCGGACACACCCCTGCCCCTCGTCAGATGTAGCTACTGTCCTGCCGATACACGGAGAAGCCAGCCAGCTCAATATTATCAGTGTGGTCCTTCAGCCACGTCTCGGTGAAACATAAGTTATTACAGTTTTTAATATCCAGTTGGTAGGATAGTCTTAATCGTAGATCTTCCAGTTTGTTTTCCAATGATTGCACATTGGCCAAAACTACCAAGCGTAGTTGTGGTTTACCTACTCGTCAGCAAGCCCTCCTCCTCCCTTTTCTCCAAATTTTCTTCACGCTGATGACGGGGATTTGGGCCTTGTCTCGACAAAGCAGTATATCCTTTGTGTCGGACTCATTAAATAAAAAATATTTTGTCCAGTTTGAGGTGAGTAATCGCTGTTCTGATGTACAGAAGCTCTTTTCGGTCTTAAGAGATAGTAGTAGCAGCAACATTATTATGTACAAAATGAGTTGCAAAAAGAGTAAATGAATTGCACAATTGTTTAGGAGCCCGTAAAACAGCAGCCATCCCCTTCGGTGCATTATGTATTAACCAGTTTATAATAGCAATAAGGCTCCTCGGGTTTGTGGTATATGGCCAATATACCATGGCTAAGAACAGTCCAAAGAACAGCCCTTAGCCTTGGTATATTGGCCATATACCACACCTCTTAGGGCCTTTAATCATAGCAGTCAAAACAATTTAAATCGACATCCGTTGATAGAAAATAATCTGGAGAGTTTAATAAGGGCAATTTATTTTCTCTTGCAACATTCTTAACATTCTTAAACTTGCAAGAATTATTATTTTGATGGAAAAACGAATTTAGCTTCTTAGCCTAAAAATGACGTAGATATTCCCTCTTAATTCGCTGAATAAAGGGTTTCATGGATAAATGTGGCAACTCCTCCATTGCTGAAAAAAATGGGCTCGTTTTTAGGCCTTGTGGGTGGGTTTTCTGAGATCTTTGGTTTAAAATGTTTAGCTCAACCTGGCAATGCTGGTGGATTAAGCCCCTGACTTCTGTTCCCAGACTGCACTTCACCTGGCTGCCCAAAAGAACCAACACCTGATGGTGGCTGATCTGATTCACCTTGGTGCCTGTGTGAACGAGAAGGACAGGAGTGGAAAGACATGCCTGCACCTCAGTGTCGAGAATGGATACATTCGAGTTCTGGAGGTAAATATAGCCATCTGACTTGCAATACTGACAGGCCAAACCTGTTCTGTGAGCTGAGCTCTTTAAAGGATAGCTTCAAATAGTATTTGAAGTATTTTTAGGAGATACTTTAAAGTTTCCTTTTAACGTGCTACCCTGTCATTATGATTCATGTAATTCTACTGCATCACCTTCACAACCCAGTATGTCAGGTTTGGTTTGTTCCCTCAATTAAATTGATACCCTGAACCTCAATAAGATCTTATGGTGTCTAATAGCATACATATTTCCTCTTTTAGGTTCTGAAAAATATGATGAAAGAAGGGATTTATGTAGATGTCGAAGCTACAGATAATTATGGTATGTTTGGCTTTCTTGTTCTATTCAGAGCGTTCCGTTTAAAAAAAACTCTTAATGTAAGTCTTATATTTAAAGCTGCAATATGTAACTTTTTGGGTGAGTTATAGATCTTTCATTCTCATTGAAAGCAAGCCTAAGAAATGGTTGATCTGTTCTATGTGCTCTATTTCTGTGCTTCCCTTTCTTAAGTGTAGTTTTTGCATCTTTTACTTTCGGTTTTGTACACCTGCTTCAAACAGCTGATAAGACAATATTTTGTGTTTGAGAATATATTTCACAGAGGTTTAGATGGTACAATTGCTTGTTTTGTTACATAAACTGAAATTAAGCAAAATTATTCGAATTTTAGCAACCACGGAATGGCGGAGCAAACTCTGCATATTGGACCTTTTAAAACGATAGTTCACTCCAAAATGAAAGTTTGTCATATGATTCAGACCTCAAAAGTACTCAAATGTCAAGATTAATCCACATCCCACGGCATTAGTTGTGCAGATTGAGCTATATGCCTCAACTACAAATGAATGGAAAAGATAAGCACAGAATAAAATCATCTTTTATATTTTCCATTCATTTGGGACTGAGGCATATAGCTGGATCTACACAATGTCCTGGAAGATGGAATTATCTTAACAAAAGACTACTTTTGAGGTATGAAAACATTTAGTTTAGAATGAACTGTCCCTTTAGGAATGCTCATTCAATATACTACCTGAGGGGTCAACAAGGAACAGTAATGCTAGCCTATTCAGCTGGTTATATTCACATCAAAAAAGTTGATGATTTTAGATTTACAGTATATACAGTGCCTTCAGAAAGTATTCACCCCCCTTGACTTATTACATATTTTGTCACCCATCTACACACAATACCCCGTAATGACAAGGTGAAAACATGTTTTTAGAAAGGTTTGCAAATGAGTCAGTACATGTTAGAATGACCTTTGGCAGCAATTATAGCTGTTAGACTTTCTCTGTAAGTCCTAAGAGCTTTGCACACCTGGATTGTACAATATATATACATACCCAATGTTCTTTTCAAAATTCGTGAAACTCTGTCAAATTAGTTGTTGATTTTCATGTTTTGCCATAGATTTTCAAGCAGATTTAATCAAAACTGTAACTCGGCCTCTCAGGAGCATTCACTGTCTCTGAAATCCCTGAGCAGTTTCATTCTTCTCCGGGCAACAGAGTTAGGAAGGACGCCTGTGTCTTTGTAGTGACTGGGTGTATTGATACACCATCCAAAGTGTAATTAATAACTTCAACAAAAGCAGACATTATTTTTACCCATCTACCAAAAGGTGCCCTTCTTTGCGAGGTATTGGAAAACCTCCCTCAAGACATTTTAGCTTTCAATTTGTAAATAATTAGCAAAAATGTCCCTAAAATATTGTTCCACTTTGACTTTATCGGGTATTGTGTGTAGGCCAGACACAAACAATCTCAATTTAATACATTTAGAATTCAGGCTGTAAAATGTGGAAAAAGTCAAGTGGTATGAATACTTTCTGAAGGCACTGTACATTGAAAAATCCACGACCACAATGTCATTGTCATAACCCATGTTTCATACAGTGATAAATTCCCCTCTGCCTTACATACTTTGATAGGTTTTGGGTGGTTGGTCTTATTCTACAATGCCTCATGTCTGTGCTTGGTGTGTATTGCGGTCAGGACTCAGTGTGTTTCAGTGTGCAGCAGTGGCTCTGAACGTCACCGTGCGAGAGCTGGAGAAAAGTGTGGCACCTAGTCAGATGAGACTCCACACACTACGCAAGGAGCAGATGATGGAGACACTGGGGTGTCTACTGCAAATGGGAAGCTACCATCACACTCTGGTCAGTCTCCCTATAATATAGGCGGCTAAAGTTTTTTCCATTTGGAAGTCATAATGTGTTTAAGTTACTAAGCTAAGAATGTGTTAAGTTTGAACGAATCCACACAAATATACAGATACTGGAGTACTTCCATAACCATTCATGCTCTGTTTGCTTGACAGAGTTAAGCCTTGAAGTGCAGGAGATTAAAATGCTGTCAACTACTCTCCCTCAGGATAATCAATCAAATGTATTTATAAAGCCCTTTTACATCAGCTGATGTCACAAAGTGCTATACAGAAACCCAGACTAAAACCCCAAAGAGCACGGTGGCTAGTAAAAACTCCCTAGAAAGGCAGGAACCTAGGAAGAAACCTAGAGAGGAACCAGGCTCTGAGGGGTGGCCAGTCCTCTTCTGGCTGTGCCAGGTAGAGATTATAACAGAACATGGCCAAGATGTTCAAATGTTCATAAATGACCAGCATGGTCAAATAATAATAATCACAGTGGTTGTAGAGGGTGCAATTGGTCAGCACCTCAGGAGTAAATGTCAGTTGGCTTTTCATAGCCGATCATTCAGAGTTAGAGACAGCAGGTGCGGGGAGAATGTGGGGGGAGAATGCAAACAAAGTGGAAGCAAAATGGAGTCCTACAAGCTCATGCAAGGAGTGGTCTCCCGACCCAGTAACGTGAGCTACTTAACTTGTTCACTATTTTTCATAAGATTTTCAAGGGGGGTTGTAGACAAGAGGCCTTATTTATAGTACTGTACATTTTAGTTTGTCTTTGTTTTATTGCACACACAAATGTAAATGTCATTTCTTGCTGTACTAAAATAATTGTGTTTTTGATGTATCAAACACAGTTTGATTTGGTTACAGTTTGATTTAAAAGGGTCCTCCATGAAATGAATAGTTTCCAGAATCTATTAGATTTATGGTTCTAATTTGGTGTTTATCTCTTTCTTAGGGGAACTACGTGACTTAGATGGTGTCCATCCACACAGCTGTTCCTTATGAAATTATGTGTGCATCTGCCAAGCAAGGCATGCCAGAGAACTGACAGTTAATGTTTCTGAGTTGTTACAAGCTTGAACTTGTCTTGGAGTAAGGCCAATGTGGTTTAGAAAGCCTTTAATTACCTATCTCTTTGTTACGTGGCTTTAAAGTGAGAGGCTTTCTTCAAGGCAAGGTACAAGTCTTATGTAAAGCATCCAAGGTTTTATGTAAGCTGAAACACAATTGTAAATTGAGTGTTTTTGTGGCTTGCGTTAAGACTTTGGTTGCACATTAGCTGGTTTCTGTGAAACTTCCACTGTTTGTTACATTAAAGTAGCAACATGTTAATGCAAGTTAAGCTCAATTTTATTTGGTGAATGTGTTATTGGTGTTGTATGTAATACAACAAGGGAGTCAAATTCTTTCATACTCACATCTTGGAGGGAAAGTGATAATGTTCAAAGCAACTAGTAGCAGCTAGTCGCCAACATGTTGTTACACGGTTGAAAAGTAGATTATACGTGTGTATGGGTGTGTGTGTGTATATTTCTATTCTGTAATGAACACCAAGGTTATCAACAATATTCTTATGTGTATAGGCCTATATGTTGAATGTACGTTAAAGGTGAAATCCATAAGTTGGTCTCAGCCGATGGAGAGGGTCATTGCAAGTGCAAAACAAAAGAAGTAGGGGAACAGGCACCTTCATTGGCTTAAATCAAACCACATTGTACTTTGTGACATTTCCACAGGAGACAAAGAATTTGTCATTTTACTGCTTTGTTATACATTTTAGTCTGGTGTCGCGTTATATTACCAAGATGGTCATCTCGTTCCAGACACATTCAAGGCTTGTGGTAATGTGTGTGGTTACAGGTTTTTGAAATTGTAGTGAAGTGTCATTTAAAAAAATAGATATATATCTTAAAGACATTCACAAAATATAATTTACTATGAAGCAAAAAGGTTGCTCTTTATTTCACACAGTAAGTCGGCATTGCTCTTTTTGTATTGATGACAGTACGTTCAGAGTGCGGTCAGGTGAACTGGTCCACTAGTACAACCATGAATCTCTGATCTTTGTTGTTTTTATAGTGGCGCTTGGGTGTTAACCCTGAATTCTTTGACTAAATCCTTTGGCATTTTATAATCCCATTAATATGCTGGCTGTATATCCCATACTTCCGATACGATAGCTTTTTATTAGTCCCTGAAAGGACCTAATTTCTTCACTTAAAAATATTTGGTGGTTTGCATGGTGTTGTTTTTGTAAGTAATGGTTGTGATGTAGCTGGCTTCATTTCAGCTCCAACTATTTAAAGCAGTTTTTATGTGCACTTTTTTCTTATAGTTGTAATGGTATAGTTGTTAGTCATTTTTATTACACATATAGTAGTATGTAGTTGTAGTGGTGTAGTAATTGTATTTGACATGCATTTTTGTTAAAGTTTTATGGTAGGACTAGTAGTAATTGTAGTGTTGTGTGGCTGCAGTAGCAATGTAGCTGTGGCTGCAACAGCAATCATAGGAGTTGTGGTAGAAGTAGTGAAAGATGTGGCGCAAAGAGAGTAGGAGCAGTACTGGCTGATACTTTTAGTAGGAGTTGTATGGCCTTGGTTCACAGCATTCATATGAAGTTCATGAAAACCCTTTATTTTCTTCTATTATGGTTTTGTTATTGTTTCGTACATGTAGCGCTTTAACAGGGGCTGAATTGGGACTATGCAGGTGGTGGAAATGTCCCTGATTTCTATGGAATATATTCAATTTCGACTCTATCCTGTCTACTAACATTTGGTGATAGAGCTCAACAATCCCCAATTCAACCCCTGGCATGAATATACAGATGTAGGATCTTAATTTGACCCAGTTTGCTACAGCAGGAAAATAGTCCTGCATCAACAGGAAATGGGAATTATGATGTGGATTATAATTAATGGAAATATATGAAGGGATACATTATTTTTAAGGAAAAATGTCAAAGTATAAAGGACAAACTTCAGAATCCTTTTTAAACCTAAGTACACAACACAATTTACTTTTCCTGCATTGCAGGAAAGTTCTGCACAGAACAAATGAAGATCCTACACCTGTAAAGTAACTATTTTATCCCACTATAAAGGGAATATTATCTGTAATCTGGTGTTTGGTATGTAATGTTTTATATATATTTGTATACATTGATCAATATAATGGAAACATGTTTTTTTTGAATGAGATATATGCACAACTCAGATCTTTGGAATTGATTAGAGATGTTCAAACTGAAATAATCAAGATTAACACACAGATCTCAGGTTAGGATTCAGCTAACCTCGTCCCCAGGCTCCGGGTCAACAGAGAGAGCGGGCTGGGGATGAGAATAGGATTCAGTAACAATAGTCAGGCTAATATAGCCATCCATGTTCATTATTTCTGTATTTGTGTGCAATTCTAATTTAGACTGGTTGTCTTGAGGCTTTGTTGATCAACGAATAAGCTGGAAACTAATAGGAATGCAAGCAGCTATACATTTGTTTTTATCTTGCTGGAGGAGGGTTGTTGAACAAATGATAGGCTGTCACTCACATATTTGGGTTTAGTGATGCCTGAGTGTATAAGATGTTTCTGGTGGTGCACTGTTCCTGAATGGCTACATAGCTGTTGCACAGCCCCTATATTAAGTTGATTCATGTATACCACTTTCCCATGACCTTTATTAAAGATTAAAAGCAATTTTACCTGAGGCCTTCGCCTTGTTTCAGTCTGATTACAGTGTTCCAACATGATCTCGCAAGCTTACATATTCATTCACGCAACCTGGTCTCAGAATTTCGTATGATTCTGTATGTAAATCCAAGACACTCCATTTAGTATGAAATGTTAGGTTTCGTATGGTATGTTTTAATATGTTGATCTCCGTCACCCATTTCGAATGACATTACAATTCATATTATGTTACAATATAATCAATATAAGCATTTTCACACTGAAGTCGTTTAGTACGCCCAACTGTAGTCAGGTCAAGACCCTGGTGAGGATGACAAGCACACAGATGAGCTTTCCTGAGACGGTTTTAGACAGTTGTGCAGAAATTCTTCAGTTATGCAAACCCACAATTTCATCAGCTGTCCGATGGCTGGTCTCAGATGATCCCGCAGGTGAAGATGCGGATGTGGAGGTCCTGGGTTAGCGTGGTTACACGTGGTCTGCGTTTATGAGGCCGGTTGGATGTACTGCCAAATTCTCCAAAACAACGTTGGAGCCGGCTTATGAAAATGTAATTCTCTGGCAACAGCTCTGGTGGACATTGCTCCAGTCAGCATGCCAATTGCACACTCCCTCAAAACTTGAGACATCTGTGGCATTGTGTTGTGTGACAAAACTGCACATTTTAGAGTGGCCTGTGCAATGATCATGCTGTTTAATCAGCTTCCTGATATGCCACACCTGTCAGGTGGATGGATTATCTTGGCAAAGGATAAATTCTCACTAACAGGGCTGTAAAAAATGTGTGCATATTTTTTTAGGAACATTTCTTGTATCTTATATTTCAGCTCATGAAACATGGGACCAACACTTTACATGTTGCATTTATATTTTTTGTACGGTGTAGGTAGACATATAAGGCAATACAAAACTCTAAAAACACACACTGTATGGTCAAGGCCTCTTGAATACTTTTCATGCAAAGCATATACAGAACAAAAATATAAATGCAACTTGTCAAGTGCTGGTCCCTTGTTTCATTGTCCCATGTTTCAGTGGGTGGGCCTGGCTCCCAAGTGGGTGTGCCTATGGCTGCGCCCCTGCCCAATCATGTCAAATCCATAGATTAGGGTCTGATGAATTTAGTTAAATTGACTGATTTTCTTATATGAACTGTAACTCAGTAGAATCTTTTAAATTGTTGGATGTTGCGTTTGTATTTATTTTCAGTGATTGTGGTCTGAGAAAGTTTGATGTTTGTGTGACATTTCTAAACCCATGTGGCTCACTGAAACAGTGACTGACACCCGCAGAAACATTACAGAGAAGACAGGATGCTTTGATAAGGCATTATTTAAGTTATACAAAACTTGTCCAGATGTTCAAAGCACTTTACATTGTATGGCGCTTAACTCCTCCCTTCCATTACCAATGTGTTGCACACACCTGGGTGACCATAGAGACCACAGAGAATCAGGATTTTATCTTAATATCTTATCTGATGAATGATAGCTTGTACAGAGTCGTGCCCCTGACTTTAACTGCCCTGGGACAATGAGATGTCCTTGAACCAGAAGGAAGAGTGCCCCCTACTGTCCCTCCAACATCACCTTCAGCAGCATCTGGTCTCCCATCCAAGGATCAAGCAGGCCAAACTGTGTTTCAGGGGAATGCCAGCAGTGGGATACATGGTGGTATGGCTGCAATTCACATCTATAGTCACACTTCTGAGAGTCTTCAACGCTGAGCTGGACATCCTGTGGTGAAGACATGAATTACTGCCCTGAATTTTTTTTAAATTCTGTTCAAGTTTCTGTCTGTCTGATCAGGTGAACAATGTATTATGTTTCACAGCGATAAAATGTATAATCTTTACTGATCTAACTGCAAGTGTAACTGAATGAACCTCCAAATGTGCTATACTATCAATACAAATTGAATCACAAAACATTAGAAGAGGATATCACTCAACCACCCTGTGAGAAGACAGTGAAGCACTAGAGCAAGATATACAATTTTATTCATTCCAGCAACTCCCTATTCTAACTTTGATCTGCAAGAATTGTGTAAGATTGCCTCATACTTTCAGAGGCCCATGTAGTATGGATATGGAGAGGTTTCGCACACCCTCCTAGTGGTGGTTGATGAGATTGGGAACTTATGTTGTCACTTCAAGAGACAGATACCGGTCTTTCTCAGTGTGACTTTGGCCTCTGGGTATGCAGTAGATTAGTACTTTAGCTTCATTCCAGTCATAATTGTTGTATTGACCATTATGTAGAAATATGAGACCAACAGATTGTTGATGTATGTATGTATGTATGTATGTATGTATGTATGTATGTATGTATGTATGTATGTATGTATGTATGTATGTATGTATGTACGTATGTATGTACGTGTGTATGTATGTCTGTATGTATGTATGTATGTATGTATGTATGTATGTATGTATGTATGTATGTATGTATGTATGTATCTATGTACGTATGTATGTATGTATGTATGTATGTATGTATGTACGTATGTATGTATGTATGTATGTATGTATGTATGTATGTATGTATGTATGTATGTATGTATGTACGTATGTATGTATGTATGTATGTATGTATATGTATGTACGTATGTACGTATGTACGTATGTATGTATGTATGTATGTATGTATGTATGTATGTATGTATGTATGTATGTATGTATGTATGTATGTATGTACGTATGTATGTATGTATGTATGTACGTATGTATGTATGTACGTATGTATGTATGTATCTATGTATGTATGTATGTATGTATGTATGTATGTATGTATCTATGTACGTATGTATCTATGTACGTATGTACGTACGTTCTGTATGTACGTATGTATGTATGTATGTATGTATGTATGTATGTATGTACGTATGTATGTATGTATCTATGTACGTATGTATGTATGTATCTATGTATGTATGTATGTATGTATGTATGTATGTATCTATGTACGTATGTATCTATGTACGTATGTACGTACGTTCTGTATGTATGTATGTATGTACGTATGTTCAGTATGTATGTATGTATAACTGACCCTTTCTGTGTTTTCCTCCCTGACTTTACACGAGAGAGTGTGTTCTCCTAATACTGTAGTGACTGTTTGCAAGCATTACAGAAATTGAGTTTGTGTTAAGAACTATTTCCCTGTAATTTCCCTATAAAATATCCCATATTTCCCTGAAAAACACAAGACTTTATGGTGTTCAGAACTTTTACTCATTTTCAGCATTATATGATTAATCATTTGTTACTGTACATTCCTCTAGTGGTGAAAAATAGATTTGCTTACTCTCCCTGCAATGCAGCCAACCAGACCAGAGGGAGTGAAATCTTGGTTCATAACAGACACAGAAGGGATGGGCATCTCGCATTCCTACTCTTGTCTGTCACTTTGAAACTACGGCCTAAATAAAATGCATAGCCTACTGGGATATGAAGGAATCGAATAGGTGTATACAAAATGGTGATACAGCACTACACCTAACCTTTCTATCGGGGTCAGGGTTTCGGCCATATTGCTACAACAATCTGATTCCTTCAAAACTACACACCGACATATTGGCAGGTCGAGATGGATCCCCAATAGCCTGGTGAAACCAGCCTGATCGCTGCGTTCACCATTCTGTAATATGTGGAGTGAAATAGAATGGTGAATGCAGTTGGTTCTAGCAGACTAGAGCCACAGATTGTGAGAAGACAGCTTTCACCTGGTCAGGTCTGCATGAGTTTGAGAGGGTACCTTTCAGTCTGGATAATGCCCCTGCAATGCCCCTTACCACCGCATTGGGTTTGTACGTGTTTGAGCGGATACTTTTCGGCCTGTGTAATGCCCGACACAGCGGTGTCCGGGATGATGGTGAGACTCCCTATTGACCTACCTTGATGTTGTTGTTTATTTGCTGGACTTTGACAGACATCTAGTCCACCGTTAACAAGTCTTCCAGAAGATACATTAAGCTACATGACCAATCACTGTTAGCTGGGCTATAAAATAAAAGTGCACTCCCTCTGTGGGTCCCACAGAAATGGATTGAGCAACACTGATGTAAACTGTGTCTGACTTCTATAACAGTGTAATAACAATGTATTGTAATAACAGTCCACAAAGAATACATGATAAAAAACATAACTAGTTTATTTGGCTGCAATTTACCTCATAGTTAGTTACCAGACATCATCATCTATCAAACAAGCAGACCTGAATTGAACACATACTCATCAAATAAGATTCTCATGAAGACATTATGCCCAACAACAATTTATTGTTGTGTCAACAGGTGATTGTTTTTTCGCAAAATACAGCCAAGAAAAAACCAAGATGATAAAATAGTGAATGCCATGTATATTTTCCCCATTATGTAAAAGTGGACAAACATCCTGAGTATGATTCAATATTTGAGGGGGAAGCTCTGTAGAAATAGTCAGCTAATGAAGCTGAAACAGTTAAAGCATGACTTGAGAAAATGCTCTATGGAAACCATTATATCAGGAAGCCATGCAGTTCAGAGAATGTTGTCATTTTCAAATAACAATCAATCATGCTTTTTTAACAATCAAACATGCATTTGGGTACTTTAGCAAGGTCTAGGTGGTTTCCTACATGTTCAACATGAGCATTTTAGCAATCAAATATTCTAGTAGTTTGCAGCATTTATTAATGACCTTTTCCACAGCATTTTAAACATTCCTTCTTCAGTCCCTTATACCAAATGAGTGGAAGAAGCAAAAGGGTACTTAAATTAATAAATAAAACAAAACGTACAATATCACAGAATAAAGCTTCCTTCCTTTATGCTGCCATTGAGTGTCAATAACACAGACATAATTCAATCGCTTCTATTATTGTTAAAAAATGACAGTTAAACAGTCAATCATTGCAAGCTCAAACAAGGCAGGTCAGTGTCACAGTGGTCACGGACAGTTTATTTTAGTTCCCTCCTAAATTCAACTAAGGCCTGAAGTCATTCAGGGAAACATTTGTAAAAATACATTGTGTTGTTTATTGTCTGTAACAATAATAAAGCGATTATATTATCTATTTTTTGAAAAACTACCAAAATCATGCAACTATAATTTTGAACAAACAAGTGCTTTTGATGTGAGTGCTGGTGTTGTGGGTGGGAGATTAGGCACTGGCATCTTGCTTTAGGCGTTGACTACGTGCCTTGTAGACCTCGATGAGTAAATCTTTGACATATTGAATCTCTCGTTCCACTGACTCCGCCTTGTCGCGGAGCTCCCGGTTGTGTTCCTCCAGCCCATGAAGCTCCTCCTCCAGTATGTCCAGCTCCGCCCTCTTACGCAGTCGATACCTACAGTTTACAAAATACCAGGGTCAGCTTGCACCTGCTGTACCGTTGGAGCCCCCTCCCCTTTCCCCTTATTTTGTCCCTCTCTCAGTCCCCACCACAAGTGGCAGTTGCCAACCTATCCTACACCCACAACATCTCATCTATCTTTGTAGAAGTAACCATGACTTGTCTGAGTCACTGAGCTACAGTAGGTTGGCAGTTCAATATCAGTTCTCTCTAAGAGATAGAGAAAGCTAGTGTCATGAATTTAACATGGACATGTTTTCCCAACCTCATCCCTTAAGTGCTAGATTTCCGGATATGTATCTATGAACATCCAAGATAGCAGGTCCTATTAGAAGAGTTCAGATTTCAGATTTTATAAACACATTTATATCTGAGAAATTATTGTAGCACTATCACACCAGTGAAAAGACACAGTGATCCCATTCAAACCAGAGATGAAGGTCTACTTAAAATGTGCACAGACATGTTTTTGGTCAGACTTTAAAAAATTACCAAACATTCTATCATCACAGTTTTTATTTAAACTTTATAAAATCAGTACATTTTTCACAACATACCTGTGAGCAGCTGTTTTGTTCTGGTCTCTCTTCTTCTGCTTCCGTTCTCCGGTATGTACTTCCAGAGGGACAGCGACAAGGCCTGGTTTGAGGCAGCTCAGGGAGCATGGATCTTCCTTTAGCCTCTGTACTGCTTGCCTGTGAATGGGCGAGTCCACCATTGGCCTCTCGCTCTCTCCTCTTGACAGACATTCGTAGCTTTGGTCTCCAAGACATTCTGGGAAGAGGTAGTGGCCATGCTGGGGCTCTATACCATGTACTTGTGTAGGCTCTTCGATTTCACTTATAAAGCTATAAGGCTCTGTATCCGCAATGTTCGGGTGGTGGTGGTAATAGCCACCGTTTGCCTCTGGCTCTTGAGGAATACCTCCAGAGAGTCCACCATCTTTGTTGCAATGAAAGACCTCCAGCCCCATACCATCATAACCCCTGCCACTAACCTTCATTCCATGCATCAACTGTCCTTCTCTCTTGGGGTGGGTATCGAAGGACCCACCCATACAAAAACTTCTGGTCATCTCTTCACTGCAAAAAACGTCCTCTGTAAAACAATAACTTTCCTCTTCCTTCAGCAATACACCACATTCTCTGACTTTCTTTACACTGCCAATGTTCTTCCCAACTCTCTTCAATGTAGAAAAGTGGTTAACAGCAACCTCGCTTCCTGAGGAACTTCCTTTGGCACTCCAGGTGTCATGCTCAAGTTCCTCTCCAACTTTGTTGACACCATCTGAAACTATTCTTCGGCAAGTATTGTATGAACAATGATGACAGTTGTATGGGGATTGTCTAGCCATTTTGGGTCTTCCAATGGGACCACCACAGAAGCTTACTCGGTCGAGTTCCCCTGTTGCCAGGGTAACAAACAATGGGCTGGTTTCTGATTGGTTGCCACTGTACGAAGCATAGGGCAACTGGTAGTAAGAATGGGCACCCATTGCTTGGGCACCTTTGTCACATTTTGGTGATTTGTCCAATTTGGTTGAAGTCGATTCAGACCGGAAGTAATCCTCAAGCTGAGCAAGCTCCTCTTGCAAAAGAGAGGTCATGACCTCCAAGTCAGAGGGCACCTTGACATCATGTTCCAACGGTGAGGGCGGAGAAGATGAGCTACAAGAGGATTCAGTAGTCGACTGGAACGAAGACAAATCAACTTTTTCCGTCATCCAGTCCGTCTGACCATCACCTATGAAAAAAAAATATTTTATTAAAATATTGAATTCAAATGTCCATATCGCAGGCATAAAATTAAATGAGGATTTTTTTTAAACGGTCCTTTAATTTCAGACGATAAACGATAAATGTAGAAAAATATATATATATATCCTTGCGAAACTAACCGATCATTTGAAAATAATTGAACGCCATCGTCTTCATTGGGAAAATATCCACTTAGCTTCACTCATTGTACGACATTAGCTCGTACTGCAGTGCGGTTCCACCTGGAATGTGGAAAAATAAAAAAGCGTCTTGCCGTAACTCACCAATTATGTGCTGTCTCTCCGGTAACTCCACCCCCTTCCTTCCCTAGGATTGGCTGACGTTAGCTTGTTGGGAAGAGGGAATGATGAGGTCGACCGTGCAAACAAGAGGAATTTTCCTGCGAAGGATCGATATCGCCATCGTGTCTTTTATTTCGGTCAAAATGGTGAAATGCACTAAGTGTGCGAGGGTTCCAGAGAAGCGTCACTATGGACAGAGTGGTGGGAACACTTGAAGACCTGTGAATGACAAAAAAATCTACTTAAAACAATCAACAACTCTACTGAATTTCCACACCCAAACACCCCATTTCACCCCACTGCCACACCCCCAAAACCACCACACACTAAAAACAACTGTTAAAATTGTACAATTATCAGAGGGTCTTCACAGACCAAAAATGGTTGAAGATTCCTGATAATTGCATTTTGCATCCATAAACCAACATCTTAGTTTTCACATTACGAAACTACTGAACTTTAGGAAAATAAGTTAGGTTTGGAAATCTGTTTCAGGGCTATATAATATTGTCTCTTTGAAAACTCACTCCCCTCATAAAATGCAACTATAATATCTCAACAACATATCAAATTGTATTTGTTATAATCCATTTCACAGTCCAGGAAAGCAGTGCCTACACGACAGTATAGTAAACAACGTTTATGTTAGTTAGCCTATGTGTATTCTATATCAAATATTAAAAAGTATTATTTTTTCCTCTCGTTCCAACTATTATATGTTTATGTTTTAAATATATAGCAAATTTCTACATTTGACAAATATAGATTTTACTAGTAGCCCACTGATAAAATATTTTTCAGTGGCAGTTCTCACCTCTGAGCTCAGTAGGCTACTGTAAAACTGTAGATTCTAAATATCTCTGTTAGACTAAAAGGTCATTACAATAACCCCAACATCATTTCAGAAATGGTTAATAAAACAATTACAATGTCAAAGCTAACATATTGAACACATTATACTGGACAACAACTGTAGAATAAAGAGAACAAATAATTTCACTTACCCCATTATTTCTCAATAGTATAGTTGTTTGGAAGTGCGTTGCAAATGCAAAGCACAACAACTAGTGACAGGGAGGTCAATTTAATAAGTCATCTCTTACTTAGAACACAATGACCTCATTTGGTGTGTTATGAAGACGATGAGTTTCAAACAGAAAGTTTAGGGATCAGCAACTTCTTCTGGAACTACTAAATCCGGACCGTATCACACTGTTACAAATCAATCCGCAGTTTACATTTTACCCCTTTTATCGCGTCATATCCAAGGGACTTTCCACCCTGTTATTTCCAAAATACATATTGTAATAAAATGGAAATAAAACGATGTAACTTTACATTATTTACATGTAAATAATAATATATATTTACATTTCTACAACCACACTTGGGTTGCAAAAACGCAATTCACCTCAGGAATCATGGCATTTTTAAGGATCATATTTCCGAGCTAATATCTTGTTAGTAAATAAATTGTCACCCACAGAGAATGTCCTACATAAAGCACTCTGTAATAACGGACACGGTTTATAACGGACTATTTAGTCACACACACGGGAGGAAGGATACAGTCTTGCAGTTGGAAGGTGTAACTTTTGTTGCAGCACTGTTGCATCAGTTACGCAGCGGGTTCGCCGAATGTTGTAGGATTGTGGTCACACTATTGGTTTATCTAGACTAAACCTCTTATTGGTCGATTAGGAATTGTCAAATTATTTTTAATCGTCATAGATCCAATGGTATTTTGTATATGTGTGTACAAGTAGTAAGGTGATAGAGGCCACCTGCCTCTTTCAGTATTTATTATTTCCTCCATAAGACATTACCTCTTTAATAGTTATAATAAGAAGGTTGCAACCTATAACTTTACGAATGAGCAAATTCTATTATAAATGTAATGCACTTTAGTGTAATCAACCAGAGAAAAACTTAGTAGGCTGCTAGCCATCAATTTCATCTCAACTAAAATGGTCAAACTTCTATAAAAAAAGTCTTATTAACATATTTTGTGTGTAGAATATTAATAAAAGTAAAATAATAATTCCAAAGGGCTATATGGTTAGAAGGACAAAAGGACACACAGGAGGTCAAAGCAGCTTACACTTGACTTTATCTCTCATTAGTACAACAGTTACACCACTCTCTGTCTGGAGTTGCTATGCATTTTCCTCACTGAGAAACCAAAAGCTGATTGAAGCAGCCATGTCTTCCTGTTGCTATAGTAATAGGGAACACTGCCCCCCTTTGAAAACATGCTTTTTGGCGTGTCTGTTGCCAAGGGTTTAAAATAATCCCCTTACCTCTGCGCTTACAATGTTCTTGTTATTGCACTCATTGCAGCTTTTGTGCATACAACCTCTTAATTCTTTGCATTTTTAATATTCGTGCCATGAAGTTCATGAAAACTTCCTGCAGTCGTCTGACCCTTTCTACGTCTATTCTTTCTCGACGTGTGGAACCTAACCTGCAACCGATATTCTATTGTAATATATTAAAATTAGACTCTTATCCATTCCCAAAATAATGCACAAAACCGGTCATAGTATAAGGATACAGGACACACTTTTTTGTCTTTTTTGTTTGCTTTCTTCGCTGTTTCAATTTCTCACAGCATTAACCATCTGATAGGAGCAGAAACGCCACCTGGTGTTATCAATAGCATTGTTGAGGAATGTAGTCCACTTGCTATTGTAGTCCATTTGTTATTGTTTAACATCTCTCCAGGAGACCAGCACTAGTAATTTGGAATGTAACTATTATAATCATATGGAAGAGTACTGTTGCTTTTTGAGAGGTTCTTTAAGATTTGGAATAGTGGAAAAATTAAACATGAAACACCCAATTAACACTGATGCATGCTATCACGAACGGATGTTTGTGTGTGTGGATGTGGACAATGTGCAAATATTTTCATGTTTTTTTCCTTTTTTTCAGTTCGAAGAGGTCACGGAGAAGGTTTATATTATAACAGGCATATTGTATGCATATGATATGCGTTCCGTAGTCACATATCATCTCGTATGCCGTACCTATATAATTTTATGCTATATTTTATACATTTTCTATCTAAATTTCATTTATTGAAAATAATACAAATCATATTTTCTGCTGCAAAAGCGTTGCCCTCTCTGCAACTACTGTACAAGAATCTTTGGGAGATCTGACCCTACATCATAGAGAGAACTGCTTTCAAAGGAGGGCTTGCACTTCGCAAGTATGGCACATTGGTAACAGTTACAGCATAGTTTCATCACCAGCTCCCTACGAATCCTGCTTACATTAACTTTTTACGCGGATTGGCAATATGGGAAGCAACACTACAGGTTCCTGCCAATGCAGTGGCACTTTTGAAACCTTTAATACACCCTCCCTCTCACATGACTTGTGTGTAAGATGTCATTATAGCGATTAAATCCTGTACTATAATAAACAACGGAATTGCTTCCTTTACTTGGTGTAGGTATACATCCTTTACAAAAATCTATTTGTATAGAATAGTCCTGAAAAATTATATCAGAGGCCAATTTGCAAAGATATGACCTTTAATTTGATGAAACCTTCTTGAAAGTCAATCATCCCTGAGGAAGCTTGGTAGAAAGAGGGAGTGTCATTCTGTCATCTTATCATGCAGCACAATGTCATGCAATGTACTGCATTGTCAAATGTGGTTCAATCTCCAGCAGGAACTAAGAACTTCATCTTTTGTAGGTCTGTATGACATTCAGAAGAAGAAATCATCTCTCTGTTTAATTAATACAAATGCTTATACATTACTTACAAAAATACTTTGAATCATATTGACATTGAGCCTGAATATTAATACCATAACATATCTTACCCTGATATGGATGGTAAAACTAGATTTTTTTAAAAATTGTTCACTGGGCCAAATGCATCACTTTAGGATATTATCACGCTTTAGGGAAGACCCAGATGCAGACAGTGTCGAAGTAACAAAAGTGTATTACTACAGGAGGGGGCAGGCAAAACGACAGGTCAAGGGCAGGCAGAGGTCAATAATCCAGTGTGATGTGACAAGGTACACAACGGCAGGCAGGCTCAGGGACAGGGGAGGCAGAATGGTCAAAACTGTGAAACTAGAAAACAGGAGCTAGAAACAGACAGGAGCAAGGGGGAAACGCTGGTAGGCTTGACGAACAAAATGAACTGGCAACAGACAAACAGAGAACAAAGGTATACATACACTAGGGATAATGGGGAAGATGGGCAACACCTGGAGGGGGGTGGAGACAAGCACAAATACAGGTGAAACAGATCAGGGTGTGACAGATATTGTATTTTAATTTGGTTTAACAGTATTGCTGTGCTGTGCTTATTTCCTGTACACAAAAGGTGAATGATGGTGGCAGAACAAAGTGCAGTGTTCTGGAAAGTCTGGTTTGAGCTTGAGCAGGAATATTGAAGTAGAGGCTAAAGACAATTGTTAAGCATGCATTTTAAAGCTTCTCGGGTTCTCATTACATTTCATTTCTCATTTCATTTCATTAATCATACCGGTGACATTCTGTTCACCTTCATCTTGAGCTCCCTCACAATCACCTTCAGTCAGTAACTGATAGTGGCTCAGATTGGGGAGGTAGTTAGTATCCTATGCCCCCAGCCCTGACTATGAGCTGACCAGGACCAGGAGAGCTAAGGAAGCAAACCACAAAATAACTGTATGTCGCTCTGGATAAGAGCGTCTGCTAAATGACTAAAACGTAAAAGGGTTGCAGTTACATGTTCAGATAATGTTACAGGATTACTGAATCTCATTTGAGTACTGCAGTCTCACATAACAATATGGGTTGAAATAGACAACAATCCAGTGATTTCAAGCCATTGTAGTTTCATCACAGCAACAGAGGAATAATAAGCCTTGAATTTGATCTAAGAGCCAAAGAGAACAAGTGTTTTACAGTATTCAAATAATGTTATTTTCCCTCCCTCAGCACCTTACTTACTCCCACCCAACAGTCTATTGTGAATCCCACCCTGAGAATATTTTTGGAGTGCCAGTCCACTAGGGGTTATCCTGAGGGATTATAGATACTAAATACTGGATAGGGAACCCAGAATGGGTATGAAACAGCAACAGGGATGCTCCTCAACAGCAGTACTGCCATGATCAGTCACTCTTCCCATGACAACAGGGGCCTCTTGAGCCTCAGCAGCAGTCTGGGTCCATAGGGAACTAACAGGCAGCAGCAGCCAGCTGCTCTCCTGTGTCATCCACAACCACAGGCTCAATCAGTCCCTCATCAACAGGCCAGCCACATGGAGACAAAGCTCCCCAGTCTCCACACACAAGTGCATCCATATGGCTTCTAAATACTAAAAAGAGCTGATGTGTGCTCTGATGAAGATTCGTTGTCAGAATGTGTCAATGGGCGTTTGTTTTTGTCACTCTGATTGTGAACATTTTGATGAAGATGCAGCAGATTCAACTCAATACAGTTGAGTTGTAAGAGCAGGATCACTTCAGAAGGAGCCTCAAGGAAAATATAGAGTAGACTTGTCTACTTGGGGTGATTCAGATACTGCATTACAATACCCTTGAATTAGATATTGATCAGTATTCGATATTGACCAGAATGTACTATTATTCTGAATTACATTGTTTAAATATGTTCATCTATCAAGTGCGCAATGATTCCTCAAAATGAGCCCATCCCAAAAATGAAGAAATACTAAACAAGGATCTCTGCCAGGGGTTCTTGATATAATACTGTGCTTGAGTCTGCTGCCCTCTTCTGTTACTTGCTGTAGATGATCGTAGAACTGACACATCGTCTTCAATACATTAATAAGGAGATCCTTGAGGACCACTTCTCAAAAAACAATTATGTTGAGAAGAAACAAAGGATTGTCCAGCAACAACAATTAAGAGCACGCACACAACACATACTGAATCTTGTGTGTGTATCTGTGTGTGTACGTGCGTGTGTGTGTGTTTGTTTTTTGTGGTGCATGTGTGCGTGTGTGCGTTTGTATGTGTGTGTGTGTGCATCTTCAAGGCAGAGTGTGGTGTTGTGGTTCACAAGTCTGTAGGAGCTGGGCGTCAAGCCATCAACAACTCTAAGGTTCACAAGGTGCTCTCTTCTCCAGCCCCATCAAAGGTTATTACTGGACAGGGAAATATGAACAAATCTATAACACACAGTGAACGATTGGCAAACGTCTTCTCACAGAAAGAAAATAAATTGTATACTGGTTCACATTTCATATAGACAGTAGGATGTCTTGAGAAATGTTCATAGCCCTAGAGCTGTCTAATAATATCCTGTCCTATCAGACCAAAAGAATGTATGAGCATGCAGCCTCTTGGGGAGAGGCTTTTCCATATCCGTTGGTAAATTCCTCTGTTTACCTCCCAATGTCTGACTGTGCTTTCTGTCTCTCTTTAAAACCATCATTAGGTGTGCTTGCTGAAGCCAAACACAACTTTAGAAATGTTTCATACTTATTATTAATGTGCTTGCTGAAGGCAAGACCACTCCAGATGTCTTACATATTCATATTATTAATGTGCTTGCTGAAGGCTAGACCACTCTAGAGTTCTTACATAGTTGTGTTATTAATGTGCTTGCTGAAGGCTAGACCACTCTAGAGTTCTTAAATAGTTGTATTATTAATGTGCTTGCTGAAGGCTAGACCACTCTAGAGTTCTTACATAGTTGTATTATTAATGTGCTTGCTGAAGGCTAGACCACTCTAGAGTTCTTAGATAGTTGTATTATTAATGGGCTTGCTGAAGGCTAGACTACTCTAGAGTTCTTACATAGTTGTATTATTAATGTGCTTGCTGAAGGCTAGACCACTCTAGAGTTCTTAAATAGTTGTGTTATTAATGTGCTTGCTGAAGGCTAGACCACTCTAGAGTTCTTACATAGTTGTGTTATTAATGTGCTTGCTGAAGGCTAGACCACTCTAGAGTTCTTACATAGTTGTGTTATTAATGTGCTTGCTGAAGGCTAGACCACTCTAGAGTTCTTACATAGTTGTATTATTAATGTGCTTGCTGAAGGCTAGACCACTCTAGAGTTCTTACATAGTTGTGTTATTAATGTGCTTGCTGAAGGCTAGACCACTCTAGAGTTCTTACATAGTTGTGTTATTAATGTGCTTGCTGAAGGCTAGACCACTCTAGAGTTCTTACATAGTTGTATTATTAATGTGCTTGCTGAAGGCTAGACCACTCTAGAGTTCTTACATAGTTGTATTATTAATGTGCTTGCTGAAGGCTAGACCACTCTAGAGTTCTTACATAGTTGTGTTATTAATGTGCTTGCTGAAGGCTAGACCACTCTAGAGTTCTTACATAGTTGTATTATTAATGTGCTTGCTGAAGGCTAGACCACTCTAGAGTTCTTACATAGTTGTATTATTAATGTGCTTGCTGAAGGCTAGACCACTCTAGAGTTCTTACATAGTTGTGTTATTAATGTGCTTGCTGAAGGCTAGACCACTCTAGAGTTCTTAAATAGTTGTATTATTAATGTGCTTGCTGAAGGCTAGACCACTCTAGAGTTCTTACATAGTTGTATTATTAATGTGCTTGCTGAAGGCTAGACCACTCTAGAGTTCTTACATAGTTGTGTTATTAATGTGCTTGCTGAAGGCTAGACCACTCTAGAGTTCTTACATAGTTGTATTATTAATGTGCTTGCTGAAGGCTAGACCACTCTAGAGTTCTTACATAGTTGTGTTATTAATGTGCTTGCTGAAGGCTAGACCACTCTAGAGTTCTTACATAGTTGTGTTATTAATGTGCTTGCTGAAGGCTAGACCACTCTAGAGTTCTTACATAGTTGTATTATTAATGTGCTTGCTGAAGGCTAGACCACTCTAGAGTTCTTACATAGTTGTGTTATTAATGTGCTTGCTGAAGGCTAGACCACTCTAGAGTTCTTACATAGTTGTATTATTAATGTGCTTGCTGAAGGCTAGACCACTCTAGAGTTCTTACATAGTTGTGTTATTAATGTGCTTGCTGAAGGCTAGACCACTCTAGAGTTCTTACATAGTTGTGTTATTAATGTGCTTGCTGAAGGCTAGACCACTCTAGAGTTCTTACATAGTTGTATTATTAATGTGCTTGCTGAAGGCTAGACCACTCTAGAGTTCTTACATAGTTGTGTTATTAATGTGCTTGCTGAAGGCTAGACCACTCTAGAGTTCTTACATAGTTGTGTTATTAATGTGCTTGCTGAAGGCTAGACCACTCTAGAGTTCTTACATAGTTGTATTATTAATGTGCTTGCTGAAGGCTAGACCACTCTAGAGTTCTTAAATAGTTGTGTTATTAATGTGCTTGCTGAAGGCTAGACCACTCTAGAGTTCTTACATAGTTGTGTTATTAATGTGCTTGCTGAAGGCTAGACCACTCTAGAGTTCTTACATAGTTGTGTTATTAATGTGCTTGCTGAAGGCTAGACCACTCTAGAGTTCTTACATAGTTGTGTTATTAATGTGCTTGCTGAAGGCTAGACCACTCTAGAGTTCTTACATAGTTGTGTTATTAATGTGCTTGCTGAAGGCTAGACCACTCTAGAGTTCTTACATAGTTGTATTATTAATGTGCTTGCTGAAGGCTAGACCACTCTAGAGTTCTTAAATAGTTGTGTTATTAATGTGCTTGCTGAAGGCTAGACCACTCTAGAGTTCTTACATAGTTGTGTTATTAATGTGCTTGCTGAAGGCTAGACCACTCTAGAGTTCTTACATAGTTGTGTTATTAATGTGCTTGCTGAAGGCTAGACCACTCTAGAGTTCTTACATAGTTGTATTATTAATGTGCTTGCTGAAGGCTAGACCACTCCAGAGTTCTTAAATAGTTGTGTTATTAATGTGCTTGCTGAAGGCTAGACCACTCTGTTTAAATTTGCATAAATTAGCATAAAATAACACACCAACAGTAATAGTAACTCACAAACTGTTCTAGCTAGAGACACCAAATCAACTTTCACATGTTCAGGCTATCCTGTCATAGCAATCAATCAATCAATCAAACAAACATTCCAACTATCTATAGTTTTTCAACATTTAAAAATTGCCTACCCCAAGGTGGTAAGGGTAGGCAACAACACATCTGCCACGCTGATCCTCAACACAGTGACCCTTAGGGGTGTGTGCTTAGTCCCATCCTGTACTCCCTGTTCTCCCACAACTGCGTGGCCACGCATGACTCCAACACCATCATTGGGGCGGCAGGGTAGCCTAGTGGTTAGAGCGACTAGTAACCGAAAGGTTGCAAGTTCGAATCCCCGAGCTGACAAGGTACAAATCTGTCGTTCTGCCCCTGAACAGGCAGTTAACCCACTGTTCCTAGGCCGTCATTGAGAATAAGAATTTGTTCTTAACTGACTTGCCTAGTAAAATAAATGTTTAAAAAATAAAAAAATGTTTTGCTGACGACACAATGGTAGGCCTGATTACCAACATTGATGAGACAGCCTATAGGTAGGAGGTCAGAGACCTGGCAGTGTGGTGCCAGGACAACAACCTCTCCCTCAACGTGAGCAAGACAAAGGAGCTAATCGTGGACTAAAGGAAAAGGAAGGCCGAACACTCCCCCATTCACATCGACAGGACTGTAGTGGAGCGGGTCAAGAGCTTTAAGTTCCTTGGTGTCCACATCACCAACGAACTATCATGGTCCAAACACACCAAGACAGTCGTGAAGAAGGCACGACAATGCCTATTCCCTCTCAGAAGACTGAAAAAATTTGGCATGGGTCCTCAGATCCTCAAAAAGTTCTACAGTTGCACCATCGAGAGCATCCTGACTGGTTGCATCACTGCTTAGTATGGCAACTGCTTGGCCTCTGACCGCAAGGCATTACAGAGGGTAATGCGTGGGGCCCAGTACATCATTGGGGCCAAGCTTCCTGCCATCCAGGACATCTATACCAGGTGGTGTCAGAGGAAGGCCCCAGTCACCCAAGTCATATACTGTTCTCTCTGCTACCACACGGCAAACAGTACCGGAGAGCCAAGTCTAGGTCCAAAAGGCTCCTTAACAGCTTCTACCCCCTAGCCATAAGACTGCTAAACAGTTAATCAAATGGCTACCTGGACTATTGACATTGACCCCATGATACTGAAAATGTCCTTATACCCATCATGAGCTTGCTACAACCTAGCCTATGAATAAAGGTTTACAACATAGGTGCACACAGGTTGAGAGAAACATTTGAGATGACAGACAGGGACACATGGACAGACAGTGACACATTCAACAACTTTAACATCTTCAAAACTTTGTAAACTATAACAATTCAAATTAGAATGACTTAGAATTGGTTAAGAAAGAACAGACTGGTCTATACAGACAACAGGCAGAATGTGTTATGCACAAAGCTTGGCAAAATGAATACTTCAACGAGCCAGTCAGCTCAATGAGTGCTTTGCAAACCTTACAGCAGTCGAATCAACAGAGGGGATAGTCCATACAGACCAAAAGGTAATTAACAATACATATCACTCTTTTTACTCTGAATTGTACTCATCACAGGTTAAACATGATGATACTGATTGCACCAGTTTTCTAAATAATGTACAACTCAGACAACTCAGACATCTCCCTAATCCTGCAGCATCTCAATTAGATGCTCCAATCTCTTTGGCTGAGCTTAAAGAGAGAATACAAAACTAGAGCATAGGAAAATCACCAGGCTATGATGGATTCACAATAGACTAATAGAGTTATTGACTGTTTTTTGGGCGCAGTTGGGGAAGCCACTATTTAATATGATCCAGTTCTCTGTGTCCAGAAGGTAATTCTTAATAGATGTAAACAAAGCAATTATCTCGCTTTACTTAAGAAAAATAAAGATTCATTAGAGTGTGCTCACTATCAACCCCTATCACTGTTAAATTCAGATGTCAAACTATTTGCAAAATTAATGTCTCGAAGACTTGAATCTTACATGACAAATTTAGTTCATCACGTTCAAACTGGCTTTATAAAAAGTTGTCTGGCCTCTGACAACATCTGCCGTCTATTACACATCATTGACACAGCTGAAAATGTGGAACTACCTGCTGCTGTTCTTTCACTTGATGCCAAAAAGGCCTTTGATCGCCTTGAATGGCACTACCTCTGGACAGTACTCAAACATATGGGCTTTGGAGATTGTTTTATCAATATGATCAAAGTACTGTATTCTTACCCATCCACTATGGTGCTTCCTGGGAAATGATGTTCTAAACAATTCCCCATTGACAGAGGGACAAGGCAAGGCTGTTCTCTCAACAGCTTACTCAACAGCTTACTCTTCGCTTTATCACTAGAACCTTTGGCTCAGGCAGTCTGTCAGTCCACACATGTTCCTATCACTGCTCACAACTCTGACCACCATATCTCCCTTTATGCAGATGATATTTGATAGTATATTTTGGAGACGTTCCTCCTTCTCTACCTTTCCTTCTCAATATCTTTAAAAACGTCAGTTCAATCTCAGGTTACAACATTAATTGGTCAAAATGTGCACTATTACCACTGAATGAAGATATGAGGAATACCTCCTTGTCCCCTGACATCCCAATAGTAAGCCATTTCAAATACCCAGGTGTTGACATCTCCCCGTCCTTACAGATCACCACCGATTTGAATAGTGTTTAAAACAAATAGAGTCTGACCTGCAAAGGTGGTCTCAATGCCCATTATTCAAGCTCTGTTCATACATGCATTTCCATCGTTAAGATGAACATACTTCCACGGATAAACTTTTACAGCCTTATGATTCCCCTTTCACATATTGGAAGAAACTGCACACTTTGATCTCCAAATGTATATGGAAGGGCAAGCGTCCTCGGATCAAAAGGTACTGAGACAGAAGTGTTCTGGAGGCCAAAATCGCCCCAATCTCCCGGCCATCAGCATGGTGAGGTAGGCTATCTTGGAGTGATCCAAGGGGAAGGAGGGCTGAAGCTCAAAGACGAGGGCACACTGACCTAGGAACACCCGACAGGTGTTCCGGAGGAGGTAAGTGAGGCTCCCGAGAAGGTGGATTGACCAATGAGATGGCGCTGCTAGCGGCTGTGGGGGTTACCACATTGGCAGGCGGCCTCCCAGACAACTGTGGAATTGCTCCAGCAAACTGTCCAATGCCCAGTCATGGCGTTCAGACAATATTTGTACCCCCACCACAAAGCCACGAAGCAATGCTTACCGATGGTGGTTTCTTGGGTGGAGATGGCGTTGCGCAGCTGGCCCAGGTCTGCTGGGTCAGTCATGGCCAGTTTGTACTATCAGGAATCAAGGTAAGACCCAGAAGCAGACTGTCGAAGTAACAATGTTTATTATAGCAACAGGGACAGGCAACGACAGGTCAAGGCAGGCAGGGGTCAATAATCCAGAGTATAGGGGCAAAGGTACAGGACGGCAGGCTCAGGGTCAGGTCAGGCAGAGGTCGGTAATCCAGAGGTGGGGAAAAGGTACAGGACGGCAGGCGGGTCCAGGGTCAGGACAGTCAGAGTTGTTGGGCAGGCGGACTCAGAGACAGGACAGGCAAGGGTCAACACCAGGGGGGCGAGAAAAGGAAAGACTGGGAAAAAGCAGAAGCTGAGAAAAAATGCTGGTTGACTCAACAAACCAGATGAACTGGCAACAGACAAACAGAGAACACAGGTATAAATACACAGGGGATAATGGGGAAGATGGGTGGCACCCGGAGGGGGGTGGAGTCAATCACAAGGACAGCTGAAACAGATCAGGGTGTCACAGGGTATGACTCTACGAGCTTGGTACACCTGTATTTGGGGAGTTTCTCCCATTCTTCTCAACATATCCTCTCAAGCTCTGTCACGTTGGATGGGGAGCATCGCTGGACAGCTATTTTCAGGTCTCTCCAGAGATGTTCGATTGAGTTCAAGTCCGGGCTCTGGCTGGGCCACTCAAAGCTACTTCTGCGTTCTCTTGGCTGTGTGCTTAGGGACGTGGTCCTGTTGGAAAACATTCCCACAGCATGATGCTGCCACCACCAAGCTTCACCGTAGGGATGGTGCCAGGTTTCCTCCAGACATGAAGTTCTCATGGTCTGAAAGTCCTTTAGGTACCTTTTTGGCAAACTCCAAGCGGGCTGTCATGTGCCTTTTACTGAGGAGTGGCTTGCTGTCTGCCTGCAGAGATGGTTGTCCTTCTGGAAGGTTCTCCCATCTCCTCAGAGGAACTTTGGAGCTCTCTCAGAGTGACCATCGGGTTCTTGGTCACCTCCCTGACCAAGGCCCATTCTCCCTCGATTGCTCAGTTTGGCCGGGTGTCCAGCTCTAGTAAGAGTCTTGGTGATTCCAAACTTCTTCCATGTTAGAATGATGGAGGCCACTGTGTTCTTGGGAACCTTCAATGCTGCAGGCATTTTTTTCGACCTTAAATCAACAGGTGTATGACTTTCCAAATCATGTCCAATCAATTGAGTTTACCACAGGTGAACCTAATCAAGTTGTAAAAACATCTCAAGGATGATCAATGGAAACAGGATGCACCTGAGCTCAATTTCGCGTCTCATCCCAAAGGGTCTGAATACTTATTTCAGTAAGGAATTTTATTTTTAATACAACACTCTAAAAACCTGTTTTTGCTTTGTCATTATGGGGTATTGTGTGTAGATTGATGAGGATTTGTTTTTATTTAATCTATTTTAGAATAAGGCTGTAACGTAACAGAATGTCAAGGGGTCTGAATACTTTCCGAATGCACCTTATGTTCTCATGTTCTCTGTGGGTGGGAAGGGGAGGGGTGGGGGGATAAGTGTGTATCTGTGTAATGTCTGTTGATTTGTGTTTTTCTGTCTTGTCAACCCCAAAATTATAAAACTTGATAAAAAAATGTCTTCTTCATAAATCATTAATATCCCAGCAAACAACAATAGCAACTCTTGAACCATTCAAGTTAAAGACACCAAACTAACTTTCACAAGTTCAGGCTATCCTATCAATAAATCAATCAATCAATTGACCCATCTATCTACTTTTCAACTATAACCAGTTGCTACCATACCACCCTTTTAGGCCTCACTCCCCACTATCTGAGATATTTGCTGTAGCCGTCATCCTTCACATACAACACCCGTTCTGCCAGTCACATTCTGTTAACGGTCCCCAAAGCACACACATCCTTGGGTCGCTAGTCTTTTCAGTTTGCTGCAGCTAGCAACTGGAACGAGCTGCCACAATTACTCAAACTGGACAGTTTTATCTCAATCTCTTCATTCAAAGACTCAATCATGGACACTCTTACTGACAGGTGTGGCTGCTTTGCGTGATGTATCGATGCACAACCTTCTTGCCCTTTATGCTGTTGTCTGTGCCTAATAATGTTTTTACCCTGTTTTGTGCTGCTGCCATGTTTAATTAATTAATTGTTTAAAAAAAAATCCCAGCCCCTGCCCCCACAGGGCCTAGCAAGCACAAACATTTTCTGTAGATTTATATACTGAACAAAAATATAAACGCAACAAGCAACAATTTACAGTTCATACAAGGAAATCAGTCAATTGAAATAAATTCATTAGGCCCTAATCTATGGATTTCACGTGACTGAGCAGGGGCGGGCCAAGGAAATGAGGATAAGTTTTTCCCCACAAAATAGCTTTTTTATATACTCCTCAGTTTCATCAGCTGTTCGTGTGGCTGGTCTCAGATGATCCCGCAGGTTAAGAAGCCGGATGTGGAGGTCCTGAGCTGGCGTTGTTACACGTGGTCTGCGGTTGTGAGGCCAGTTGGACGTACTGACAAAATTAGCAACGTTGGAGGCGGCTTATGGTAGAGAAATGAACATACAATTCTCTGGGATCAGTTCTGGTGGACATTGCTGCAGTCAGCATGCCAATTGCACACTCCCTCAAAACTTGAGACATCTGTGGCATTTTATTGTGTGACAAAACTGCACATTTTAGAGTGGCCTTTTATTGTCACCAGCACAGTATTGATCATGGTGTTTAATCAGCTTCTTGATATACCACACCTGTCAGGTGGATGGATTATCTTGGCAAAGGATAAATATTCACTAACAGGGATGTAAACAAATTTGTGCACAAAATTGGAGAGAAATATGCTTTTTGTGTATATGGAACATTTCTGGGATATTTTATTTCAGCTCATGAAACATGGGTCCAAAACTTTGCATGTTGCGTTTATATTTTTGTTCAGTATAGTTATTATGATTTGCCTTCTGCTGGAACCTCTAGCGCAAAAAAAGCTAATGCTACCGAGACTAAAGCAACTTTAAAAGGTGCAGAATGTCTCCAAGTTGCTTGAAAAAAACGTTTTGATACTACTTATACTTTTCACACTACAAATAAATGTGCATGAATCCCAATGCATTTCAATGATAGAAATGCCATTCAAACTTTAAAACGTGCAGACCTGTCTGGAATAGGTTGATTGTATACAGATTTTTGATAACATTTTTAATACCATTGGACACCCTTTAGTTTGTCCATTTTCATCTCACACGTTTTTCCATGAATTTTTCAAACTTTAAAATTTCAATAGCTCCTTGGTCATGTGACCTACTGACTTCAAACAAGGTTCAGAATATCCACTCAGTGGGCCTACACATTGCACACCCTTTAGTTTGTCCATTTTTATCTCACTCGATTTTACATTCATTTTTCAAACTTGAATTGATCCTTGGTCATGTGACCTACTAGACTCAAACTTTAGAATGTCCACGGACTAGCATTATATATTGCACACTCTTGTTTGTGTACTGTAAAATCATGCAGTGTACCGTACATTTTTCATAGTTTTACATTTCAATAGCTCCTTGGTCAATTAGACACCTAGGAAGCATGTGGTGGATATACACCCATATTGCATAACCTCTAGTCATGTATCTTCGATATTGTTGTTCATTAATATTAGTTTGACAATTAGTGGGTTCAGTCCAGTGTTGTGTTTACCCTTTTCTTTAATATTTATCTTTAATAATTGGTAGTTCTAAGTACTTATTTTCCCTATTTTTTATTTTATTTCTCCTCAGTATTTAACAGCTGTACAGATAATATCTCCTTTCATCATTAATATCAACCATAAAGGAAAGGGTAAAGTACGAGAGTCATGCTATTAATTGTCCAAAGCAGAGATGGAGAGTGAGCTAGTGAGGTAGGCTTCAGTGGGTTTGCTGGTCAATACATATATGAACATGTAACCACAGTAATGGTGGCCAGTAAATCAATGAATAAAAATGTCATTTTGGCAAATTAAACAGAAATTATAGACCTTTAATCTTTTCCAACATGTCAGACACTTTTCTTCAAAGTACAAAACATTTCACAGTGTTAACTTTCTCTTTATCCCTGGTTGATGTACATTTCAGAGCCTCTTCAGTGTGGATTTCAAACAACAAAGACTGCACCAAAGTGTCTTAAAGTGTGTTTGTCATAATAATATCTGATAATGTCAGTTGTTGAACATAATATTTCTATTTGCAATAGCAATTTATGGTATATGCAGTTGTGGAATATTCCATGTACTAACACTACATGTAGGACGGACATAAGACATTCCCACATACAGTAAACACAAACAGAGGCATTTTTCAGCTATGATTTTACCACTCAGAAGCCAGAATGGATATGACAATGTGGCCAGCACAGGATGTAATACACCCTTAAAGCAATCTACTTTTTGAACTTCTTGACTTCTTAGCTGGTAAACTGCTACTGTGTGTCAATAAAAGAGGCCAAATTAGGGGTTAGTGTACTCCAGTAAAAAAGTTCTGGTTTAGATTAAAAACTATTTCCCTGTGTCCCCGTTCATAGGGGCATGAGAGACTAGTCAGTGGTAGAATTGAGTTGGCACTTTATTGACCCAAACATCCACAGACCCACAAGGTTGAAGTTACTCATGGTAAGTAATTTTTTTTTTTTTTTGCATTGACGCATTGTGTCATCTAACTGTGAAATAATAGGATCCAAAATGTTAGGAAATATTTGTTCCCATAAATACATAGAAGGATGTCTCGCCTCATACCTCTGACACTTTAGTCAGGCTGCCAGACTGTAAAAACTGTATGATGGGGCCGGCAACGGAGTTCCTATTGACTAAGCACACAGAGCCAATCAGGAGAGAATACATACAGGTCAAGGGTGCCAATTGAAAGCCAAGGGGTGTGTCTGTGCCTTTTGGATTACTCTCTCTTTACAGAGAACCCCTGTGGTTCAAGTCAAGAGCTACCCTTCCCCTTTCAGTCTGCTCTGCATATGTCTGAAAGTGACAGAGCCAGCAGCCAAGAGAGTTTTTCACTGTATGTCATAAAACATTAGTACACTTATGAATGTACAGTTGAAGTCAGAAGTTTACATACACTTAGGTTGCAGTCATTAAAACTCATTTTTCAACCACTCCACACATTTCTTGTTAACAAACTATAGTTTTGGCAAGTCGGTTAGGACATCTACTTTGTGCATGACACAAGTATTTTTTCCAACAATTGTTTACAGACAGATTATTTCACTTATAATAATAATTCCAGTGGATCAGAAGATTACATTCACTAAGTTGACTGTGCCTTTAAACAGCTCGGAAAATTCCCAAAAAGTATGTCATTGCTTTAGAAGCTTCGGATAGGCTAATTGACATCATTTGAGTCAATTGGGGGCAAACTACCTGCCCTCCAGGACACCTATACCACCCAATGTCACAGGAAGGCCAAAAAGATAATTGAGGACAACAGTCACCTGAGCCACTGCCTGTTCACCCCGCTATCATCCAGAGGGCGAGGTCAGTACAGGTGCATCAAAGCTGGGACCGAGAGACTGAAAAACAGCTTCTATCTCAAGGCCATCAGACTGATAAACAGCCATCACTAACATTGAGTGGCTGCTGCCAACATACTGACTCATCTCTAGCCACTTTAATAATTAAAAATTGGATGTAATAATGTATCACTAGTCACTTGAATTAAAAAATGCCACTTCATATAATGTTTACATACCCTACATTACTCATCTCATATGTATATACTGTACTCTATACCATCTACTGCATCTTGTCAATACCATTCGGCCATCACTCATCCATATAGTTATATGTACATATTCTTATTCATTCCTTTACACTTGTGTGTAAAAGGTAGTTGTTGTGAAATTGTTAGATTACCTGTTAGATATTACTGCATGGTCGTAACTAGAAGCACAAGCATTTCGCTACACTCGCATTAACATCTGCTAACCACGTGTATGTGACCAATAAAATTGGATTTGATTTGAAGGTGTACCTGTGGATTTATTTCAAGGCCTACCTTCAAACTCAGTGCCTCTTTGCTTGACATCATGGCGAAAACAAAAGAAAGACCAAACGCCTGAAGGTACCACGTTCATCTGTACAAACAATAGTATGCAAGTATAAACACCATGGGACCACACAGCCGTCATACCACTCAGGAGGGAGACGCGTTCTGTTTCCTAGAGATGAACGTACTTTGGTGCGAAAAGTACAAATCAATACCAGAACAACAGCAAAGGACCTTGTGAAGATGCTGGAGGAAACAGGTACAAAAGTATCAATATCCACAGTAAAATGAGTCCTATATTGACATAAACTGAAAGGCCGCTTAGCCAGGAGAAAGCCACTGCTCCAAAACCGCCATAAAAAAGCCAGACTACGGTTTGCAACTGCACATGGGGACAAAGATCATACTTTTTGGAAAAAATGTCCTCTCGTCTGATGAAACAAAAATAGAACTGTTTGGCCACAATGACCATTGTTATGTTTGGAGGAAAAAGGGGGAGGCTTACAAGCCTAAGAACACCATCCCAACCGTGAAGCACAGGGGTGGCAGCATCATGTTGTGGGGGGGCTTTGCTGCAGGAGGGACTGGTGCACTTCACAAAATAGATGGCATCATGAGGTTGGAAAATGATGTGGATATATTGAAGCAACATCTCAAGACATCAGTCATGAAGTTAAAGCTTGGTCGCAAATGGGTCTTCCAAATGGAGAATGACCTCAAGCATACTTCCAAAGTTGTGGCAAAATGGCTTAAGGACAACAAAGTCAAGGTATTGGAGTGGCCATCACAAAGCCTTGACCTCCATCCTATAGAAAATTTGTGGGCAGAACTGAAAAAGCATGTGTGCGCAAGGAGGCCTACAAACCTGACTCCACCAGCTACACCAGCTCTGTCAGGAGGAATGGGCCAAAATTCACCCAACTTATTGTGGGAAGCTTGTGGAAGGCTACCTGAAAAGTTTGACCCAAGTGAAACAATTTAAAGGCAATGCTACCAAATACTAATTGAGTGTATGTAAACTTCTGACCCACTGGGAATGTGATTAAATAAATTAAAGCTGAAATAAATCATTCTCTCAACTATTATTCTGACAATTCACATTCTTAAAATAAAGTGGTGATCCTAACTGACCAAAGACAGGGAATATTTACTAGGATTAAATGTCAGGAATTGTGAAAAACAGAGTTTAAATGTATTTGGCTAAGGTGTATGCAAACTTCCGACTTCAACTATATGTAAAATGCTAATATGTATTAGATCCAGGACAATGGAATAACTAAGACCTGAATTTTAATGCAGCGTGTTCCGATTCCTCGTTCTCTTTCTGTCCAGCAGGGTTAACTAAAAACACTTGGCCTGATGGTTCATGCAGATACTGGGGAAGCAATATAGAAATGTATTGATCCCTTAAATGATTTTACTATTAAATCACCCATATCACAACCCTCATACCTCTTCACAAAAATGTACCTAAATCAATTTTGGGAAAAGGATTTTACACAATGGACTTCCCGTGGTTCTGGTTCACATTTAAGAAACTCATGACAGCATTGTAGTTACCGAAGTTCACCTGAAATAAATAATTTCACGTTTGCCACTAAGCCAAACATTTTTTATCAATAGTTAATCCTTTAAAATTCCACTAACAGATTGTATTAGTACCTTGGGCAGACTTTGCTTGCGCACTGAACTTCTTTCTCCATTTAGAATGACTTGGGCTGAGTAATGATTTAGGGTGTAACTCTTTGTCCCGTGACCACAGCTTTTTGTGGTGGCTTGAAAGTACCATTCGGTTGTTTGTTTAGAAAGTAAAACCACAAATGCTTTGAATGTGAAGAACATTATACAAATAATTAAGCAACAACTAAATATGCACAGACATTTCAGAGAATGTCGGTTAGTTAGACAGGATTGTTTATCGAGATTTAAAACAAACATAATTACATTTGCATTTGTTTTTATTTGTCTAATATATTCTGCCTAGATTCAATTTATTGGGTCATTGTCACATATAAACTCAGCAACAACAACAAAAAACATCCTCTCAATGTCAACTGAGTTTATTTTCATCAAACTTAACATGTGTAAATATTTGTATGAACATAAGATACACCAACTGAGACATAAACTGATCAAGTTCCACAGACATGTGACTAACAGAAATGTGTCCCTGAACAAAGGGGGGTCAAAATCAAAAGTAACAGTCAGTATCTGGTTTGGCCACCAGCTGCATTAAGTACAGTAGTGCATCTCCTCCTCATGGACTGCACCAGATTTGCCAGTTCTTGCTGTTAGATGTTACCCCACTCTTCCACCAAGGCTCTTGCAAGTTCCCGGACATTTCTGGGGGGAATGGCCCTAGCCCTCACCCTCCAATCCAACAGGTCCCAGACATGCTCAATGGGATTGAGAGCCGGGCTCTTCGCTGGCCATGGTAGAACACTGACATTCCTGTCTTGCAGGAAATCACACACAGAACGAGCAGTATGGCTGGTGGCATTGTCATGCTGGAGGGTCATGCCAGGATGAGCCTGCAGGAAGGGTACCACATGTGGAGGAGGATGTCTTCCCTGTAACGCACAGCGTTGAGATCGCCTGCAATGACAACAAGCTCAGTCCGATGATGCTGTGACACACCACCCCAGACCATGATGGACCCTCCACCTCCAAATCGATCCCACTCCAGAGTACAGGCCTCGGTGTAACGCTCATTCCTTCGACGAGAACCACGAGAAACGCGAATCCAACCATCACCCCTGGTGAGACAAAATCGCGACTCGTCAGTGAAGAGCACTTTTTGCCAGACAATCTGTTCCAGCGACGGTGAGACATCACTGGCAACAACGTCACCTATGGGTACAAACCCACCGTCGCTGGAACAGATTGTCTGGCAAAAAGTGCTCTTCACTGACGAGTCGCGATTCTGTCTCACCAGGGGTGATGGTTGGATTCGCGTTTCTCGTCGAAGGAATGAGCGTTACACCGAGGCCTGTACTGCCTTAAAACAGGCCTACAAGCCCTCAGTCCAGCCTCTCTCAGACTATTGCGGAGAGTCTGAGCACTGATGGAGGGATTGTGCATTCCTGGTGTAAGTCGGGCAGTTGTTGTCGCCATTCTGTACCTGTCCCGCAGGTGTGATGTTCGGATGTACCGATCCTGTGCAGGTGTTGTTACATGTGGTCTGCCACTGCGAAGACGATCAGCTGTCTGTCCTGTCTCCCTGTAGCACTGTCTTAGGTGTCTCACAGTACGGACATTGCAATTTATTGCCCTGGCCACACCTGCAGTCCTTATGCCTCCTTGCAGCATGCCTAAGGCACGTTCACGCAGATGAGCAGGGACCCTGGGCATCTTTCTTTTGGTGTTTTTCAGAGTCAGTAGAAAGGCCTCTTTAGTGTCCTAAGTTCTCATAACTGTGACCTTAATTGCCTACCGTCTGTAAACTGTTAGTGCCTTAACAACTGTTCCACAGGTGCATGTTCATTAATTGTTTATGGTTCATTGAACAAGCATGGTTGTCACGCCCTGGTCTAAGTATTTTGTGTTTTTCTTCATGTATTGGGTCAGGCCAGGGTGTGGCATGGGGTTTTTGTATTGTGGTGTGTTTTGTCTTGGGGTTCTGTTGTGTTTGTATTGGGATTGTAGCTAGTGGGGTTATCTAGCAAAGTCTATGGCTGTCTGGAGTGGTTCTCAATCAGAGGCAGGTGTTTATCGTTGTCTCTGATTGGGAACCATATTTAGGCAGCCATATTCTTTGAGTTTGTCGTGGGTGATTGTCCTTAGTGTATTTGGTCCTGTCTCTGTGTTAGTTTACGTAAGTATAGGCTGTTTCGGTTTTCGTTACTTTATTTGTTTTATAGTGTTTGTATTTAGATTCGTGTTACGTTTGTTGAATAAACATGGAGCGCAATCTACACGCTGCATTTTGGTCCGACTCTCCTTCACACCTAGAAAACCGTTACAATGGTAGACAGTGTTTAAACACTTTACAATGAAGATATGTGAAGTTATTTGGATTTTTACGAATTATCTTTGAAAGACAGGGTCCTGAAAAGGGGACATTATTTTTTTGCTGAGTTTATATGCCTTGTTAGGGAGATTAAGTATCATACATAAGGTGTTATGTAGTCAAAAAGTGTGTTTATCTGACAATACTGTGTTTATGTGATGACACATCTTCACTATTTACTTAAAGTGACAGAATAAGGGCCATAAATATTCAGGTGTACATCAGAAACATTCAGCTCCAATTCCACTTAAATACATAATGATATTACATGTCCTTAGACTTGGTTAGGTGCACATCTAATGTACTTCTATGTTCATCATTAATACTGTATGAATTTTTTTTCTCCACGATATGTTTAGAATTGTGATTGAAAAAAATGCTTATTGTCATGTTACGACTAGTATTTATTACCTCATCCACAAGCTATTTGTGGGGCTGCAGAGTTTTAAACTCTGAATGTTGGAGAAGGAAAGAGGAATTTTTGTCTGTAGACCTCACATCAGCAACCACCACCTCGCAATTGTTTCTTTGCCACAGAGCTGTGACCTGCAATATGCAAATAAAACACATTTAGAAGAGTTATTGTCCTCTTAAACATGAACTGAAAACAAACTATCACAATCCTTTAACATTTGGAGAGAAAAAAACATACCTGGCCTACAGCCTCATTGTCTTCGAGTGGACATTCTGAACCTTGTTTGAAGTCAGTAGGTCACTTGAACAAGGAGCCATTTCGATTTTAAAGTTTGAACAATTCATGTGAAAACGTGTGAGATGAAAATGAACAAACCAAAGGGTGTGCAATACAGAAGGGTAGTCAGTGGACATTCTGACACTTGTTTGAGTCAAGTAGGTCCTATGACCAAGGAGCTATTGAAAATCGAAAGTAAAAAAGTGTGTACTTTGTTTACGCTCCCTAACTAATTCGACTAGGAATACCAAATAGTGCTCACATTTCCACATGTTTATTAGCTTTGGAATGCGAATGAATGTCCAAATCGTGAAAATAATGTTGTGCGCAATTTTTCCAACATGCCACTTATTTGGAGTCTTTGGCTCAAGTGGATTGAAAGCGCGAATATCGAACTGGAAACTTTCTTTACCTCGGTGGATGTTCGAGGGGGGAAGAGTTCCTGCAGATGGAATGCCCATATGCAGGAACGGCCGAATTTTGGGAAAAATAGCTTGAGGTATTTTGGTGTCATTCTGACCATCCCATTTCTCGCGGGGCTGTGACTGTTTGAGAACTTCTTCGGAATTGGGAGGAAACGGGAGGTGGTTGCCGTGTGCCAAACTATTTGGAAGGGAGTGACACAAGAGGGTGCATTTGGGTATAAACAGCACCGTTTGTGCAACTTTCCTGACCATCTGGACGAGGGAAGGGAGCATTTCGAAGTGCGGAGGATGTGTACCACGGTTATGGCCATGGCTCTCAACTTCCTTTGCCTTGTATTTATCACATCAGTAATTTTACGAACTGCGACATCGAGCACCTTCAATGAATCGTAAGTACGCTACAAAACATTTCACGTACAGTAGTAGGCAGTAGAAGCAAGTAGTATTTTCGTCATTTAATTGAGGGATTAAACTCACAACAAGAAATTGTTGTTTACATGTTTGGTTGCATACCACAGTCTATAATCAAATTGAGGAATTCATTATTCTCCAGGCTATGCACCTGCAGATGTAGGGTAGGTCACCTGAGCAATATAATTATTTTAGTTATAAACATAATATTACATAACAAAATCGTGTATATACCTACTGCACTGATATAGCTGAATATCAGATTTTAATTGTCTCCATTTGTGAATAACAATATATAAAAAAGTTGGAAGTGGGAAGGCCACAGGGACAGGAAAAGTACCATTCTCTTTCTTTCTTGCACGTGAGAGGCTTTTCATACCTTATGAGACATGCTGGCAAGCAGGCCTGTACATTTGTGGGTTACAAATCCGACTTGTGATAGTCCGTATTAGTGTGCTTTCCTCCAATGTTCCTCTGTGCAATCATCCCCAACAGGGGCTTCATGCACCCTCAAAATCATACAAAGTATGTAAGGATGGCTGTGGGGGGTGTGGTCCATAGGGAGCTTAGGCCCCTGGCCTGAAGTTGGAGAATGTGGAATGTTGCTTTTCTAAAGTCTCCCAACTTGCCAACAGGCATGCCAGCTAAGAGTAGCTTGCTTGTCTAACTTGATTGATAGCCTGAAATGGCTTCTTGGTAGCTTTATAAGGTTATGACACTGGGAACATATCTGGGCCAGCTAATGCCAACTAAATACAATTGCTAGGTGGTTAGTAGTATCATAGAGAAACAACAAAAATAATAACGGCCCTAAGCACACAGCCAAGACAATGCAGGAGTGGCGTTGGGAAAGGTCTCAATGTATTTGAGTGGCCCAGCCAGAGCCCGGACTTGAACCCGATCAAACATCTCTGGGGAGACCTGAAAATAGCTGTGCAGCGATGCTCCACATCCAACCTGACAGCGCTTAGAGGGTCTGCAGAGAAGTATGGGAGAAACTCTCCAAATACAGGTGTGCAAAGCTTGTAGCGTCATACCCAAGAAAACTCAAGGCTGTAATTGCTGCCAAAGGTGCTTCAACAAAGTATTGGGTAAAGGGTCTGAATACTTCTGTAAAGGTGGTATTTCAGTTTAAAGTTGTAATACATATGAACATTTCTATGAACCTATTTTTGCTTTGTCATTATGGGGTATTGTGTGTAGATTGAGGGGGGGGGACAATTTAATCAATTTTAGGAGAAAGGCTGTAACATAACAAAATGTGGGAAAAGTCAAGGAGTCTGAATACTTCCCAAATGCTGTGTGTGTGTGTGTGTACACAATCATTCAACAGTTTGGAATTAGAAATGTCCTTGTTTTTTAAAGAAAAGCACCTTTTTTGTCCATTAATATAACATCAAATTTATCAGAAATACAGTGTAGACATTGTTAATATTATAAATGACTATTGTAGCTGAAAATGGCAGATTTTTAATGGAATATCTACATAGGCGTACAGCGGCCCCATTATCAGCAACCATGACTCCATTGTTCCAGCCAATCAGAATGAGCTTTTCCTCACAAAAGGGCTTCATTACAGACAAGTACTATTCAGTTTCATCAGCTTTATGAGTGGCTGGTCTCAGATGATCCCGCAGGTGAAGTAGCCGGATGTGTAGGTTCTGGGCTGGCATGGTTACATGTGGTCTGCGGTTGTGTGGCTGGTTGGAGGTACTGCAAAATACTCTAAAATGACATTGGAGGCGGCTTATGATAGAGAAATGAACATTAAATTCCCTGGCATCAGCTCTGGTGGACATTACTGCAGTCATCATGCCAATTACACGATCCCTCAACTTGAGACATCTGAGGCATTCTGGTGTGACAAAACTGCACATTTTAGAGTGGCCTTTTACAAGGTGCGCCTGGATAATGATCATGCTGTTTAATCAGCTTCTTAATATGCCACATCTCTCTGGTGGAGAAAGGAGAAATGCTCACTAACAGGGATGTAAACAAATTTGTGCACAAAATTTGACAGAAATAAGCTTTTTGTACGTAATGGAACATTTCTGGGATGTTTTATTTCAGCTTATGTAACATGGGACCAACACTGTACATGTTGTGTTTTTATATGTTTGTCCAGTGTGTATATGTATATCTATTTTAAACAGTACAAATCTGAGTGGGCATTCTGCCTTTGTTCACCAATACATGGTTGACAGACCATCAAACAACTAATTGGTATTCCCTCCAACACTGTCTGAAACGGAATCAATTGTGCCCTCAATTTCTCATTGTTTGGACTCTGAGTGGGGCACATAGCCAGAGACAATTAAGGTCACTTTGTCCCCAACTTTAAAAAATCAGTAGGCTACAAAGGAACTAAAGAGCTGTTTGAGTACACTGCCACTTAAGTGTTATTACCACAGCTGCATTCATGCTGACTCTTTCCCCTTTTAGGATTTACTTGGTGACGGTCAGCTCGGAGGTGGTAGGAGGGACCACAGAGAAACTTTGTGCTCAGGTCCACCAAGCCACAGAGCCTCTGTTGTTGAATGTGTCGCTGGAAATGGAGGGTGGCAGCGGCACCATTCTACTGGAGGAAGACGTAACACAGGACTTCTATCGCTGCATCTCCTTCCAGGTCAGCTGTAACTGTGCTGTGTTCAGCAGGCTACAACGTTGTGGACCACTCTGATATAAATATTTCATGTAGAACCAACATGCCTCTCTGACATGTGGGTTAAGGAATCATGCCAGCCCTATGTATGACATTTCTAACTGCAAAGTTCCACAACGATGTGAGCTACTGACTGTGGCCCTATTCTATCGTCTCTCATGCAAAAGCATCCCGACCACAGTCAACAAGCCAATGGGTTAAATGTTGACATCATTTCTTTACTTGACTAACACTGACCTGAGTCATCAGCTTTAATAGTAGCTGACACTTTGAATTGGGTCTCTTTCCCATCAGTGTTGGGTGTTACACAACTTGTGCCTCGCTTCATATTGATTTTAGTTGAACAGTTACCCCTATCAGTTGTACATACACTGAGCATACCAAACATTATGAACACCTTCCCAATTTTGAGTTTTGACCTTAGAACAGCCTACATTTATCAGGGCATGGGCTCTACAAGGTGTCAAGGGTTCCACAGAGATGCTGGCCCAAGTTGGCTGAATGTCCTTTGGGTGGTGGACCATTCTTGACACATCACACACAGGAAACTGTTGAGTGTGAAAAAAACAGAAGCGTTGCAGTTCTTGACACTAACTGGTGCACCTGGCACCTACTATCATAGCCTGTTCAAAGGCACTTATCTTTTCAATCTTTTGTCTTGCCAATTCACCCCCCGAATGGGGCACATGCACAATCCATGTCTCAATTGGCTCAAGGCTAAAAAAACCTTCATTAACCTGTCTCCTCCCCTTCATCTACACAGATTTTTGAAGTGGCTTTATCAAGTGACATCAATAAAAGGGATCATAGCTTTCACCTGGATTCACCTGGTCTATATATGTTGTGGAAAGACCAGGTTGTTCTTAATGTTTTGTACACTCAGTGTATGTAAGATTACAGTTGATAGAATCTCCTGGCTCTTCTTCTGTGGTCATTTTGTCATCTAAACAAAGTACTATTCATACTAGCTTTTAAGTTACCTATGTGCATTCATTCAACAAAACACATTCATTTCAGTCTTTTATTTTGAAGAGTTTGGTTGTAACTCCATCATGTTATGTGGAACTCAACTTGAATTCCAGGCTGGGTGTTGTATGCAAAATGATCAAACCTATGAAAGGCAATAGCAGTTATATTAATCATACTTTGCTATGCTGAGGTTATCTACCACTTAACAAAAAGCCCTCTGTTCTCAAGCTACTCAGTCAGAGAGCCATACTTTGGTTAGGAGCTAGAGGATTGTAGAAGTTCTACCAAGCTTCCATTCTTCTGTTCTTCATATTGTAGGTACCCCCAGTGAAGGCTGACAGTGTGGCCACTGTTCTTGTCAGCATCAAGGGGAGGAAGGATGAGATGAGTAAAAAGACCAAGATCCTTATCAAGCCTAAAAGGTTCTTCACCATTTTCCAAACAGACAAACCAGTCTACAAACCTGGACAGACAGGTAGTTAGATACAATCTTTGATGAACACTGAAACTGACCCTTCCTGAGTTATTACTTGTAAATGTACTAAACTGCCCCTTTTGTCTGGGCCAACTGTTGATTTTGATTGATGATTATGCATATACTTTACAGTATATTTGTGAGGCCATCAGAAAGGTCCTTCCTGAAATGGATGATGGATATACTGTACATAGACAGATACTATATAGACAAATGTTTCTACCCCTTTTCCAGTCAAGTTCCGAATCGTCTCGCTGGATGCCAGTTTCTTGTCATTCAATCAGATGGTAAGTTACTCTTTCAATGTTGTTCAATATAAATACAGTTACTCTTTCAAAGCATTTAAGTTGGGTTGAACAGGACAGCAGTGTTAGTCAGCTTTGGAACATTCTAGGGAGGTGTAGTTTGGGAGAGGTTTACTGTAGTTGAGTAAGAAAGGCAAGTGATGGAGCAATGATTTCTTCCTCTTGCAGTCCAATTTTGTCTACTATTATTTTATTTGTTTAATGGGTCAGTGTGTGTGTGTGAGTGTGTGTGTGTGTGAGTGTGTGTGTGTGTGTGTGTGTGTGTGTGTGTGTGTGTGTGTGTGTGTGTGTGTGTGTGTGTGTGTGTGTGTGTGTGTGTGTGTGTGTGTGTGTGTGTGTGTGTGTGTGTGTGTGTGTGTGTGTGTGTGTGTGTGTGTGTGTGTGTGTGTGTGTGTGTGTGTGTGTGTGTGTGTGTGTAGGTGGCTCAGCAAACATGTGGTCAGAGTTCATTTGGCCTGGCTGTTTGAGCAGAGCATCTGAGTCAACATGAGATCAAGGCCTGCTCTGTACTGTAACTCTGTAGATAAAGATGCCTGTACTGTAGAAACTGTTTTGGAAAGTTATGAAATGTTTGTTTTAAACCCATTTCCTGAAACGATAGTAGTTTCCTTTAGGCCTCCTGTGAAAATAATTTGAAAATAAGTTTGAAAATGTTTTTTGGGACAACTTTTTTTTTTTTTTGTTAACTGCTGAATGTTTTGTTTCTCTTTTCTAGTATCTAACAGTGGAGCTTCAGGTGAGACTCCATTCAAATCCATTGCAACTAAAAACCAAAGCTGTATATAACATAAGCAATAATAATGACATGATCTCCCTTCAAAAATGTTACCTGCCAATATGTACTGTGGCATGATTTTATACAATGCCTAACAAAAATACCTACCTTCAACCTATTATGAATCTATATACAGGACCCAAACTCCAACCGCATTGCTCAGTGGTTGAACCAGTCAACAGTGAGTGGAATTCTGGACCTGTCCCACCCCATGTCCGCAGATGCAACGCAAGGAAGTTACATCATCACTGCATGGAATGAGAAGGGAGAGCAAACTTCCCAAAACTTTGACATCAAAGAATATGGTGAGGAAATTGGCATGGGATAAAAAGAGAAAAGCATGGGGTAAAAAAAATCAGATTATATTGTTTTTCATGGTGATTCCATTGTGGTCTGGGAGTATGTTTTTGGTGTAGTTCAACAGACAATGAGGAAATAACATTTGATATGTATTTTTTTTACAGTTTTACCCAAATATGAGGTCAAAGTCTATCTACCCCAAACAATCACTATTCTGGACAAGCAAGCAACACTGAGAGTTTGTGGAAAGTAAGTGCATAAGATGATAGACAGTAAGATGATAATGTAAACTGGAACACTTTATGGACAGAATATTAAGCCTTAATTTGTGTGTTGCATAGACTACACTTGCTATATACTGTCCCATGTTTGATACTTGCTCATGTTCATAGTTGTTTCTATTTTTACAACACGTGATTGCCATTCTTGAATTGTTTTTCTTCTGTTGACTTTGTTTCTAGATACACTTATGGAAAACCAGTGCTGGGGTCTGTCACGGCGAAAGTTTGCAGAAATATCATTCAATATCGCTGGTTATATGATGATATTAATATCTGCGAGTTGTATCTTATGAAAGTAAGTATTTTTTTATTCTTGTTATGCCAAATTCTTTGATGACGAACACTCACTGTGGGGAAATGTTGACGTTTATAGACGTTTTCGTAGCGGATTTAAGCTGAGCTACAATAACTGTACTCATTCTGCCTAGACCGACACAACTGGTTGTGCAACACAAATTATTGACGTGACCCGGTTCGGTCTAAATGAATCAAAGTTTGATGACTTCGAAGTGGAGACTGAGATGGAAGAATATGGAACGGGTAGGAGAGAGCCTTATCTTGAATGTAGAGGTGTTTACATGCTCAACTGTTGACCTCTGACCCTTGCCTGTGTTCTCTCCAGGGGTCATCCTTAAAGGTAGGGGCAAGGCAAGCTTCACCAATGTCATCATAACTGTTCGTTTTGAGGACGTGCCCCAAGCATATAAACCAGGAATTGCATACGAGGGGAAGGTGAGGACAAACTATATTAACAAATGCCTTTTTAATAACACTGCAGAAAATGTTTTACTCAGAAAAATGGATTTGAACATGAAGTGGTGATAAATGTTAACATGTAATTTGGAGCATCTAAACTAGGCTTTTGATGTCTTGTATGCAATGGGAGTATACATTCAGTATGTTGGATGTCTAAACTAGGCTTTTGATGTCTTGTATGCAATGGGAGTGTACATTCAGTATGTTGGATGTCTAAACTAGGCTTTTGATGTCTTGTATGCAATGGGAGTGTACATTTAGTATATTGGATGTCTAAACTAGGCTTTTGATGTCTTGTATGCAATGGGAGTGTACATTTAGTATATTGGATGTCTAAACTAGGCTTTTGATGTCTTGTATGCAATGGGAGTGTACATTTAGTATATTGGATGTCTAAACTAGGCTTTTGATGTCTTGTATGCAATGGGAGTGTACATTTAGTATATTGGATGTCTAAACTAGGCTTTTGATGTCTTGTATGCAATGGGAGTGTACATTTAGTATATTGGATGTCTGCAGTCATCCTGTCCTGTGTTTTCAGATCAAGGTGACCGGTCCCGACTCTAGTCCCGTTCCCAATGAGCCTGTGTATCTCTTCCTACAAAACAGTGGCAAATCTGAGAACTGGACTCTCACCACAGACAGCAAGGGCATTGCTTCCTTCTCTCTAGACACTTCTCTATGGAGTTCTGATTCTGTCTCTCTGTCGGTCAGTGGTCACTCACTCATGTTTTCCTCTATTAAATATTTAATGATATTATTTAAATATTAAATTCTTTGTTCTGAGTGAGATCATTCATTTCTCCTGATGTATTCTCCAAGGTTACTACAATTGTTTATTTTTCATATATTTTCTGTGTTTCTTGAACCAGGCTCGTTATCAAAAGGTTGAGGAGGATTATCCGTACGAGCAGGGTGTGCGTAGACCAGAATATTCATCCGATTACCAATTCACAAGAAAATTTTATTCTAAGAGCAAGAGCTTTGTGAAGATAATGCAGGGCAAAGGGAAGTTCTCCTGTGAGAAGGACGGTATTGTTCTTGCTCGCTACATAATCCAAGGGGTGGAGCTGAAAAAGGGACAGACGACCCTGGACTTTTTCTATCTGGTAAGATTAAAGGGATGTTTCACTCAAAATACAACCTAACATGATTTTTACACTTTGTCTGTGGCTTTGGGATATAAATTTTACTTACTTCGGTATTTGATTGTCATATTGTGTTGCGTCTGGAAATATTTTAAGAATGGCTCGGGCAAACCGTACAGTACTTTACATGCAGTTGAAAAGTTAATCATTGGTGATATTCAGTAATTTTACACTTCAATAATGCATTAACTTCAAGATATTTGCTAGCAGATCTCCCAGTTTTAGCCAATGTTCCAGTCTCCCTGGGTCACTCTCTGGTTATTAATGTTGATGCTGCCACCTGGCTGTCCCAGGTTATATCTAGAGGCAGCATTCAGCAGCACGGCCATCTTCCGGTGACCGTTACAGAAGGAAAAGGTAAATACATTGGACTTGGATTCTCCCGAATGTTTCTTGACGTTTTTCATTAGAACTTCTCAGAACCCCACTTGATTAGAGGACATGCCTAATGGCATTAAGCTGGCATGGGATAAAAAGCTGTCACGACAGGATTCAATCATCCAGATTACATCTTCAATACAAGCTCTTACTGCACAGTATATTTCAAGTTCATACGCTAATCAGAGAACACAATGTTCGTATTGGATGATTGCTGGTTTACGGTGACTTAATGGCAATCCCATTGTCCATCTCTTATTTTAGTAAACCAAGGGGAGCTGACTCTCTCGCTGCAGCGGATGCCTGAGCTGACCCCTTTTGCCCAGGTAGTGGTGTACACCGTGTTGCCTGATGGGGAGGCAGTAGCAGACAGCCGAGACTTCCCCATTCACCTCTGCCTAAAAAACGAGGTAGGCAACTCGGCATCTTTTGCCAGCCACATGAGATGTCAAAATGTCTCATCAGAGAGCCTGAGCCATGTATATACTGTATATTGGGGCAACATGTGCACTATCAATTTCCAAAATGACTTTGCATCAGACTATGATATGAAATGCTTCAACTTGTCCTCTTTGATCATCATGTTCGTCGGGCCTGTTTCTATCCCTCTAGCATTTATTATGTTGTGTGGGCTTTATTCCAATATTCACATCAGTATGCTACTATACTTGAAATGAACCAATGTGTTGGACATGTATGCTAGTATACAGTGCCGTCAGAAAAGGTTCACACCCCTTTATTTCCCCCACATTTTGTTGGGTTAGCCTGAATTTAAAATTGATTTAATTTAGATTTTGTCCACTGATCTACAGACAGTACCCCGTAATGTCAAAGTGGAATTTTGTTTGTAGAACATTTTAGAAATGAATAAAAAATGAAAAGCTGATGTCTTATTAAGGCAGTAATGTATTCAACCCCTTTGTTATGGCAAGTCTAAATAAGTTCAGGAGTAAAAATGTGCTTAATTAATCGCATAATAAGTTGCATGGACTCATTCCGTGTTCAACAATATTGTTTAACATGATTTTTGAATGACTACCCCATCTCTGTACCCCACATATACAATTATCTGTAAGGTCCCTCAGTTGAGCAGTGAATTTCAAACACAGATTCAACTACAAAGACCAGGGAGGTTTTCCAGTGCCTCTCAAAGAAGGGCACCAGTTGGTAACAGATGCTGACAATCCCTATGAGCATGGTGAAGTTATTAATTAGGCTTTACTACAAAGATACAGGTGTCTTTCCTAACTCAGTTGCCGGAGAGGAAAGAACTGCTCAGAGACTCTACAATACTAACCTAAATGACAGAGTGAAAAGAAGGATGCCTGAACAGAATAAAAGTATTCCAAAACCTGCATCCTGTTTACAAGAAGGCACTTAAGTAATTCTGCAACAGAATAATGCAAAGAATATGAAGCGTTGCGTTTGGGGCAAAACCAATACAATGCTTGTCATCAGCAAGGGCTAAGAAACAGAATACAGCTATAAGCACAGGCAAAATCCTAGAGAAAAACCTGGTTCAGTCTGCTTTACAACAGACACTGGGAGACAAATTCACCTTTCAGCAGGACAATATCTTAAAACACAAGGCTATTTCTACACTGGAGTTGCTTACCAAGACGATATTGAATGTTCCTGAGGTTTGGTTATTATTATTAATATATATGTATACATTTTGAAGGCGGAAGTTTACAAACACTTTGGTTGGAGTCATTAAAACTCACAAATTTCTTGTTAACAAACTATAGTTTTGGCAGGTCGGTTAGGACATCTACTTTGTGCATGACACAAGTAAATTTTCCAACAATTGTTTACAGACAGACAATTGCACTTATCTTGGTCTTGGTTGATTTCTTTTGAATTTCCCATGATGTCAAGCAAAGTTTGAAGGTAGGCCTTGAAATACATCCACAGGTACACCTCCAATACCGATGGCCCGGCTAGCTGTCTGAATCTCCGTTACCCCAACCAACCTCACTACTCGCTGGACCCTTATGATCACTCGACTAAGCATGCCTCTCCTTAATGTCAATATGCCTTGTCCATTGCTGTTCTGGTTAGTGTTTATTGGCTTATTTCACTGTAGTGCCTCTAGCCCTGCTCATTATACCTTATCCAACCTTTCAGTTCCACCACCCACACATGCGATGACATCACCTGGTTTCAATGATGTTTCTAGAGACAATATCTCTTTCATCATCACTCAATACCTAGGTTTACCTCCAATGTATTCACATCCTACCATACCTTTGTCTGTACATTATACCTTGAAGCTATTTTATCTCCCCCAGAAACCTCCTTGGTCGTCTAGAACGTCCGGAACAGAGAGTAAAAGGAGGTTTCTGGCCTGTTCAACCTCTCTTTCGTGTCGTCTGAGATTCCCAAAGATTGGAAAGCAGCTGCGGTCATCCCCCATTCAAAGGGGATGACACTCTTGACCCAATCTGCTACAGACCTATATCTATCCTACCCTGACGCCTTTCTAAGGTCTTCAAAAGCCAAGTCAACAAACAGATTACTGACCATTTTCGAATCCCAACATACCTTCTCTGCTATGCAATCTGGTTTCAGAGCTGGTCATGCACCTCAGCCACGCTCAAGGTCCGAAACGATATCTTAACCGCCATCGATAAGAAACAATACTGTGCAGCCGTATTCATTGACCTGGCCAAGGCTTTCGACTCTGTCAATCACCACATCCTCATCGGCAGACTCAATAGCCTTGGTTTCTCAAATGATTGCCTCGCCTGGTTCACCAACTACTTCTCTGATAGAGTTCAGTGTGTCAAATCGGAGGGCCTGTTGTCCGGGCCTCTGGCAGTCTCTATGGGGGTGCCACAGGGTTCAATTCTTGGACCGACTCTCTTCTCTGTAAACGTCAATGATGTTGCTCTTGCTGCTGGTGAGTCTCTGATCCACCTCTACGCAGATGACACCATTATGTATACTTCTGGCCCTTCTTTGGACACTGTTAACAACCCTCCAGATGAGCTTCAATGCCATACAACTCTCCTTCCGTGGCCTCCAATTGCTCTTAAATACAAGTAAAACTAAATGCATGCTCTTCAACCGATCGCTGCCTGCACCTGCCCGCCCGTCCAACATCACTACTCTGGACAGTTCTGACTTAGAATATGTGGACAACTACAAATACCTAGGTGTCTGGTTAGACTGTAAACTCTCCTTCCAGACTCACATCAAACATCTCCAATCCAAAGTTAAATCTAGAATTGGCTTCCTATTTCGCAACAAAGCATCCTTCACTCATGCTGCCAAACATACCCTCGTAAAACTGACCATCCTTCAGATCCTCGACTTCGGCGATGTCATTTACAAAATAGCCTCCAATACCCTACTTAATAAATTGGATGCAGTCTATCAGTGCCATCCGTTTTGTTACCAAAGCCCCATATACTACCCACCACTGCGACCTGTGCGCTCTCGTTGGCTGGCCCCTTCATACTCGTCTCCAAACCCACTGGCTCCAGGTCATCTTCAAGACCCTGCTAGGTAAAGTCCCCCTTATCTCAGCTCGCTGGTCACCATAGCAGCACCCACCTGTAGCACGCGCTCCAGAAGGTATATCTCTCTTGTCACCCCCAAAACCAATTCTTCCTTTGGCCGCCTCTCCTTCCAGTTCTCTGCTGCCAATGACTAGAACGAACTACAAAAATCTTTGAAACTGGAAACACTTATCTCCCTCACTAGCGTTAAGCACCAGCTGTCAGAGCAGCTCACAGATTACTGCACCTGTACAGAGCCCATCTATAATTTAGCCCAAACAACTACCTCTCCCCCTACTGTATTTATTTATTTTCCTCCTTTGCACCCCATTATTTCTATCTCTACTTTGCACATTCTTCCACTGCAAATCTACCATTCCAGTGTTTTACTTGCTATATTGTATTCACTTTGCCACCATGGCCTTTTTTTGCCTTTACCTCCCTTATCTCACCTCATTTGCTCACATTTTATATAGACTTATTATTCTACTGTATTATTGACTGTATGTTTGTTTTACTCCATGTGTAACTCTGTGTTGTTGTATGTGTCGAACTGCTTTGCTTTATCTTGGCCAGGTCGCAATTGTAAATTAGAACTGGTTCTCAACTTGCCTACCTGGTTAAATAAAAGTGAAATAAATAAAATAAATAAAAAATTGACTCAAATGATGTCAATTAGCCTATCGGAAGCTTCTATAGCCATGACATAATTTTCTGGAATTTTCCAAGCTGTTTAAAGGCACAGTCAACTTAGTGTATGTAAACGTCTGACCCACTGTAATTGTGATACAGTGAATTATAAGTGAAATAATCTGTCTGTAAACAATTGTTGGAAAAATGACTTGTGTCATGCACAAAGTAGATGTCCTATCCGACTTGCCAAAACTGTATTTTGTTAACAAGAAATTTGTGGAGTGGTTGAAAAATGAGTTTTAATGACTGCAACCTGAGTGCATGTAAACTTCCGACTTCAGCTGTACAATGACACCTTTGTTTTTAAGCCCTTGATTTCTAAACCCTTGATATTATTGGATCTGATTTTAATCGCTTACATTTCGATGGCCATAATAAATAGATATAGTGATAGTGGACTACCTTGTTTTACTCTTCTTGACAGTTTAATACTTTTTGAGAAGTAGCCGTTATTTACAGTTGTACACCTAGGGTTATTATCCATAACTTTTAACCTATTTTATGAGATTCTCCAAAATGGAAATATTCCAGGCATTTCTATATAAATTCCAGTCGTACTTTATCCAAAGCCTTTTCAAATTCAGCTATGAATGTTGCTGTTTTGACTTAAATCGGCTTGAAAATCTTTCGCAAGACTTGAAAATGGCTGTCTAGCAATGATCAACAATCAACTTGACAGAGCTTGAGGATTTATTTTTATGGGCAAATATTGTCAATTCAGCTGTGCATTGGGCTGTTGCGGTGACTGTATTACCGCCGCTCCATCGGTCATGAAGGCAGTCAAATTCCACGTGACCGTTTAGTCACGTTAATTAGGCTTCTCCAAGTTCTGATGCTACTGATGGTCATTAGTAGCCTACCAAACTTGCTAACTGCCTGGTACTCGGCACTCTATTGTCCCTCTAATCACTCTGACATCAATGCAAATGTATTGAAAATTGAATCAAACACTTAATGAGAGCCCATGAGCTCATTTTGCAAAACATTTCTATAGGCTATGCGATTGCACGAGAAAACAACAGTGATTGCCTCTACTAAAAAGAGGAGGATTCCATCAGCTTTCCTATAGACTAGGCCTACTATATTTATTTCTCAACTTTCCTAATGTTAAGCACATTGTTTATCTTTAGAACAAGAGTATAGCCTACCCGGCTGGCATGAAAATGAACCATGGGAAAAGTGTCCTCCATTTGTTATTTAAGTGCTTAGATGAATTTTTTTCCTGCTGCCCCTGTTTCGAGACTGGACCACTATCATGCACCTTTCTAAATCCAAACAAATTTCTCTCACACATTATTTAGTATGTAAAGTCAAGATTAAATCAAGAATAGGCTAATATTGTCACCCATCAGACTATCACTTGTGAATTATATATTATCACTTGTGAATAATGCCCAGCATAAGAAACTGCCTTTTTTTGCACTTTAAAAAAAATCATAGTCGCACACCTCATGTAGCCTAGTCCATAGGCCTATATGTTTTGACAAGGGTTGTATCACAACTAAAGTGGCCAAATAACTTCTTAAAATGAAGCGCTTTAATACGCTTTACAAGGGGTTTAGAGCCTGACTGGCATACATAAGCAGCGCGTGAGTTTGGGGAAGAAAATGTTCACTATAAGAATGCACCTTTCTAATAAAAGCATTACATGCATAATCTCATTTGCGGTCAATTTTGATAATGGTGTTTTCCCGCTAGTGGAACATTTGCGCTTATAGCCTACTGCCATGTGCGCTTTGCTGCGCTTATATTTTGAAGAAATAGGCTAATAGTTTATCAACATTTTAAGCTGAACGTTCGGATTTGTTTCGTCAGCCACAGTGCGTAAAAAATATTTTTTTATGCTAGAGGTTGTATTAATTTGGGATTTATTGCACCCCACAACTTTCCCAGACTATGTTTGGAATATTTATTTATTGCACGGAATAGAATAGGTCGACTTTTGTACTATAGGGGATAGAAGATTGACAAAAGCTAGAGCTTTTGCTGTTCGTTAGGCCTACTCATCTTGTTGGCAAACAAAAAGTAAATGTGAACAGTTCTTCCATTATCTTCAATATGCACCTCGCAATTGTATAAGGACGAGCGCAGTTGCATCCCCGATGTGTCTGTCTTCGCTTGTAGCCAGTGAGAGAGGTCCGATCACGTGACGTAGAGCCATGTGAGTGAGAGGCGCAGTCGAAGGGCACAATGCAGCACTCCGGGCCGCAAAAGGCATGGATTTTTTTTAGGGTGCATTACAGCCACAAAGGGGATGCCGCCGTGAAATGCGAGGCATTATCAAGTGCTTGTCAAATTGTGAATGAGAGACTGATGAAGTGTGTCCATCCTGCGCTATAAACAAAGCAGAGCTTATGCCTTTCAAACGACTTTTCAAATGATCATTAGTCATCATGCAGCCTTACAATGTATTAAAAATCAAAACATATAGCCCAACGTTTGTAGAACAACTAAAGTTACATTAATAACTCTAAATTAAGCATATAGGAATACCTATTTCTTTGTTAACCGCTCAACACAGAATAGCCACATATGCGTACTCCCTCAAAACGTTTGAAGAAAATATTTATATTTTATTCAGCTTTGTTCAATTGTATTGTTCATACTATAAAATAATATCAAATAATGCCATGGAATTATAAGCAAATCATGTCTGCTAATTAACTAGTGTAACTCATAGCCACATCAGGACCTAACATAAGGACAACTCAGAGTATGCTGTTCTGTTCTTCTGAAATGGACTACATTTTCTTCATATCATGCTTCTTTAGACCTGTCTAAAATAAATAATGGATTTATTGTGAAGGTGTAGGCTATATTACATGGATTTATTAGACTTTTTAAAATGGATGTATGCTATGTATGTAAGCCAGGAGATGCTAAATGTTTGTTCATTAACGGTCAATTACCATGAGGCCGAACAGTTATTTGCTTGACAATCACCGGCTGACAACATTTTGTGACTGCCACAGCCCTAGGTGCGCAATAACTCAAAAAGACTCACAGCTGTAATCGCCACCAAAGGTACTTATACAAAGTATTAACTCGGGGGAGAAATACTTATGTAAATTAGATTTCTGTATTTAATTAAATACATTTGCGATCATTTTCTAATAACGTGTTTTCACTTTGTCATTATGGGGTTGTGTGTGTGTGGATGGGTGAGGAAAAAATACATATTTAATCCATTTTGAATTCAGGCTGTAACACACAAAATGTGGATTATGTCAAGGAGTATGAATACTTTCTGAAGGCACTGTAGATATGTTTAAACATTTTCTGTGATGTCTCATCCTTTTCTCCTCTCCAGGTGTCCCTGAAGTTCTCGTCCCTCCAGGAGTTGCCAGGGGAGAAGACCTCTCTGAGCCTCCAGGCCCACCCAGGGTCTCTGTGTTCTCTCAGGGCCATCGACCAGAGTGTGCTGCTGCTGCAGCCTGAACAGGAGCTCAGCCTAGACTCTGTACGTTCTCCATGGTTCTGCATCCCAAATGGCTCCCTATGTAGTGCACTACTTTTAACCAGGGCCTCATTGTGGACAGTGCACTATATATAGGGGGCCATTTGGGACAAGACAGCCCATCACATTCACTTACTAACCATTGACTCACCACACTAAGCTGAAGCCTAACCATGATCACACACACCACCTTTGGCATTGTTTTTGTGCACCCATGTTTTTCAAGGTGGGATTCGGCTCATTTTCAGCTTCCTCTAATCATGTCTATACCACTGTCTGATAATTAAAGTTTAGAAGTTTTAACTTGTGGGACTATTTAGTTGGTTCTGTTGTACCACTAAATTGAGTGCAGATAAAGTATTGGCTATATGCATTTAACCCAGGTGTTATCCTATGCACTAACATTGTCCTAACTATGTACTGACCCTATGACCATGCACCGACCACGCTCTGACTGTCAAGATGCTGCGGGTTATTAAGTCAGTATTACTAGAAGTATATTACTTCCCTCTCTGCAGGTCTTCAGTCAGCTGCCTGTTCAGAAGTTGTCTGGATATTCATACATGGTAGAAGACCCCTACCCATGCCTTCGATATCCTCCAAGATTTGAAGAGGCGACGATTAGGCCCCTTCCACCTGTACCAGAGTTGGTTGTACCTGATTGGGGGAGACGCTCATTCAGGTTTGGCCCCAGCGACGACAAAAACGATGTCTACAGCATCTTTAAAGTATGAGACTCAAATAAGTTTGTCTGTTTTGAAAATGTATATGAAAGACTCAGGCTAAAATGGCATCTTTGTAAAGTAGACACTGAATTAATTAAAATAGAATGCTGTCTATGAAGTGACTTTTCAGAAATAAGTAAAAAGATGTTTGGTTTTAAATTGATTCAACCAATACCCACATAATTGAGCAAAACTGAAATACAGGTATGATCTGGCCTTTACACTGACTGTTCTATTGCTTTACTTCTCATTTTAGGAAGTTGGAATCAAGATCCTGACCAACTCTGACGTGAAAAAACCTTACCACTGCAACACAGTCTTTCCAATGGAAGGTATTCTGTTTATATACTGTGTATGATAATACTGTGTTCTCAACATGGCTCATCCTAATATAGCTACTACTGTACCTTTTCCAAATTATATTCTGTCTACACACCATTTATATTCCCACTCTAATATCTACTTGAATTGTTTGTTCTTAAACTTTTATTTGTATTGTTGGACCTAGTAATGCCAGTGTTTCGCTGCACCTGACAAAATGCCTGCAAATCTGTATTTGATATGCTAATGTATAAACCTTCCTAGTCTCAACCTAATGAAGGATTTGTTTCTATTTACAGCTCGTCCATGAACATGATGCCAAATGAGGAGCGCGCACAACCCTCTGGTGCCTCTGACAGGCCTAAGGAGACCGTCCGCACGTACTTCCCTGAGACCTGGATCTGGGACCTGGTTCCTGTGGGGTAAGCTTTCTGACAGACGCCATATTTGTAGTCCAACACACATTCCTTTCCATGGGGTGCTGGGCTGACCATGCCTACTAAAATGGCAATACTGAAACCACAGGCATGTCTTTGTCCTAGGGGTTGATTTAAAAATAATCACCTAGTCTGCTATTTTATTGACCATGTTATGTGTTCTGATGTTAATATACATGGTTTTTATTGCGCCTTTTTCACCACGACCAGACTTACAGGAAAAGTGAATGTTGAGAAGACTGTCCCAGACACCATCACTAAGTGGGCTGCAGGGGCGTTCTGTACTTCCTCAGTGGGTTTTGGCCTGGCTCCCAACACTGGCCTCACTGCCTTCCAACCCTTCTTTGTGAGCCTGACGCTGCCCTACTCTGTCATCCGGGGGGAGATGTTCACACTCAAGGCCACAGTGTTCAACTACCTCTCCAAGTGTATCATGGTAAGCCCTCCCAGGGTTGTCTCTTTCTTTACCTCTCCAGTCCCACTTCATTTGGGTAGACCAGGGGTAGGCAACTAGATTCAGCTGCAGGCCAATTTGTGTTGGAGCAAATGGTCGGGGGGTGGGGGCAGATGATGACGATAACGAAACAGCATCGACTGAGTTCCTCTGTCCAGTGTCAGTTATTTTGCCCATCTTAATCTGTTAAACAGCATCGCAAACTGAGTTCCTCTGTCCAGTGTCGGGTTTATTTTGCCCATCTTAATCTGTTAATTTTATTCTGGTTTGGCCAGTCTGAGATGGCATTGAATTTTCATTTTTCGAGTTTTCTTTGTTTCTGCCTGTAATCAAACCCAGAAATGATACTCTAGTCTAAAGAAGGCCAGTTTTATCAGCACAACAGTTTTCCGCTGTGCTAACATAATTACAAAAGGGTTTTCCAATGATCAATTAGCCTTTTTAAAATTCTAAACTTGGATTAGCTAACAAAACCTGCCATTGGAACACAGGAGTGATGGTTGCTGGTAATGGGCTGATGTAGATATTCCATTAATAAATCTGCCGTTTCCAGCTACAATAGTCATTTTATAGTTAGTAGTTTTTTAAAACAATTTTGTACATTGTATAATAGTGATGACAACTCAACTATGAAATAACACATGGAGTAACAAAATGTTAAACAAATCAAAATAGATTTTGTATTTGAGATTCTTCAAAGTAGCCACCTGTTGCCTTGACAGCTTTGCACACTCTTGGCTTTCTCTCAACAATCTTCAGGAGGTAGTCACCTGGAATGCATTTCAATTACCAGGTGTGCCTTGTTAATTTGTGAAATTTCTTTCCTCTATAATGCGTTTGAGCCAATCAATTGTGTTGTGGTATACAGAAGATAGCCCTATTTGGTGAAAGACCAAGTCCATATTATGGCAAGAACAGCTCAAATAAGCAATGAGAAACAAGTGTCGTTCCTTTAAGACATGAAGGTCAGTCAAAACAGAAAATGTCAAGAACTTTGAAAGTTTCTTCAAGTGCAGTTGCAAAAACGATCAAGCGCTATGATAACTGGCTCTCACGAGGACCGCCACAGGAAGGGAAGACCCAGACTTGCCTCTGCTGCAGAAGATCAGTTTATTAGTTACCAGCCTCAGGAATTGCAGCCCAAATAAAGCTTCAGAGTTCAAGTAACAGACATCTCAACATCACCTGTTCAGAGGAGACTGCATGAATCAGGCCTTCATGGTGAAATTGCTGCAAAGAAACTACTACTAAAGGACACCAATAAGAAGAGACTTGACCAAGAAAAACAAGCAATTGCTATTAGACCAGTAGAAATCTGTCCTTTGGTCAGTCCAAATTTGAGATGTTTGGTTCCAACCGCCATGTCTTTGATACGCAGAGTAGGTGAACGGATCTCCGCATGTGGTTTCCACGTGAAGCATGGAGGTGTGATGTTGTGGGGGTGCTTTGCTGGTGACACTGTCTCTGATTTATTTACAATTTAAGACACGCTTAACCAACATGGCTACCACAGCATTCTGCAGCGATATGCCATCCCATCTGTTTTGCACTTAGTGCAACTGGACAATGACTCAAAACACACCTCCAGGCTGTGTAAGGGCTGTTTGAGCAAGAAGAGCAATGGTGTGCTGCATCAGATGACCTAGCCTCCACAATCACCTCAACCCAATTGAGATGGTTTGGGATGCATGGACCGCAGAATGAAGGAATAGCAGCCGTACTGGGGCTCAGCATATGTGGGAACTCATGAAGCTGGTTGAGAGAATGCCAAGAGTGTGCAAAGCTGTCATCAAGGCAAAGGGTGGTTACTTTGCAGAATCTAAATATATTTTAACACGTATTTTTTGGTTGTCATAGTTATGATGTCTCTATTCTACAATGTAGAAAATATAAAGAAACCCTTGAATTAGTTGTTTTTGCTAAACTTTGGGGGAACAAATCACTCACGAGCTGGTTTTGGCCCATGAGCTGCCTGTTGCCGACAATCTATAGACGCTCTGACGTTTTTGAGAAATCTAGTAAAGTTGCAATTGACCCCATGTGTTTCTCCTAGGTGAAGGTGACTCTAGCTGAGTCGAACCAGTTCACAGCCAGGCCATGTGAAGGCTGCCAGTACACACTGTGTCTGTGTGCTGAAGAGAGCAGGACCTTCAAGTGGATCCTCACCCCAACTGCTCTAGGTGAGCCATACAGTACTCTGCCAATCTATCACAAGGCTCTTGCAATAGACTCCATGTACTCCCTACACCTAGGCCCTTACCCCCTAACCCTTTGTTTGCAGAGCTGTAAGGTGTTAGAAATATGGTAGAAGCTCCACTACACTGCTTATACCCATCCACACCTTTCAAATAGTGAAGGGTTAGGGCCAGAGGGGTAGGGAGTGATTTGGAAGCAGTGATGCTCCTGTAAGACAGGGTTGTTGACTTCACACAGCTCTCGTTAGACTGAAATTTACGTTGTTGACGTTTATCTGATACACAAATTCCTTGAATATGACATGCTCAAAGATCTCCCTCAGGGGTTATCAGAGAAATGGAGGGATGGAACAAAGGAGGGAACAGTTGAGGCTGGAGGTAGTGGGTGAAAGGGAGCAAGCTGATGGAGGGGCAGGTTCATGTGTGACTGGTCTAGACTGGAATGTTAATGTTTCCCTGGACTGAACTATAGGGGAGGTGAGTGTGAAAGTGAGCGCCGAGGCATTGAAAACTGAGAAGCTCTGCGGCAACGAGGTGGCCACGGTGCCAGAGAAAGGACGTATTGACACCGTTGTGCAAACACTGCTGGTGGAGGTGAGTGTCTGTCCTGTATAGCAAGTCCACTGTTTTTCTCCCACATTAATTAAAAAGAGATCTGGGTTTTCAGTAACACTAGGGCAAGGGTGACTACAGTACAATTTATATCCCCTGCTATTTTATGTTACATATTTTGATGCGAGGAGACAAACCTGGTTTGGTGTTTCAAGCCCAAATGCAGTTAGACTCCGGCCCATGCATAATAACTTGAAAATGTGTATATATTTTTAAGAAATAATTACTTGGTGCATATATTTTACATTTTAGATTAAGCTGTATAGCTGGACCTACACAACAGACAGTCTGGGATGTAGACTTAGCTTAACATTGGTCTACGTTTCAGGTTTAAAACGTTTGATTAACTTTGATTTTGGAGTGAAATGTACCTTTAAGTGGTTACCATATAAATTCTATGGTAGAATTAACTTGCGTTGTCATCATGAGACTTTTTAAAAATGTTTTACATATCTTTTGGTGCCGTTTCCCTTTCCCGCTATCAGGCCGAGGGAACCCAGGAGACGGTCAGCCACAACGCTCTGCTCTGCCCTGCAGGTAATCTCCTGGCGTCTATCAGACATACGTTCTCATAATTACCCCGATGATTAAGTTGACGTGCATTTGTTGTGGTTTAGATGACAGATACTTTTTAATTGGTTAAAACGGTTCTCAAGTCACTCAGTCTCTTGTTTATCTGTCTCGCGTCACCAGAGGGCCCAGTGGAGAAGGACATCTCTCTGAAGCTGCCTAAGGTGTTCGTGGAGGGCTCTGCCAAGGCCTCCCTCTCAGTACTGGGTGAGAATTATCCATCTGTTTTGCTGAATTTTCACACCTAACTATTTTAAGTTCTAACATTTTCAGGATATGTTTTCCATTTTGGTGCAGATGAAGTGTAGGCAAGGATTTTTCATCCCTCTATTCATGGAAGTGGATATTCCACCTGCAGATCTATGATTGCCTTAAGGTTATGGGTGAGGATCAGGATAAGCATTGGCTATTTTTATGGTTAAGGTAAGAAATGGGCCTCTGCTGGTCGACTATCCACTGCGATTGTCTCAATGGTTGGTCTCTTTCACCAGGTGACCTGATGGGTCGGGCCATGAAGAACCTGGACAGCCTGTTGCAGATGCCCTATGGCTGTGGAGAGCAGAACATGGTGCTTTTTGCTCCCAACATCTACATCCTCAACTACCTGCAAAGCACCAGGCAGCTCACCAAGGAGATCCAGACCAGGGCCACAGGCTTCCTAGAAAGTGGTGAGTGAGCTGGATCCAGTTCAGTAAGGCACAACATGTGTTGCAAAGAAAACCAAGCAATTATCAGACCTGTTCAGTTACAGCCTAAAAATGACAATCTTCTTACTGGACACAACCCTGGTGACATGGACTGCAACGGTTATTGAAATGTTTAATGGCACACGTAGCATGCCCTGGGATATGACAATATAATTTGCAGTAAGCCTTGTACTTTTTAAATAAGCTGTCTGGTCCTGTGTGCATCTCACCTCTGACTAGCAACAACCTGTTCTTTATATTTGGCTCTGAACCAGTTAACGTCACCTTCCACATACAGTACAAGTCCCTAGAAGGAGTGTCTTTGTTCATTTGGCCATTTGTGTTTGCAGGCTACCAGAGAGAGCTCAACTACAAGCATGACGATGGCTCCTACAGTGCCTTTGGGAAGAGCGATGAGTCTGGAAACACGTGGTCAGTTCAATTGTCCTAATACCTTCTTACATTATTCCTCAATTTACTTCTCTTTTTTTTAAGTCATGAAAATGACGTTAGATTATAGGGGGTTGCAGTATGTTATCAAGGTAAGAATGTGATGGTCTCAAATACATACTAGTATGTGCTATCGCAAATATAGTTGGCTTCAGCACACACAGTATGGCTACTAGCTTCTGTTATCGAGTCTATGATCCATAGTTTAGGCAAGGCTCACGACATCTGACCTGTGTCCACTCAGGCTCACCTCCTTTGTGCTGAAGTCCTTTGGAGGGGCCAAGCCCTACATCTTTGTGGACCCCGCCCACATTGCCCAGGCCAAGGCCTGGTTGGCCAGTCACCAGCAGACGGATGGCTGCATCGCGTCAGTGGGGAAACTCTTCCATAACGGCATGAAGGTAAAGGGGAGTCAGACCTCAGTGGGTAATAAGAGGAGTATTATACTGCTGCCACCAAATGTGAGAAGGTGACGTTATGGGCAGAGATTCAGCAGGAGGTTCTGGTGCAAGTGTCCCCTTCTATTTAGAGTGCAATGGTGGAGTCTGCATAAAATCCTAGATGACTAACAAACAAAAGACTTGATAACAACACATAGGTTAACATCAAATATGAATACTTTACATACTTCATATTGCACTGACTTGTAGCAAAATGTACTGTTCAGGAGGACCTTAGGACCCCACGTGTGCCCCAAAGGAGCACATACTGAGCACAAGAATCCCAAGCATGTTTTAGCCGGTCCTGAGAACACACCACCTCCCTAAAGGGACCTCAGTCTGACTAGTCCCAACAGCATTTGTGCATCTCCAAAACAGTACAGTTTTTTTGTGCACCATTATGTGAATGTTTTAAACAGTGCAATGTTTTTACCTGATATCAATGTGACTTTGAAACTAACACCTTGGAGTACTGTATGAAGTTTACTGGCATCCTTTGCTGTCATAGGGAGGGGTTGGGGATCAAGTGTCACTCACTGCCTACATCACCGCTGCACTGCTGGAGCTGGATGGCAACACTTCTGTGAGTTATCACCTCTTTCATATCCAAGTATTTAAAAAAAAATCTTATTGAATAACAAGGCCACATTTGGTGCTTTTATCAAAACATGAACGGCCCTAGTGGATATTTCTGCTTAGCCGTCCAACTACTTCACACAATTCTAAATAAGATGATATCACCCACAGAACACCTCACTTGCCATATATTCTAATTTGTTAAACATCCCAATATAACAGTTCCTTCTGGAAACGTATTCAGAATTTTGTTACATTAGCCGTAACATTTTTTAAATCCTCAGCGATCTACACACACTACACCATAATGACAAAGCGAAAATGGGTTTGTAGAAATGTTTGCAAATGTATTGAAAATTTAAAAAAAGATTCCTTATTTACACAAGTATTCAGATCTTCTGCAATGAGACTTGAGATTGAGCTCAGGTGCATCCTGTTTCCATTGATCATTCTTGAGGTGTTTATACAAGTTGATTGGAGTCCACTTGTGGTAAATTCAATTGATTGGACTTGATTTGGAAAGGTGCACACCTGTGTTTATATATATATATGTGCATGCCAGAGCAAAAACCAAGCCGTGAGGTTGAAGGAATTGTCCATTGAGCTCCGAAACAGATTGTGTTGAGGCACAGATCTGGGGAAGGGTACCAACACATTTCTGTAGCATTGAAGGTCCCCAAGAACAGTGGCTGCCATCATTCTTAAATTGAAAAAGTTTGTTACTAATAAAGACTCTTCCTAGAGCTGGCCGCCTAGCCAAACTGAGAAATCGGGGGAGAAGGGCCTTGGTCAGAGGTGATTAAGAACCTGACGGTCAGTCTGACAGATTTCTGGAGTTCCTCTGTGGACATGGTTGTCCTTCTGGAAGGTTCTCCCATCTCTGCAGCACTCCACCAATCAGGCCTTTATGGTAGAGTGTCCAGATGGAAGCCACTCCTCAGTAAAAGGCAGATAACAGCCCACTTGGGGTTTGCGAAAAGACTCTCAGACCATGAGAAACAAGATTCTCTGGTCTGATTGAACTCTTTGGCCTGAATGCGAAGGGCCATGTCTGGAGGAAACCTGGCAACATCTCTACGGTGAAGCATGGTGGTGGCAGCATGCTGTGGGGGTGTTTTTCAGTAGCAGGGACTGGGAGACTAGTCAGGATCAAGGCAAAGATGAACAGAGCAAAGTACAGAGGTCCTTGATAACCTGCTCCAGAGTGCTCAGGACCTCCGACTGTTTTGCCTCTGGAGAGACCTGAAAATAGCTGTGCAGTAACACTCCCCAACCAACCTGACAGAGCTTGAGAGGATCTGCAGAGAAGAATGGGAGAAAATCCATAATATGTTTTTGTCCAATTCTTCTCTGCAGAGCCTCAAGCTCACTGTACACAGTATATTCACTAGTTAATTTATTTATATTGCTAACATTCAGTACTCATACCCGTATTAAAAACGTGATAAAAGGGCTGCGTTGTATTCATTAGGGAGCGCAATGGACAACCCATTTCTATTGGTCCAGATATTCCCTCATTTCAATCAGTGTTCCTCTGTTTGGTGCCTAATAAACACAATCCTGTTGTCTGTTGGTGTGTCAGGACCCCATGGTGGAGAAGAGTTTGATGTGTCTGAAGGCAGCAGTGTCTGACAAGCTGGAGAACACCTACACCATAGCCCTGCTATCTTACACCTTCACCCTGGCCCAAAACCAGGACATGAGGGCCAAGCTCATCACCCACCTGGACAAGATAGCTGCTACCTCCGGTATGTCTTGTCTCTTTGTGAAAATGTATGTCTCTACCTTTCTGACTGCTGGGAAACTGACAATGAAAATTCCCACAGGTGGCAATCGTCACTGGGAGAGAGCAGAGGCTTCTGGGACGAAGACTGACTCTCTGGAGGTGGAGATGACATCCTATGTGCTGCTGGCGCTGCTCTCCGGTCCCACCATGCCAGGCTTTGGGCTGGAATACTCCATTGGCATCGTCCGATGGCTGGCCCAGCAGCAGAACCCCTACGGAGGATTCGCCTCCACACAGGTACTCTATTGGTCTGGTAGACATTTATTCACTCTAGCAACTCCTCTGCCAATAGATCCTACTGTTAGTACATGGATCACACCAAATCCTTATTTGTATATGAAATGTAGCAAATTGGACATTTGTATTAAAGCCTTTACAATCATTTCACAACACATGGATTTCCTTGAATTGTTGTGCTGAATTTGATTTCCCCCCCCCGCCCTCTGTCACCAGGACACAGTGGTAGCACTGCAGGCCCTGGCCAAGTACGGTGCTGCCACCTTCCGTCCAGAGGGCGCTAGTATAGTCAGTGTGAGCTCGGCCGGCGGCCTGAAGATGAAGTTTACTGTGAATCAGAACAACAGGCTGCTCTATCAGGAGGAGCAGCTGAGGGAGGTCCCTGGGGACTACAACATCAAGGCACAGGGCAAGAGCTGTGTGTTTGTGCAGGTCAGGCTCCAGTCGTTTTTCCCTTTGCTGCCTCTCAGTACTGCATGTACTGAGTATCTGGTTTGTGTTCAGTAGAGCACACTGTTGCACAAAAACTAACGTTTCAACCCTAGAATTTCAGCATTAATGGTAATGCATGTGTACTACTGTTCATTGAAATGTGTATGTTGATTTCATGCATCTCAGTAGTATCGTCTGTCTTTTCAGATCGCCATGCACTACAATATTCCCCCTCCTCCTGACTTCTCTGCTTTCAACATCTCAACACAGACGCTTGGGAAATGTGACGGCACCAAGAAATCTCTGATCGTGTCTGTGGCTGTCAGGTACAGTGGTATTCCTTTTACCCTTGAAATAGCAGCTGAAAATAATGACTGAACCACCAGTGTGTAGATGCATTTTAAAATGCGTGTTTAAAGCTGCACTAACTTTTTCGGCGACCTGACCAAATTCATGTAGAAATTAGTTATAGATCTGTCGTTCTCATTGACAGCAAGTCGAAGAAGTGCTAGATCTGTTCTGTGCTTCCCATTAAGTATCGTTTTCATCTTTTCCTTTCGGTTTTGAACGGCATAAAATAAAACCTGTTTGGTTACTGAAAATATATTTCAAAGCGGTTTAGATGGTCCAATGATTTTCTTGTTTTGTCACTAACTTTGCTAAAATTTGACTAGTTAGCTTAAGCTATCAGGAAATGTCAGAGCGATTCCTGCATATTTGCACCTTTAAGATAATATCCATCCTTCATCTGACTCTGTGACTGACAGGTACAATGGTCGGCGAAAGGAGACCAACATGGTGATCATCAATGTCAAGCTTCTCTCCGGCTTCGTCCTGGACAAGTCCTCCCTCGGGCCTGTGAGTCAATAAGAGAACCTCAGTTTAGGGAACACTCCTGGCCCTAAGTATAATCCCCTTGAGGATTAGTTGATGTATAACATGATAATGGCGTCTGTTCTAATTGTAATGCCAGTATTTGTCCTTCGAACGTTTCAGTTGAACTGTCTATGACACAATCTTATCCTGTGTTCTGTTCTTCCAGTTGAAAAATGACCCCACTGTCAAACGTGTTGACCTGGAGGAAGGACATGTCATCATCTACCTAGATGGGGTAGGAACATGAATAATGAATGTTGCATCTAAACGGGGCTGTCTTTATCGGTTACAGAACCAAGTTGGATGTGGTCTCATTTGCATCTACACACTGGATTTAACTTGAACAGTAACATCAAAGTAAGACTGTAGTGGAGGTTTTACACAGTAACACTATGTGAATCTATAACATTGAACTGCAATGTCAAATGTATTATTCCTTTTCTTCCAGCTCAAGCAGAAGGAAACGAAGACGTACAGCCTGGCCATAGAGGAGGATGTGCCTGTGAGGAATCTGAAACCAGCTGTGGTGAAAGTGTATGACTACTACCAGACAAGTAAGAATTCCATCTAACACAGTGAAATGTGTAGGGTTGCCAAGAGCTTTAAATAAATGACGTGGTTTTCCCAAAATCCCGACTGGAGGATTCACAGAAAAGGGAGAATAAGCAGGATATCCATTATCTTCCAATCAGGATTTATGGAATACCAGGGTATTTAAGTTTCCTGTAATTCTGCAACCTTAAGTGATTTCATTCGCAGAAAACATTGTGCTCCCCAAGGGTTTTCATAAACTCATACTCTTTCTCAAATGGAAAAAGATTAACACTGAACTAGATATTAGACCGTGTGTCAAACCCATTCCAGAGGGCCGAGTGGGAGTTTTTGCTCCGCCCTTGTAAATGTTTGAATTAAGGTGACCTATTTGTTATTTTACCAGGTAAGTTGACTGAACACATTCTCATTTGCAGCAAGGACCTGGGGAATAGTTCCAGGGGAGAGGAGGGGGATGAAATTAGTAAGGAAGTCCCCTCACCTGGTTGTCTACGACTTAATTGAGAGAAACTAAATCCAGCAGACGAGGCCCTCCATTAAATGAGTGACACCCCTTGGATTAGACCATAAGTGTCAACTTGTTAGCTTTTACTAGAAATGCACTGTGATGCAAAAAAAATGTCCTCACTGTCAACTGCATTTGTTTTCAGTAAACTTAACATGTTCATACAAATATTTAAACAACTAAGACATGTTACTCCACCAAGGCACCTGCAAGTTCCCGGACACTTCTGGTGGGAATGGCCCTCGCCCTCCGATCCAACAGGTCCCAGACGTGCTCAATAGGATTGAGATCCGGGCTCTTCACTGGCCATGGCAGAACACGCACAGAACGAGCAGTATGGCTGGTGGTATTGTCATGCTAAGATGAGCCTGCAGGAAGGGTACCACATGAGGGAGGATGTCTTCCCTGTAACGCACAGCGACGTTGAGAGAGCTTGTCATTGCAGGCATGTCCGACGATGCTGTGACGCACCGCCCCAGACCAGACCACGACGGACCCGCCGACTCGATCCTGCGCAAGAGTACAGGTCTCGGCGTAACGCTCCTTCTTTCGATGATAAACGCCAATCTGACCATCACCCCTGGTGAGACAGAACCGCTACTCGTCAGTGAAGAGCACTTTTTGCCTGTCCTGGCTGGTCCAGCGATGGATTGCGCCCATAGGCGACGCTGTTGCCAGTGATGTCTGACGACCTGCCTTAAAAACAGGCCTACAAGACTTCAGTCTGAGCACTGATGGAGGGATTGTGCGTTCCTGGTGTAACTTGGGCGGCAGTTGCCATACCGATCCTGTGCAGGCGTTACACGTGGTCTGCCACTACGAGGATGATCAGCTGTCCGTCCTGTCTTAGGCGTCTCACAGTACGGACATTGCAATTTATTGCCTTGGCCACATCTGCAGTCCTCATGCCTCCGGCGCATTCACGCTGTCTATAAGCTGTTAGTGTATTAACGACCATTCCAGAAGCATAGGAAAGTGTTAACTCTTACTAATCTTTGATAAACAAAGGGATGCTTTTTTTTTTGTCTAATGGAATACCAGTTTCCAAACCACCTCATTCTCTGAAATATTTGCTACTGGCATACGTGTCAAGGTTACGTACATAACTCCGGTTCATTGAAAGGAAACAAGACATCACCAGTATGGGCCCATTTGTTCACCCCTGCAGTGGGAATGAATTATCATTATAAAGGAACTGACCTCCTGTTCCTCTTTTCTGTTCTCAGGTGATGAAGCTGTGAGTGAATACAGCTCCCCGTGTGCAGAGTAGGTACATAACAAACTACATTTCTAATACTTTCATTTCACAAACTGAAATTTGTCATATCTAAATTTGTCAGTTAAGCTATGAGTAAAATCCTAGGCAAAGCAGGGAATAGTATATTGATTGTCATTTTCACAGGTGATCGTCAATGAAGTGTGACAGACAGCCGATCAAGCTGACTGGACCTGGGCTCAGCCAATTGCTTTCCTATTTAGGAAGCATGTTTTTTTGGCAGAGCTCATAAAATGGAGGGGTTCTATTTGGTGCATACAGTTCCTGGTTACACATTGACCAACTTGTAATCTGTTTAACATTAAGTGAACACAATTGAATAGCTGGGCCTTAAGATTTTACCTCTACTTCTGTTGTAATCCTGCTAAAGTGATTGTAGTGTTTCTACTGCAAATTGAAATGTTAATAAAACCATGCTATGGATTCAAAACAAATGTTACAGAGTCTGGTTTAATAGATCTGAATTGAGAATCCATACATGAAAGTGTACAGTCAACATATGGTGTGTCAGATGGGAGCTATGTTCAACAGTGCGGGAGACTAGATGTATACTGTTAACTGAAGAGCCTTGGCCATTAGACTTCTTTTGAAATGTATTTTTGTACAATACTGGTTGAATGAGTGACATTTTACAGTATAAAACCTTTTTCTAGCATTGAACATTTGGTTATACCCATTTCGGTTTGGGGAAAATATATCAAGGTCTTTTCTCACACTTGAGTGACATGGTTAACCATAAACCATAAAGAAATACAACGTCAAGCTACCAGATCATGACATTCTAAAGCGGAAGCAATTTGACCTGGCGTCACCACCTATCCAATCAGATCTACAGGGGGGCTGGAACTTACTGTTCAGTGACAATAACTGACTAGGATTATGACCAAGGCACAGAATGATTAGCATTATTGTACTGTTTGGTCTCAGTGGAATGGCTGTCATCAGGACTTGGCAACATTAGTGGAATCTAGTTCAGCAGTAAGCCGATGGCTCAACAGTTCGTCTTCCTCACTGGTTTCAATGAGGTTTATTCTCCACTATTCCAGTGTAAAAAAAAAAAGTGAACTATTAGACACTGATACACAAAGTAGGTCTCAAGCAAGAGCCTGTAACACTCAATTTGGCAAAAATAAAGGCTTTTGAGCAGAAAGTCTGACATTGGTTATATACAGTGTCTTTTTCAATCTGCGGGCAGAAGTAGAAAAACGTCTATTGTAAAGTGATTTCAAAATAGATACAATGAACGTAACAAGGCAATTTCCCAATACTGGGAGAGGATAAGGCCTGAGTCTATTGAAGTGTGTCCCAGCTGTCTCCTTATGATCGTTTCACTGCTAGGCCACCGTACACAAGTCTCTTAGTTCATGAACTGCGTGTAGCCCTCTGCTCCAGTTACTATAACATCCATCCATATCCTCATGGCCTCCGGGGCAGAGGCCACCATGTAGTAGAGTCTGTCGTGAGTCTTCACACAGAAGGTCAATGAGGGATTGGGGCTCTGGGATTGCAGGGGAGAGAGAGGTCAAAAGGTCAATAATGTGGCGATGACATGGTCATTTAATGACTCGGTTAGAGCGTTGGACTAGTAACAAAGGTTGCAGTTAACTAGGCAAGTCAGTTAAGAACAGTAGGTTACATTGTCTCCGATTCAACTACAGTACTAGAGCTTGGTTACAAATAAATGTAGTGCACCCATTGTACTAATTCAATCATATCTTAAACAACCCCAAAACCTGTGTATTACATTTGCCCATATCTTTTTTTTCAAAAACTGATCGTCTCGATGGACAATGGGGCATCTATGCCGACAGTCACACTACTGAACCGGTTAATAAGAATTCAGCCTTACGCTGCTCCACCACACACGCCTCTCTTTGAAACTAAGGCAGGAGCTCAGAAAAGTGCTGAAGGAGAGTCAAAACAGGATGCAGTATAGTCCACACACCATAAGACACCCAATGCACATTTTACAGTTGCACACATGCACTTAGTTCATAAGCTATATACACACACACCTGGATAATCCACCCATATTTAGTCTGTTTTAATTGAAGGGACAGATTCAAACAACCAATTCCACAGAGGAAGGGAATTATCACTAAGGCTTGCTTTGGCAAACAACTCCAATGCAGGAACTAAAGACGAATGTGAGGATCCAGAGGTGCACTGTTCTGTAATGGCTGTGGGTTTTCATTGTGTCTTGTATTAAACATGCATGATCACACCCCTGGTGGGTATTCAATGGAATATGTAGAGCTGACACAAATCCTTATTCCACATGATACACTTCTGTGTAAACAACCAAACACGCACTTGGGTAAAGAGGGCAGAGAACAAGCAATGGGTGAGTTCACTGAGACAAAAGTGGTACGTACATTGGTCAAATTGAGGTTGAAAAATATTTTCTGTGAAACCAGTCAGTAAAAGCAAAAGAGTGAAGAGAAATGAAAGCGTGGAAGAAGCACAGTACAGTATTGCATCAGTACAGTGAAAGTATAAAAAGAAAAGTGATTATAGAATTCATTTGGTTCCGTATAAAGATTGTTCTCCGAGTGTTGGGTAGAAAGTACCTTCGTGGCGCTACGCAGGTGATCGTAATAGACCTCTTCAATGGCCTGGAAATAGATGACTCCTTTCAGTTTGGTCTCGTGCTTGTCTGTTGAGTAAATTAACATGACAAAATGCTTGGGTAAAAATATCACATTTGCGATTTCTAGAGTAGTTTCTTTGATGACAGAGAGAGAGAGTCATGGAATATACTATATGTAGTGTAAAGGGGCAATGTTTCCCCTTTAGTGGAGACTGCATTCACAGTAAACACGGAATGTCTGCTTAAATCAGAAATGACCTTTAATTTATAAATCGCAGAATTTGTAACGCTTCAGCGTTGCAGATTGAATAGAGCCCCTGATTTCGAAATTCTACCCTTATGGTAAAATATAGCAGCTCATTTCATCAACCACTACAAAAACACAACCAGGGGTAACTTTATGCCCCCTTTACCTTCAGGCATAAACTGCACTAGATCCTTGCTACAGAAAAATAATAAAACCGTAACTTTCTAGGAAAAGTAGTTGCAATTTTAAATTGAATAATTATTTTATAATTTGCATATTACTGTATCTAAAGCCTGCTACCAAAGCACTACCCACAAATGTGTATTTCCCTTCTGTATCCTAATGCTCATATCTATCAAACTCATTTACACCACCTTTCACAAATACAGTCTACATTAAGGTCAAAGGGTATGAATATGCCATCTACTGTATCTCCCATTGGCTCGATCCGAGCATTAGCAGCGCACTAATGTGTTTGTATATAAATGGCAGCATTTTCTTACCAACGTAATAGGACAAGGTCCTTTTGAGGCGGTCGAAGACAAACCAGCGTTTCTTCCACGACTTGATCTTGCCGCCCATCTTGACCAGGTAACCCTTACACATCTTGTCTGTGAGGATCACGTGGTGAGAGGTCTCCACGTTGTGGCCGGATGACTCGATGTGGGAGCGCAGGTCAAACTCCTCCTTGCGGATGGGCAGGTAACGAGTCATAGGACGGGCCTGAGGAAAGGAGGAAACAAACTTGTAACGAGTGTTTCAAAAGCCTGTACGACTAACAGGATGAGAGAGAGATCTCAAACTGTATATTCTTTTTGTTATTGTGCCTCAGGCTCACCTGGGAGAAGTTCTTGCTCCTCATCTTCACCTCCTTGTCCACCAGCTGCTGCCTGTGCACCGTCTCGTCCTGCAGCCTCTTCTCAGCCTCCTCGCGCCGCCTCCTCTCCTCCTCCAGCATCTGCCTACGGGCATGGCTCTCTCGCTCCTGGAGAGAAGGTGGAAAAAGATCATGAACATAGGCCCTTTTTACATCAGCAGTTGTCACAAAGTACTTTACAGATACCCAGCCTAAAACCTCAAACACCAGGCAATGCAGAGGCACAGGAAAGAATGCAGGAAACTGGGAAGAAAGAGGAATCAGGCTCCGAGGGGTGGCCAGTCCTAATCTGGCTAGAACACTGAAGTAAAACATCAGTATGGGATCTGATAGGAAGCTAGCCATGGCATGTGAGGTAGTGTCTTACTCTGGATTCTATGAGCCTGGCCTTCTCTAGGTGGGCTTCCTTCAGCATCTTCTCCATCTCCTCGATCTTCAGCGCATCCATCCCACTGGCACTGCAAACCAGACACAGTCAGAGATACATCTCAAATAGCAATGACATCCATGGGTTACAGTGTATTAATACTCTTAAGTCCTAAAACTGTGTCCCGTTCGGAAAAACCAGCCCCAAAATGGCTAAAGATCATCAAGCTTCTTACATAGGAACCAAGTAAGTCCTAAAACACCGTTCATCACTGGTCATAGTAAGTTACTATGTGGACACTAACTACCACAAACAGTTATTAACTATCACCGAGTGTTATAAAATGGGTCATGAAATGTGTAACTGTTTAGAGATTCAATGCTGTATACACTGGAAATGTCCCGTCTTGGACAGGTTGTGTTCATTAAGGTCAACATTCTAAAACGTTTTGCAACAGAAGACGAATGACTGTTTCTCATTGGACATGTCCAGATAGTAACCTCTCTGCTTTGGACAGTTTATTTTCCATTTCCTGCCTACTGAACACAACCCTAATGAGTGCTTAGGCCTGACGATTACAAGCCATCTTTGATGTCCTGTTTTAGAGTGGAGAAACAGCTGTGCTTTCACCAGGTGCAAAGGGAATGGACACATCTGTCTTGTCTGTGTGCGACCACACAGTCACTCACCCAAATGTTTAACTGGCCAAAATACAAATGTTGACTTTTAACCAATCACAGACAGTAAAGGGAACATCCCTTCTGCTGTAGCCTACACATGTATCCAGTCTTGCATCCCAAATATCACCCTATTCCCTATATAGTGCACTACTTTTGACCAACGCTCAAAGGCTCTGGTCAAAAGTAGTGCACTATATAAAGAATAGGGAGCCATTTGGGCACAACCCAGTGTGATCACCTAAGCCAGGATCATAAAATATGGTGAATAAATTATTTGGGAGAAAGGCAGTGTTCAGCAAACAGTCTCTGGCATGTGTTTACGGAAGAGCGTTTCGCTGTTCATAATGGTCGGCGATAATTCATGCACGACAACAAACTTGACGAGTTCTGTATGAACTGGGAAAACCTTTTGACTGTGATAAAGACGGCATGTTTGAACTAGATTTAGAGAAATATTTTCAATTTTTCACACTATCGTGTCGACTGAAACCAAACTGCGCTGCCTCGGATACTTTACACATCGACCTTTTCCGCATGGTTCCAGCACACCAGCTCAGGACAGACAACCTGGGTTAGTTCTGCTCAGTAGTGTAAAAAGCCCTCTATTGTACGTTAAATATCCACTAGAATAGTGATAACAGTGGATGGACAACAGCTGAGCAGACACACAGGCTTCTTTTGTCACTATTAGACAGACTAATGATACGCGACACAGCTTAACAGATGGTGCACAATTCACAGTCAGACCGGACGTGGGGAGGAGTCATTTGACCCATGTGGTTACTTGTCACAGATCTCTTGGCAGAAATTAGCCAGTGTGAGTGTATTCCAGGATATGCATGTGTGTGTTTCTCTGACCTGGACATGTTGTCAGGGGAGCAGGCAGAGTTGTTGCCTGTGGAGACGCTGGTGTCCATGCTGTCGGAGCTCTCCAGGCTCAGTGTGTCGTACGGCTGCTCGCCCGCCGATGGCGGCTGGTGGTGCAGGATGGAGTGGTGCACCATGGGAGGGCCGTGGGCGTGTGAGGGGGCGTAGAGGTGGGTCTGAGAGCCGTGGAGCGCATCCCACTGGCACTGGGCCTCCACTGCAGCCCGCTGCTTCAGCTCAGCCAATCGACGCCGCTGCTCCTCGATCACCTGTTGGCCTGAGGGTGGAGGGAGAGAGCTGATCTGTGGCTTGCTTGATCACATCCAGCAATACCCTATCATGTCAGTTCCAGGATATATGGCAGCGCTCTCAGCATGCAGACACACACTCACCCCCTAACCAACTCTCTCACACACACGATTCATATCCACTTGCCAAGCAAAAAGTCATGATCATCAGCATCACCCAGCTATGAAGGGGCAGTAAACCTAAAGATTACATGGACTCACAGGCAAAGTAGGATACCACAGGTCAGCGACAGATGAAACCAGGCCCCACACATACATATGTTGTATGTTTGATGTACTTGGCATTATCAAAAGCCCAAGCTCAATTCAGCCAGCAACATGTTTCCTCATCACCAAAGCTTCCGTATGTACAGTAGCAGCAAAAATACAAATACTACATGATCAAGTCATCTTCAATTCAAAGCCATGCTCGCTATCCATGATATAACTGACAGACATCTAAAAACAGCTGAAAAGTTAAAAGGGGAACAAAAGGTGGCCCCGACAGTTGAAAAGCACTGCTTCCACCGAACGCATGCATTGTTGATTCTCAGCAGGAGGATGGAGACAGACATGAACATGGAGAAGAAGGGAGAGTTTATATGAGTTGAACACGAGACCAAACCCACTCCCAGGTTGAGTGGTCTGTCTGTCTATCTGTCTGTCTGTGGGATTGTCCATGGTGGAGCAGGGAGTCTCAGACGTGGAAGGCAAGGAGGACTCTGTGACAGAGTGGAGGACAGTAATGGAGAGAGGGATGGTTGGGATAGAGGAACGGATGGACAGGGTGACAGAGAGACAAACAGGACAACATGGTGGTTAAATAGGAGCTGGAGGAGGCAAGCGAGAGAGGGGTCGCAACCATGGAGGAAGAGACTGGGTGAGGGGGAAGTGGGGTGATGGAGACAGGGACAGGGTGTGGTTTCTCTGAAGCATGACAGGAAATCTTGAAATAACAAACAACAAATGTGGTTAACAGAAACCTGGAGAGGACCATCTTAAACACATTATAACTATACTAGTTCCATGTTGATGTTTACTGCTGGAACCCTAGAAGGAAACTCTTGCCTCAGACCAGAACATGGGACAGAGTAGCCTGGTGTAAACCTCCCAAAAGGCGGTTACCTTTCTGCTGTAAGGCTAGCGCTCTCTTGGTCTCTATGTCCTGCATGGTGGCAGCCAAGTTCCGTGGCAAACTGCCTGTACTGTTGGGAACCATCAGTGGGCTCTGGAAGGACACAAAAGAAGGAGAGTGATTGATTAAATTCAAAATTGGGGTGGCAGGGTAGCCTAGTGGTTAGAGCGTTGGACTAGTAACCGAAAGGTTGCAAGTTCATATCCCCGAGCTGACAAATCTGTCATTCTGCCCCTGAACAGGCAGTTAACCCACTGTTCCTAGGCCTTCATTGAAAATAAGAATTTGTTCTTAACTGACTTGCCTAGTTAAATAAAGGTAAACGAAAAAACAACAATTAAAAACGCATACAACAACATTTCAATGCAATGGAAGTACACATATTAAAAACCATCAAGGTTTACACAAAAATACTTACTTCCAACGTGGTTGTCACTGACTGGCCAAGAAGACATTCAGTGAATGGGACTTACATAAAACATTTTAAAATGTTATTATTTCACCTGTATTTAACCAGGTAGGCTAGTTGAGAACAAGTTCTCATTTACAACTGCGACCTGGCCAAGATAAAGCAAAGCAGTGAGACACAAACAACAACACAGAGTTGCACATGGAATATGCTATGCATTAACCTTTGACGCATGACAACAGCTACAGATAAACATCAAGCTCTCGTTCTTGTGAGCAATATAATCTAATATTATCAAATGTAATCTGATACTATCATGTAACACATGCCTACCGTTGTTTACCAGTATGTAACCATATGCTAGGTCTAATCAATCACCAGGTGACCGGAGCAGGATACATACACGATATACACAAAAGTATCTGGACACCCCTTCAAATTAGTGGATTCGGCTATTTCGAGCACACCGCCATGCAATCTCCATAGACAAACATTGGCAGTAGATTGGCCAGTGACTTTCAACGTGGCACCGTCATAAGATGCCATCTTTCCAACAAGTCAGTTTGTCAAATTTCTGACCTGCTAGAGGTGCCCCGGTCAACTGTAAGAGCCATTATTGTGAAGTGGAAACTTCTTGGGGCAACAACGGTTCAGCCACGAAGTGGTTGGACACACAAGCTCACAGAACGGAACCGCCGAGTGCTGAAGCGCGTAAAAACATCTGTCCTCGGTTGCAACACTCACTACTGAGTTCCAAATTGCCTCTGGAAGCAACGTCAGCACAAGAACTGTTCGTCGGGAGCTTCATGAAATGGGTTTCCATGGCCGAGCAGCCGCACACAAGCCTAACATTACCATGTGCAATGCCAAGCGTCAGCTGGAGTGGTGTAATGTGTGCCGCCATTGGACTCTGCAGCAGTGGAAACGCATTCTCTGGAGTGATGAATCACGCTTTAGCATCTGGCAGTCCGACAGACAAAATACGGGCGGATGCCAGGAGAATGCTACCTGCCTGAATGCATAGTGCCAACTGTAAAGTTTGGTGGATGAGGAATAATGGTCTGGGGCTGTTTTCATGGTTCAGGCTATACCCCTTTTAAAAAAGGCATAGCGCTACAGCATACAATGACATTCTAGAAGATTCTGTGCTTCCAACATTGTTGGGGAAGGCCCTTTCCTGTTTCAGCATGACAATGCCCCTGTGCACAAAGCGAGGTCCATACAGAAATGGTTTGTCGGGCCTCCCGGGTTGCAGTAGTTAAGGGCGCTGTACTGCAGCGCCAACTATGCCACCAGAGACTCTGGGTTCGCGCCCAGGCTCTGACGCAACCGGCCGCGACCGGGAGGTCTGTGGGGCGACGCATAATTGGCCCAGAGTCGTCCGGGTTAGGGAGGGCTTGGCCGGTAGGGATATCCTTGACTCATCCCGCACCAGCGACTCCTGTTGCGGGCCGGGCGCAGTGCGCGCTAACCAAGGTTGCCAGGTGCACGGTGTTTCCTCCGACACATTGGTGCGGCTGGTTTCAGAGTTGGATGCGCGCTGTGTTAAGAAGCAGTACGGCTTGGTTGGGTTGTGTATCGGAGGACGCATGACTTTCAACCTTCGTCTCTCCCGAGCCCGTACGGGAGTTGTAGCGATGAGACAAGATAGTAGCTACTAAACAATTGGATACCACGAAATTGGGGAGAAAAAGGGGTAAAATTCACACACAGAAAAAACACACAAAAAGGAAAAAAAAAAAATGGTTTGTCGAGATCGGTGTGGAAGAACTTGACTGGCATGCACAGAACCCTGACCTCAACCCCAATCGAACACCTTTGGGATTAATTGGAACTCTGAAAGCAAGCCAGGCCTAACCGCCCAACATCAGTGCCCGACCGCACTGATGCTTTTGTGGATGATTGGCAGATAGTCCCCGCAGCAAAGTTCCAACATCTAGTGAAAATCCTTCCCAGAAGAATGGAGGCTGTTATAGCAGCAAAGGGGACCAACTCCATATTAATGGCCATGATTTTGGAATGAGATGTTCAACTGGCAGGTGTCCACATGCAGTGTACCTTCAAATTGATTGTGCACAAGGGCCCTATGTGCTTGTGGCCTTTCTCATGGAAACTGAACTATTATGATGAAGCTAGCTAAATCACAAGATTACAGCAAATGGCTGCCTCAGAAGAGTACTACACAATCCAGCCACGAACTTGACCACCCTCCACCACCAGTACCTTCTATTTTCATTTGGTTGTATGCATTTTAGGCCTGAGTAGGCTGCAATTCAGATTTAGCAGCAAATATGTACTATTCAAATGAACCTTAAATAATAATAGTTGATTACTACATAATCACTGAAGACCCTACTAGCCAACCAGTAGTGATGGAGCGGAGGTGATGAGGTTTACCTTGGAGGTCGTGTTGCGTCCCAGTGTAGTGGCTAAGTACTGCAGATGGGATCCGGAGCCTGCTTTGGGTTGATGTACCGTCTGTCCAGCATCACTGTCCAGCTTGGAACGGAACACCTGGGAGGAGGAGTGAAGACGGACCAGGATCAGCTATCAAAACGCCGTAGACTAATTTTTTGCGGTTACCGCACACATAGTAAAACATGTATTACATTAAATGGAATGAGGAATATAAACTGTGGTGCTTATTCCAAACTTGTCTGGTGGGAGATGCTGTGAGAAGTAGAGAGTAAGAGTACAAATACAAAACAATTAGGTTTCTTTAGCGTTTCAAAAAAAGGCACATTTATTGACATTTCAATTCAACCAACATATTGATTGACATCTTTGAAATGCTAAAGCAACCTACTTTTGATGAGTGAACTTTAATTGCTACTACTACTACTACTATCATCAGACACAGCCAGAGACAGTGATTATTACGTCAGCACCAGCAGCATCCCTTTTATTGGTGGTCCTTTGATTCCTCCCACAGGTTTAATGACAGAGTCAGTGTCAAAGTGCTTTACTGGCAGATGTCGGTGTGTAACCACAACCTTCAGGTGGTTTGTCCCACAACCTCAGTTGGCCATACAGTATGAGGTCTTATGGCTTTTCATTGTGCCAGTAAATCATCAGAGATTGATTGTAGTCTAGGCTATACCCAGGTTAGGGTCAATTTAGTTCTTGGAATTGACCTCAACCCTTTGGCTGTGCTTGTGTGTACTGTAGTATAACCTGGTAGTAAATTTAATACAATGCACATAATACAGGATCATTTTTGAAGATTCAACCCGGTTGAACATTTTATATTCCAGTGCAATGTAATGACATCCATGAGTGGTACTACTGCTTGATTGAATACTGACAAAACATACTAACAGATTACCGTAAAGCATGTGGAAGGTGCTCAAAGAATTCACAACGCATGAGTGACATGCAAGACCAGACAGACCATCATTGATATATTAAATCAATCAACAAAGCACAATGCACTTGGAAAAGCCATTTTCATGGGAAGACAGAACAGAAACAATGGAAGAGGGGAGGAAGAGAAAGGAGGAGACGGCAGCGCCTCTGAGAATTACCTGCATAGGCCTGCGAGTGGAGAGAGGTTTAGCTGGGAGAGGGGGAGGGGGGCAGAGCTGGCTGCTCTCCACAGCAGCCATCACCTCCTGGTACCACTGCTCTAAATCGAGAGTGGGGATTTGAGGCCTACTGCACTCAGGCTGATACTGGAGGGCCGCAGTTAAGAGTCCACAGAGGCAGCAGAGAGGCAAAAAACAGAGTGGACAGAGCAAGGGAGTGGAGGAGGAAGAGAATTAAGAAAATAAAGCATTAATGAGCAAATAAGAGGATCTGTTAAAGTGATAGAAATATAAATCTTTTTCTAAATGTTATGTTTTTTTGTGTGTGTCAATGTTCATCTTCTTGAAATATCAGCAAATGCTAACATAAAAGTGTCTCAATGGGGAAACACTGGTTGAAATGACGTCAATAGAACCAGTTTACAACCAATTACAAACATGATTGAAAACTGGTTGTAATGATGTCATTCCAACCAGCTTTGGCCACTGGGGTAGAGGGGGCATTCAGGGCATCTTCAAACAAGAGGTGGAGGAGAGGTGGGTGAGAAGAAACAGAGCGAGAGACCAGACACACCTCAACAGAGAGAGAGGGGGAGGAGCCGTGACGAAAGGAGAGGCAGGAGAAGGCGGGGTCTCCAGCTCCTGACTGGAGGGGCCGGAGAGGAGAGGTAGGGGAGGACTCGACCTTCGGCATCCCAAAGAACTGAGTTAACTGGCCCACAGTCACGTACTCCTTTCATTCAGGGAGCCACAGATAGTAAGGCAGACAGGAGGTCAAAGGGCAAAGAAGGAAAGAGGGAAACAACGGCAGAGGACACGTCAACAGGGAAAAAAACAGCAGCAACAAGGACAGCATGTGAAATAAATGGCAGTAAACCTGACTCACACATGGATAGTCTTTCTATAATATCAACCCATCGTACCATCCAGACCTGGCTCAAATACATATGTCAAATACTTGAGCTGTGCTTGATTCAGTTTGCCTGGTACAATGGAATCAATGAAAAAGCTCCAAAAGTGCAAGCCCCAAGCTAAATCAAGCAAGTACTTGAATGCATATGACATCCAGTGCATTCGGAAAGTGTTCAGACCACTTCCCTTTTTCCACATTTTATTACGTTACAGCCTTATTCTAAAATTGATGACAAAGCGAAAACAGGTTTTTTGACATTTTTGGGAGACTAGTCAGGATCGAGGGAAATATGAACGGATCAAAGTACAGAGAGATCCTTGATGAAAACCTGCTCCAGAGCTCTCAGGACCTCAGACTGGGGAAAAGGTTCATCTTCCAACAGGACAACAACCCTAAGCACACAGCCAAGAAGATGTAGGACTGGCTTCGGGACAAGTCTCTAAATATCCTTGAGTGGCCCAGCCAGAGCCCGGACGAACCCGATCTAACATCAAAAAGCTGTGCAGCGATGCTCCCCATCCAACCTGACAGAGCTTGAGAGGATCTTCAGAGAAGAATGGGAGAAACTCCCCAAATACAGGTGTGCCAAGCTTGTAGAGTCATACCCAAGAAGACTCAAGGCTATACTCGCTGGCAAAGGTACTTCAACAAAGTACTGAGTAAAGGGTCTGAATACTTATGTAAATGTTATTTATTTTACATTTTTAATACATTTAAAAAAATATATATATTCTAAAAAACCTGTTTTTGCTATGTCATTATGGGGTATTGTGTGTACATTGATAAGGGAAAACAACTATTTCATCCATTTTAGAATAAGGTTGTAACGTAACAAAATGTGGAAAAAGTCAAGGAGTCTGAATAATTTCCGAATGCAATGTATGTAGTTGATCCAGGTCTGGTAACATTATCCTCATTCAGTAATGCAGAAGAGCTGATTATATCAAGGACAGGGCCATTTAGCAGAAAGCCAATACACTACAGTAAGCTACCTAGAAGCGGACAGCTAGAGAGAGGAGCAACAGGTGAAAGAATGAAAAGATGGAGTGAGAGAAAGAGATAAACAGAAACTGAGGGCAAGTGATAAGGAGAGAAAGAGAGAGGCATAGTGAGAGAGAGAGAGGGCAATGGTACCTCGCAGGGTACAGCTGCATCTAGGGTGAGCGAGAGGCCGTGCTGAGCAGAGGTGGTGAGTTGGGTGTCATGGCAATCACTCCCAAACATCTCATAGACATCAGAGAGCTTCATGTACTCCTGAGAGCCAACGCAAAGCAACGCAAACCAAACAGGACAAGAGGCCATGAGCTCACTCCATGACACGTCCTTTTCATAATATGCATACTCATATACACACGGATGTGCACCCATATCAAAAATGTGCTCGTGCAGATACACACTTTACAACCTTCCGGGACAAGCTGCTGTTTTATCGTGTTTTTAAAACAAACACATAAGCTTGTGTGAAAAGCACAAATGGAAAAAAACAAAGAACACAGCATTTCTCTACCCTATATTTTCCCAAGGCTCACAGAGAGCTGGAGAAGTGAAAACACGTGGTGAAAGAATACAATAACAGACATGTCAACAAGGTCTACCCATCTTCAAAGGATAGCAAAATGCTAATAGAGAGAAAGAAGTGCACTACACAAACCAAACAGAGTAGTACACTTCAATGAGAGAAAGCACTGTGCATGTGAGCCTCTGGCTAAACCTTCACACAAACACAGCATCTTAACATCCCAGTTGTAGCAAGAGTTGTTTATGCTTTTTCCCCATTCTAAAAGTTGAAGAGATAACATCAATTAAAATGTCCATAGTTCATCCAACAGACCAAGTATTTCATAAAGACAAACAATGACGGCATTCAAATCAGTATTGTACTTCCAGCGCCTCACACCGAATGTGTTTTTACATATGGGGGGTGGGGTGCAATTTGCTGGGAGTGATTTGGGTGTAACAAGACATAACTCACAGACCTCTGAAAGGCCCACTCCTTAATGAAAAAACAACATTAAAAACACCAGCCCCGGAACTTAGTTTCCTATAAAGCTGTAAATATCAGAGAGTGGGCCTTTAAGTTTTAGACGAACAGACTGTGCATAGGGGGGTTACAGTGAGTGAGCTCAGGTGTCATGCAGGAACAGTTACACTGACAGTCTGGTTACCTCTGTCGGGCTGCCCCCTGGGTATAACTGAGAGGCGGCGCTTAAATAGGAAGCAGCGGGACGGCAGAGAGGATGCTGGGAGTGGGAGTCCTCTAACAGGTCAGTCTGGCTGATATGGAGCAATTCCTGTTTCAATAGGAAGTCAGGGACACTGGTTTCAGCTCCTGTTGCTGTAGTGTACAGTTACGGTGTGTGTCCTTCTAACGTACACTAGGTGTCAATACAGTACTGGGATAATAAGTGTCAATCACAAAAACATAGGTGTTATGTACAATGAGTGCCCCTGTAAGGGTTATACTCAGTTTAATAGGGCTAGTTTACAGTTGTCTAAAAGAGCCCATTATATCCAATTCAACAATGAAACTGATAGGCATCTCATGTAATGAACTTGCTCTAAATACATGAGAACGCAGGTTGATAGGTTATGTCCGAATGGGAGTTTAGCACGAGACTAATTGGTTCATGTTTTCAGAATAAACAACGCAGCCCAGGGATTCAGGCCAGATTTGTATCTCGCTGGCCTGAGTTGAGATATTATGTGCAATCCACCATCAAATTGCAGATGTTTCCAATCCCAAAAAATACATCAGTCGGATCTGAATTATCCGATCAAACCAGTTTGACAGATGTTATCAACTGTATCCGACCACAATGTAAAACAAGGTCATACTTCACAAGCCGACACTACATCGTGTTAAACACAGTAAATAAACGGTTACTCTGGCACACAAGCAGTAGAACAAGCACACACCAGACCAACACCTGAGGTAAAAAAGTCCCATCGACCAGTTAAACAACCTCAACTATGAAAACCATAACATTTCTCTTAATGGCACAGTCTGTCATTTTGTACTTCAAGTAATGTTGCACTCATGGGAAATAAATCATTGAGGACAACAGATGTATCATAGAAATCTAGTAGCCTACTATTTGCAAATGAAAATATCTAGGAGTGCATTTTCTCCCATTATTAATTTTTGTTGGTAGTCTTTGTTGGTCTTTCACAAATGAAGGAGTGTGGCTTTTAGACAAGTGATCAGAGTGGAGGTCCGTTCATCCGTCTGGGTCATGATAGATAACTGATATCTGTAGGAGTGACCTCTTAGTCGGTAAGATAAACACCCCTCACCTCTTTCATGGTGCTGGAACACTTAGGGAAAGACCTTCCTCCGGTAAGGCTGAGGTACCTCTTCTCTAAGGCCGATAGCCTCTCTTTCTCCTGGAACACAGAGACACCAGAAACACATGAGACTGTGACAAGACCAAAGGACAGCTTACCTCACCCATCACTATGCCCTGGTTACAGTATGCTCGTATTAAGACACAGCTTCTTGTACCTTTCAGTAATGTAAGTATGTAAGTATCTGACTCTGTCCTGATTATGGATTGCCATAGTTTCTTTACCAAATTAGAAAATGTGCCACTGCAGAGGACAAGCCGGGGACAAGGCAGCACATGTGCCGAGTAATGAAGTGAAATGACAACAAATGGGAAATCCGCCAACAAGCTCTTAATTAATTGACTTAATGTGGCTGGCATGGCACATTGCCCTGCATGTGGTAATGCCTTTGTGTGCGATTCTCACATTGTCAAACAAGACCAGAGAGCGATAATGATTCAAATTAGTTATTTTCAAAAGTGGTTTCATGGGAATCACCAGTCCAATGACAAAAAACGTAGTAATAACCAACAATGTCATTTCTGTATATGTGTAGATTGTAGAGTGGCTGCTGGAACAGATATGAACTGTATTGTAATGTTACCTTATGGAGAATCTGCAGGGTAAGGTTCCTGTCCTTAGCCAGCCTGTCACACTCCTGAGACGCCTGCTGTCCCAGCTGACTGGCCTGGCCTTCCAGAGCTGCCACCTTGTCCTGGAAGACATGTTTAGAGCGGTATTGCTGAATTAAAGGGGTACTCAACAAGATGACAAATATACACGACACCAAAAACAAAGCAGTAATCGTCTAGCATGTCTTTGTCAGGTATCCCCACCAACACCATTCTTGACGTGAATAATCATACTATTTACACTCAACCTGGAAAGGTATTTGGCCATCATCAGAAATTAGGAAGTTTCTCTGACAGACATTCATATTCACAGCTCCAGATATGATGAAGGGTTGCCAGAATAGATAGGAGCAGCCATTGTGGTCCAGTCCATTACCTTCCTCTTGGCCACGCTGGTGTGGTACTCGGCCCTCTCCTGCAGCAGCTGCTGACTGATGGTCTCCCTCTCCTCCTCCAGGCTGCTTTCTCTCTCCAGCTGCTGGAACTCCAGGTCCTCAAACTGTTTTGTCTCTGACTCCAGGGTCTCGCCCTCCTGTTGAACCCCACACAGAGCCCATCACAATGGGTTACAACCACACCAGGCCTCAGCCTCCTATACCGTTTTCACACTGCTGAGCCAAGCAAAGCCGAGCCAAGCTGTATTTGGCTGGCCTGGTAACATATTCATCCATTCGCCATAGATGCTAGAATTGTGCTAGAAAGCACAATGTGTGGAGAAAATACCCGAGCCAGCAGAGTCTGGTGTGGTTGGCACAATAGTGTGAAAAGGGTTCTAAAGTACCAACAACTACCAACCCCAAGAGACAGACAGACAGACAGACCCACAAGGTCACCACAGGGTCACCCCCTCCGCCCCCCTGGCTCTCTCCAATGACCATGCTCCTGAGCCGGGGCGGTCAAGGCCCAAGCCAAGCCAGCACAACCAGGGGCGGTAGGCCACAGAAAGAACGTGATTCAAAAGAGTACTGCGTTGTCATTTTAGACAGACTAAGCTGCATATGGAGGTTCTATCTAAGGATTGGTGGAGTTCTGTTTAGCACTATGACTACTTTGATAGACTTGAATATGATGTTGTTTGGGTTAACTTTACTATTAGACTCTTTATTGTGTCCTAGGTTTGTACTTCACTATGCCACCAATACAAAAGCACCATACCCTTGTGAAAATTATGTGGTATACACAGCTATCAATATTACAGGCATTCTGCTCATGTGAGTCTAACAAGTTGGAACATTTTATAGCCCAGTAGTTTGATTGATTGGTGACAAGCAGTCTTCTCTGCTGCACCAATACTAATCCCAAAAATGAGAAACCAAAAGGGCCACTATCTATATGTTACGAAAGGTAACTGTGCTTTTACTGTAGTAATACTTAAGTACTATCTTCTATACTGCATTTTATAGCTGATTTGAATGTGAGAACCCAACTGAATGTCTTGACAATTTAGATCAATAAACCCAAGAAACACACACATATTTGTGAGAGAGGGCCACTTATGCTTTGAAGGGGGAAAGACGAGGGCCTGCCCTTGTGGTCAGTTCATCGGAGCGTTACTGACGATAACGATTGAAGGCTCGGGGCGTCGGGAACACTTATGTCATCACTGACATCTCCAGACCCTCGTGTTTGGAGAGCAGGTCACTTAAGGGCCCCTGTCGTACCTCTGAAGGATGTCTTCAGCAAACTTGGGACGTGTTCATCAGTGCACGCAACGGAAAACATTTTTACATGCATTTTTGTCCATGTGCTCCCCCCATTTTTCCTCATGTCAAGTCACTCAGCCAATGTGTCATGCTACTCTACGTGGATAGGACAGCAAAGTGAATAGAGCTAACGTGCTAAATGTAATTGGCTGATAAATAGTTGCACCGCCTGACAAAATGCAAGATTCACTTTCTATGGACTGACTTTTCAGAGCTGACGATATGAAACATTATTCAGACACAAAACACACATTTCCATTCAGAGGAAAGATTTGAAAAGAGAGTAGGACAGGAAGTGGAGGTGGTAAGTGTCAACATTAATAGATTAGTAAGCAGTTATTAAGGGGTTATAAGCCATCACAAATCAAGAAGAGAGGGATGCTTCCAGTCTCAGAGACTGTATCAACCAGACAGACAAAACACACTCCTGTGTGAAACGCATGCAATGCACATATGACCCAGAAATCACCACAATGCAGCACCTCGCCCCGACGGCACCAGAAGCCATTTTGACACTCCTCCCGTTTGCTCAGAGGCAAAGCACATAGGTGTGGTGGAGAGAGGGGAAATTCCAGCAGCTTGTGGCATTAGCACGTAGGCAAGGGGCTAAAGGGGTAAAGGTCCCAGTAACTCTGAGGAGATATGCACCAGGTCTTATCATACCAAGATAGTGTAGCCTACTATGCAGCAATCACCGACTGGCATCTGGCATAATCATTAAGGGCAGATTTCCCGTACACAGATTAAGCTTAGCCCAGAGCTATAAAGCACTTTCAATGTAGAATCTCCATTGAGCATACTTTTTAGTCCAGGTCTAGGTTTAATCTGTGTCCAGGAAACCTACCCTAAATTGGTATGTCATCTTCTTGGATGTTAGGAATGTTTTACATTAGTTATCATAGAATTAGAATTCCAGTTCAGTATCTTTGACAGTTAAGTGCAGCATTCTATGCACTATATCCAGGAGCTCAGTAGACATACTTGTAAATCCATAAGTACACAACTTCTACTTCTCCTGAACATGTAATTCTCTTACGGGGTACTTTAATAATCTGGAGGTAAGTATACTCTAATAGCGATGTGGCGCTGCTGGAATTTCCCTTGATAAATGGTGGATAGGTGTAGCTCTGAGACAAGGGTGGAGGGAGTGGGTGGGGGCGTGGTACGCTTGCTCTCTCTGGTGGTGGGTCTCAGGGGTGGTTGAGCTGATGGTCTTGGTGGTGGATTGACGACTGACCCTTCTGAGCTGTTCCTGTAACTGCTCCCTCAGTGACTCGGGGCAGTTATGAAGCTGGTTCTTCAGCTCACTGTAACCCTCCTGGAGGCTCGCCAGGTCTCGGCGCTCTGCGTCAACATTTTCCCTCTCCTAGATAGAGAACACACCGTCCGGGGTGGGAGGGAGGAGATGAAGTGGGGAACAACAGAGAGAAAGCAAAAAATGCACACCTGCTCAAATCCACGCCATGCAAAAAGCTTCCGATGTTAGAGGTCACAACAGTGGATAAGCCAAAAGTGACATGGGGCATCTATGGAGTTTATAATACTGTGAAATCAATCCCTCAGTGACTACCTTTAAAAGTGCTGGACTGCAGGGCCGTGTTCATTAGGGCACAACGCTGAAAACCTTTTAAAATGTTTTGCAATAGAAAGCAAAAATGTCCTCCTTGTTTAAGTCAGTTTTCCCCACCATTCGGTGCCTAATAAAACATGTCCCATGCCTCAAACAGGTCTGAACAGACTTCTTGTTCACAGACATTTCTAAGTTGCAGGGTTCGATGCTCATGAAAACACTGGTCTGCGATTGAAAAGGAGATGTTGCTATTTCATCAAACATGAAATGGGAAGTGTATTTGTTTTGGCTCAGCTGTTTTTTCACGTCAGATTGCTCTATTTTGGGTGGTGACTTTTTTCTGAAGAGATTTTCATGTGGCTTTAAAATGATGATGATTATTGTTATTATTAGCCCATCCAGATTCTCATGTGACTTTGGTATGAATACTTTAGGCCAGTCCAGTTAGTTTTGAACAGGTTTAGAACTGGATGTAGGCATTGCCTGAATGGTCTTTGTTGTTATTGCATTTGAGTGCAGGCGGTGTCAGCATGGGTAACTCTAGTGCTCTACACCACTGCCCTACTGACACCCAGGCTGTGATATCAAAACCCCTGGAGGGAATAGAAGCTCGCAATAGGCTTCCCGCGTCGGCTCTCCTCGCCTACTTCGAAACGCAATGGATGGTCAAAATGGAAAAACCTTGGATATCTTCCTCCAACATGTTTTGAGAAGAAGAGAGGATGTGTGGAATAAGGAGAGACAGAGTTTGGGTCTGATTGTAGTGAAAGCGCCTTGTAAACTACCTCGAGAGGGCCACCACTGTATAGCCAGTAGACTAGACCATGCAGGAGAGAGAGGGAAACGTTCTGCAGAATCTTTTTTTATCATTACTGCATTCTCTAAAGTCACTGGGTGGGAGAGGGGTGTGGGTGATGCTTTGGGGTTGGAGTGGCACTCCTTTTCTCCAATCTGCCTAACTGTCACCCTGCTCTGGCTCCTCCTCTGTCTGTGACCAATGGCAATAAAAGAGAAGAGAGAAGAGACAATACAATACAGGTCGTTTTCCTAGTTGAAGCTTTTGTTTTAATTTGTAGCTGAGACAGAACCGTGAGACCCTGACGGTCTAACTTGGACACAGGAAGCAGGACACTCTCCGAAATGGTCAGTAATATACAAATCACAAGATTTAAAAGAACCTTAAGGAAAGCCAAGAAAATCCCCCATTTCAGGTTGTCAGTTTAAGTGTGTCTACATAAAGCCTATAAGAGTGGAGTGACATGACTAGCTGAAACAACAGAGTTGTGTAAAGCCTTCAAATAGAGACCCTCTGTAATGTTGTAAACTATGTGGTGGACAGATATACTTTTAGTAGCCAGCCACTCATACCCACTAGCATCCAGTCCCAGCTTCAGCCAAGTAGAAACCCAAAGGACCGATTCATACCTATGTCCCAAATGGCACCCTATTCCCTACAGAGCCCTATGAGTCCTGGTCAAAAGTAGTGCACTATATAGGGAATAGGGTGCCATTTGAGAGACATTTAAGACAAGTGCTAATAACCTACATGGATTTCAGGCTGACAGTGGGGGAGGAGAGAAGGTTGCTGAGTGAAGCAGTGAGAGGATTAGAAGTTAATGGAGGCTGGTTAGTGGAGCTGCAGAAGAAGAAGAAAAGCCCTGGCGAGAGAGAAACCACCAAGGGAAAATAAAGGAAAAAAAGACAGAAAAAACACCCATACTTAAGTCTAAGCACCATCATCCACAGCTCTTCTAAGGTAAAACATCAATGCATATAACAGGTGAAAGGTTGGAGCATTCCTCGCCGGGGGGGAGGGGTTGAAGAGCGAGTGCTATGGCTGTACCTTGGGATGGCAAAACCAACTAGATACGGTCTTGGGAGGCCATCCAGGATTTGGCAATGCCTTTAAGGTATGACAAGAGACCAGAAAGGCTGTTCAGTCCCTTTGAGGCTTAGAAGATGTATATTCAGTGATGTGAAACGTTCGGAACGCTGCAGATAGAAATATCACGAACAGAAGAACTGTCATGAATCCCTTTTCTATCCGTCAGAAGATCGTATATCTGTTCTACAGGATACATTTCTACGTGAATGTTCTGTAACGTTCCATCCTCCTGAACAGGCCCTATAACAGACAGTCCAGCGCAGGGAAAAGCGGGTTGGGTTGTGTCTGTTGTGTTTAAACACAATGTTGAGATCAATGAAGATCTCACCTCCCTGTCTGCATACCCACCGTCTTTCCAATAAGGACTGTCTCAGAGTGCAAAAACAGCTCACTAACAAAAGCACTTTTTCTATTGGTTTTCTCCATTAAAATACAACACCGTAACATTGGAATGAGAAGTTTATAAGTTGAGCAAGAACTAATCTGCAGGTGGTAAGACTGCTTAATGTGTACAGGACAGTATGCTTGGTGTGTGTGTTTTCCCCCAGGGTCCGACCTTGTCTTTCTCCCTCTGGATGGCATTCTCCAGCTCGTTGAGCTTGTGTTGCAGCTGTCCGATGATCTCCGTCTCTGCCTCTACCTGGTCCAGTTCTGCCTGCCTCTCCCCCTGCAGCAGGGCCCGCTCCATCTCTGCCTGGGAACGGGACACACCCGTCACACATGAGCCCCCCTGCTCCAATCACATAGCTTCCCCACAGACAGCAGACCAATCACAGCCTAGCGGTGCGTGTGACATTCTATCACTTTCTGCTTGTTTGTGTCACTAAACATGCATGAAGCACACACACACACACACACACACACAACAGTTTAATTTTATCTTCCCCACATATCATTCCTTATATTAGAAGTAGCCTACTATCTGGAAATTGAACTGATGGACTTTCTTACCTCCTGCTTGGACTCCTGTAGCTGTTGCTCCAGCTCTGTTATTCGTGATTTGAGCTCGTCGACTCGGGCCAGCACTCTGACCCTCTCGTCCTCCAGGTAACCCAGCTCTGTCCGCTCCACGCTGCCAGAAACAGACTGCTCCTCATGCTGAAGGGGGAGAGAGACAGAAGAGGCAGGCACATTGTTGCATGTAAGTGCAAAGAGCATGGCCCATGTGCAGTAGTTAACTGTTTCAGACTATGTTGCATGCACACACACACACTGATCCACACATTAGGGAGGGACTATACACATCACATGTCTCCATGTAAAACACTGTTGCTTGGCAAACAAATGTCATTATCTTCATGCTGTGTCATTTTGACCATCAATCGTTTCAGAATTCTTGGTCAGGCCATGTCTAGGTCAGGCCATGTCTAGGTCAGGCCATGTCTAGGTCAGGCCATGTCTAGGTCAGGCCATGTCTAGGTCAGGCCATGTCTAGGTCAGGCCATGTCTAGGTCAGGCCATGTCTAGGCCAGGCCATGTCTAGGCCAGGCCATGTCTAGGCCAGGCCATGTCTAGGCCAGGCCATGTCTAACAATTTCCACTTTCAATGCATGCAGTAAGTGCTTTCATGCTGTTATATCAACGGCATGCATGTAGTTCCCATAGTAAGTACTAGTATGTCATGCCTGTAGTTCCCATAGTAAGTACTAGTATGTCATGTCTGTAGTTCCCATAGTAAGTACTAGTATGTCATGCCTGTAGTTCCCATAGTAAGTACTAGTATGTCATGCCTGTAGTTCTCATAGTAAGTACTAGTATGTCATGCCTGTAGTTCCCATAGTAAGTACTAGTATGTCATGCCTGTAGTTCCCATAGTAAGTACTAGTATGTCATGCCTGTAGTTCCCATAGTAAGTACTAGTATGTCATGCCTGTAGTTCCCATAGTAAGTACTAGTATGTCATGCCTGTAGTTCCCATAGTAAGTACTAGTATGTCATGCCTGTAGTTCCCATAGTAAGTACTAGTATGTCATGCCTGTAGTTCCCATAGTAAGTACTAGTATGTCATGCCTGTAGTTCCCATAGTAAGTACTAGTATGTCATGCCTGTAGTTCTCATAGTAAGTAGTAGAAATGATGAAAGTGATAATAGACGGCCCTACGTCTGACCTGGTATCGGTCTCCATTGTGGAGGGCCTGTGGAGGAAGTGGCGTCCTCACCTCCTGATGGGTGCTCTCTGTACTGCTGCACTCCTCCTTGAGGTTCTCCTCGTCGCTCTCCCTCTGCTGTCTCTGGGCCATGCTACGATGCAGCGAGCCGGCCCCCACCAAGCTGTCCATAGAGGGTCTCCTGGCCGCCCCCTCCCCCGGTCCCAGGCTCCCAGGGAAGCCCATCCTCTCCTCTGCCTCGCCCCCAAAGGGCCCGTCGCCCTTGTTGTACTCGGCGCACAGGTTCAGGATGGTCTCTAGCCTCTGCCTCTCCTGTGGACAGACAGAAGCAGAGGAACTGATTACATCCAGCCTCTGCTGCAAAGGGAAATATGTCCTCCTCCTCGCCCCAAATCTCATTTCCTGTGTGTGTGGCTGCCACTGATGCCAATCTGGAAATGAGCAATTCAGAGGTGGGTGGAGATTAAAAGGACCCTTCCCCAGAACCCACCTTCCCCCCCAGTGATGGCATCTTTCCTGTGTGGAGGAACCAGGTCTTATCAGGGACAGATCTAGCTCCAGCCATGGTTAGGCCAGACCAAGCCTGTCTAATATGAAGTACAGAGCACACTCCTACCAAACATAACAAAACTCCATTAACCGACATGTCTGTGGATGCTGGTGTGTTCATAGTTAATGTGTCATTGTCTATAGCTGACGCCAAGAGCCAGGTCACGTGGTCAGGGAAAACCCTAAATTGAAGGCAATGGAAGTTAGCAGTTTAACAGTAGGTACTATCCTACGACCATGTCTTGATCCCAATGAGCAGACATATAGGCTGCCCGTTAGAGGTCGACCGATTAGTCGGAATGGCCGATTAATTAGGGCCGATTTCAAGTTTTCATAAGAATCGAAAATCGGTATTTTTGGACACCGATTTGGCATATATATATTTTTTTTACACTTTTATTTAAATAGGCAAGTCATTCTTATTTTCAATGACGGCCTAGGAACAGTGGGTTAACTGCCTTGTTCAGGGGCAGAACGACAGATTTTTACCTAGTCAGCTTGGGGATTCAATCTTGCAACCTTATAGTTAACTAGTCCAACGCTCTGACAACCTGCCTCTCATTGCACTCCACGAGGAGCCTGCCTGTACGCGAATGCAGTAAGAAGCCAAGGTAAGTTGCTAGCTAGCATTAAACTTATCTTATAAAAAACAATCAATCATAATCACTAGTTAACTACACATGGTTGATGATATTACTAGTTTATCTAGCGTGTTCTGCGTTGCATATAATCGATGCGGTGCGCATTTGCGAAAAAGGACTGTTGTTGCTCCAACGTGTACCTAACCATAAACATCAATGCCTTTCTTAAAATCAATACACAAGTATATATTTTTTAAACCTGCATATTTAGTTAATATTGCCTGCTAATATGAATTTCTTTGTGTCACTTCTCTTGCAACAGAGTCGGGGTATATGCAGCAGTTTGGGCCGCCTGGCTCGTTGCGAACTTTCTGAAGACTATTTTTTCCTAACAAAGACAGCCAACTTCGCCAAACGGGGGATGAGTTAACAAAAGCGCATTTGCAAAAAAAGCACAATCGTTGCACGACTGTACCTAACCATAAACATCAATGCCTTTCTTAAAATCCATACACAGAAGTATATATTTTTAAACCTGCATATTTAGCTAAAAGAAATCCAGGTTAGCAGGCAATATTAACCAGGTGAAATTGTGTCACTTCTCTTGTGTTCATTGAACGCAGAGTCAGGGTATATACAACGGTTTGGGCCACCTGGCTCGTTGCGAACTAATTTGCAAGGATTTTAGGTAATTATGACATAACATTGAAGGTTGTGCAATGTAACAGGAATATTTAGACTTATGAATGCCACCCATTACATAAAATACGGAATAGTTCCGTATTTCACTGAAATAATAAATGTTTTGTTTTCGAGATGATACTTTCTGGATTCGACCATATTAATGAACTAAGGCTCGTATTTCTGTGTGTTATTATGTTATAATTAAGTGTATGATTTGATAGAGCAGTCTGACTGAGCGATGGTAGGCACCAGCAGGCTTGCATGCATTCATTCAAATAGCATGCTTTCATGCTTCAAGCATTGCGCTGTTTATGACTTCAAGCCTATCAACCACCGAGATTAGGCTGGTGTAACCGATGTGATATGGCTAGCTAGTTAGCAGGGTGTGCGCTAATAGCGTTTCAAACGTCACTCGCTCTGAGACTTGGAGTAGTTGTTCCCCTTGCGCTGCATGGGTCAAAGGTATTGTGCCAGCAGCATACCACTGCTGGCTTGCTTCTGAAGCTAAGCAGGGTTGGTCCTGGTCAGTTCCTGGATGAGAGACCAGATGCTGCTGGAAGTGGTGTTGGAGGGCCAGTAGGAGGCACTCTTTCCTCTGGTCTAAAAAAAAAATATCCCAATGCCCCAGGACAGTGATTGGGGACACTGCCCTGTGTAGGGTGCCGTCTTTCTGACGTTAAATGGGTGTCCTGACTCTCTAAGGTCATTAAAGATCCCATGGCACTTATTGTAAGAGTAGGGGTGTTAACCCTGGTGTCCTGGCTAAATTCCCAATCTGGCCCTCAAACAATCACGGTCACCTAATAATCCCCAGTTTACAATTGGCTCATTCATCCCCTGTAACTATTCCCCAGGTCGTTGCTGCAAATGAGAACGTGTTCTCAGTCAACTTACCTGGTAAAATAACGGAATAATAAAAAATGTGTAACGCTGCTTCGAGCTTGGCTGTTGTCGATGTGTTCCTGGTTTGAGCCCAGCGAGGAGAGGGACGGAAGCTATACTGTTACACTGGCAATACTAAAGTGCCTGTAAGAACATCCAATAGTCAAAGGTATATGAAATACAAATCGTATAGAGAGAAATAGTCCTATAATAACTACAACCTAAAACTTCTTACCTGGGAATATTGAAGACTCATGTTAAAAGGAACCACCAGCTTTCATATGTTCTGAGCAAGGAACTTAAACGTTAGCTTTCTTACATGGCACATATTGCACTTTTACTTTCTTCTCCAACACTTTGTTTTTGCATTATTTAAACCAAATTGAACGTGTTTCATTATTTATTTGAGGCTAAATTGATTTCATTGATGTATGATATTAAGTTAAAATAAGTGTTCATTCAGTATTGTTGTAATTGTCATTATTACAAATAAATACATGTAAAAAAATATTATTATTTAACAATTTTTTTAATTTTTAAAAATCTTTTTAAAAAATCGTCCGATTCATCTGTATCAGCTTTTTTTGGTCCTCCAATAATCGGTATCGGCGTTGAAAAATCATAATCGGTTGACCTCTATGCCCATGCACCCCTGAAACAACAGCTTGCCAATCTCCAGAGCTCCTTCTCAGGGGGTCTCACAAACACAGTGATTGTAGAAACAGGTGACATTCTAAGCTCTGTGCTGGCCCACCTCTGAGCAGTGATGGACTGCTGAATCACCAGGTGACATCTGAGGTGACCTCTAACCCCTAAAGGTCAACTGGCCCCTGCTGTTAACCCCGGGCTGCAGACGCAGCGTCTCTGGTCTGACAGAGACACTAGTAGCCTTTTCACTCTATTGTGTCGAAACCAACTGTACTGACTTGAACTTGGATTGTCTTTTTACATTATTCATTCCAACACAGTTAAGGGAACCGGGCCAGCTCAGTACAGTTCGGCTCGACTAAGCAGTGTGAAAGGGGTATTAGGCAATCAGTAGAATACAATGATCGGACAGAAAAACAGACAAATAATATTATAAAATGTAAATCACAAATGTTTTTGTTTTTTTCAGATGAGGTATGTTTTGCACTTTCAGACGAAGGAGACGTTTTGATCAACTTTGCGGTGCTGTTTTTATTTCCATGAGATCAACATTACTCAACCAAAACAAACTAGTTACACCTAACTAACTAGGAATACATGCAGTACATGACTAATGTTGTCAGGTGGTAGGGGGAGGCAGGCTCTAGACCTGTTTGATGTGCCCTCATTCCCTGTGATTTAGGTAAGTGGGGTCCTCTGATGGGGGTTCTACACACCAAACCCTACATTAGCTTAACCTGTAATCTGAGCCAGCCAGCTTTACTTAACAGAGGGTTAGAAGAACAAGCCCTGGGCTACAATATGTTCACTAGAGATATGAGGGGGAAGCACAACAACAGTGGAGCCTCCATTTGCAATGCACAACACCCACATCTCACTGGCTTTCTTCTGAAAATGCCACCGTGCCTTCCCTCTCTGAATTCAATGATTAGGGAATTAAGCCTAATAAATGCAGGCCTGACAACATCAACAGCTGACGCAAACATAGGAAATGTGGCGTCTCCTGTTCTTGCATTTTTTGTTTGCTAAGAATGTAGTCTACTAAGGGACAAAGTATACAGACAGCAGGCATTCCTGGGGTTTTAAAGTTTGAATGGCACAACAAATCCAGCAGCTTTTCTCCTTTTCTCTCATACCATGTAACAGGACCTGGCTGGTAGTGCAAGGCCCTGGGCTATAGCGAATCACAACTGGGTTCAAATAGCATTTGTTTTGGTTTTCAAATACTTTGAGCATTTGATCGACCCTGCCTGGAGTGCCATACCGGCAGGTTTGCACTTTTGGGACTATCCCATTGCCAGACAGTGCTGCTTAAATACTTGGAAGAAAATACTATTTGAACCCAGGTCTGCAGAGAAAGTATACTGTATGTTCTCTCTATTCCCACCACCTCACTTCGTGCATGTTTACTTTTTGCAGACTGTCTCTTTGATACTGTTAGAAGTTAAGCGACAGTCAACATAATCGCTGTGTCATTCCACCAGACTGAACATAGTAGGCCTACTGTCTGGCTAGGTTCAAAGAGCCTAGACAGATTTATGTTGCTGTAATAGCTTGGGGGCGGCGGGTATCCTAGTGGTTAGAGCATTGGACTAGTAACCGAAAGGTTCCTAGATCGAATCCCAGAGCTGACAAGGTAAAAATCTGTCGTTCTGCCCTTGAACCCACTGTTCCTAGGCCTTGATTGTAAATAAAGAATTTGTTCTTAACTGACTTGCCTAGCTAAATAAAAATAAATAAAAACCATGGTGTTTATCTGTACATAAATCAGCATGACAGTGTTGTAACCTGCACATTATGGGATATTCTGATCTTATGTTCAGTGACTGGTTGCCAGGACTTTGCTTTCTCCAGCAAATTGCTAGTACGTTTTTTGCAGGCAGAGCTAGTTCCTAAAAATAGCTTTAATGGTGGAGCACCCCGACTTCTAATGCACCGTTTCAGCACCTCACCTTCTAATGCAGTTTCAGCACCTCTACTCTTCTTTGAGCATAAAGTCCCCTCTTTTGTTTTGAGCCATTTCTATGCTTCACGTTATTAAGTTTTGTTTATGCGTCTTATAATTTCGGTTTTGTACATCAGCTGAAACAATATTTTTGGTTATGGAAAATACATCTAACAGCGGTTTAGATGGTACAATGATTATCTACACTATACTAGCTTATTTTGTCACAAATTGAAATTAGGCAAACAAACATTTTAGCAACCAGAAAACGGCAGAGCGATTTCTGCATAGTGCAACCTTAAAAAAATATAAATTCCCTCAGTTTATGAGCCTCAAACGGTCTCCGTAGATGTCATTAACTGGCTCCCCTGGGGTAAAGGCATGACTGAGGCAAGGTGTTACTAGAGATTTCCTAGAACCTTTAATGCACATGATACAAAGACCTGGTGGCATAGTCGGAACCCGTGGAGAGGAGGCGAGGGCGACTCAGTTGGCCCACACGGAGTATGGATCTCCAAGTTGGCCCACACGGAGTCTCACTCTGATCCTGCAGCTTCCGATCCCTGTAGGTCTAAGTTACTGACTGGTTCCAATCACAGTATACTGTAGCATATGGCTTCCAATCCACAGTCTATTAAACACATGGCTGTTTATGGTCTAGCTCCCACTAGTCTAGTGCATTGACACTATTATGTGACACACAGAATTCCAAGAGTTTCCTTGAGTTCCACAACCAGCATCCATACAACACTATGTAGGTCAAATATACACTGAACACAAATATAAATGCAACATGTAGAGTGCCGGTCCCCTGTTTCATGAGCTGAAATAAAAGATCCCAGAATTGTTCAAGACGCACTAATAGCGCATTAATACATTACTCTGTATATATTTTTTCAGTATATGTAGGCCACAGACCTAATACTAAACAAGGTCTGCAACGCTTTATATAGTATAAACAGTGAGAATAATCAGAAACGGGTTAAAAGCTACATAAATCTGAATAGAGACAACTGGTCAACCGATTTCAAAGATTCTGTTATAGATTTTGATTATTCAATTAGACTCCCTCATATCTAAGTTGTTTATTTAGTTGTATAAAGTTCACCATGTTCAAGAGTTCAAAAACAACTATCAATTATGAAATCAACCAATGAAAATTCAATTTGATTATCTACAGTACAGCAAATAAAAGTCGGCAAATCCAAGTGGGCTACTTACTCTCATTGTGGACATGTGAAAAGGCACAGCTCTAGGAGGTCAGTGAGGCTCATTGAAATCACACTCAAACAAATCCAAGTGGGCTACTTACTCTCATTGTGGACATGTGAAAAGGCACAGCTCTAGGAGGTCAGTGAGGCTCATTGAAATCACACTCAAACAAATCCAAGTGGGCTACTTACTCTCATTGTGGACATGTGAAAAGGCACAGCTCTAGGAGGTCAGTGAGGCTCATTGAAATCACACTCAAACAAATCCAAGTGGGCTACTTACTCTCATTGTGGACATGTGAAAAGGCACAGCTCTAGGAGGTCAGTGAGGCTCATTGAAATCACACTCAAACAAATCCAAGTGGGCTACTTACTCTCATTGTGGACATGTGAAAAGGCACAGCTCTAGGAGGTCAGTGAGGCTCATTGAAATCACACTCAAACAAATCCAAGTGGGCTACTTACTCTCATTGTGGACATGTGAAAAGGCACAGCTCTAGGAGGTCAGTGAGGCTCATTGAAATCACACTCAAACAAATCCAAGTCTCTCTCCCTGAGACAGATGAACAAACACAACCCTTCTACAGAGTCCCACCCTCAAACCCTTCCACTGTCTCCAGACCTGTGTACACAGGGAGGTGTTGGGCTGACAATGAAAGACCTTTAGTGCCCTCAATAAACAACAAGCCTCTGACTCACATTCCTACCTAGTGTACATACTGCATGTTCTCATTTCCGACCTATTCAGATGGAGTTTAATTCGATGTTGCCTCAGCGTTGAGGTAGCGTTGTGCGGTAGTAGCAGGTCCAGCTTGCTAATAGGAGGAACACGGACTGGATTTCCCAGCCAAACTAGAGACTTATTCCATATGGGCCTCTTTCCTTATCTGCTAAAGCGTGACTCAAGGAATAAGCTCAGCCACAAGCCTAAGCCACATCCAGAGTCTGTCTGCTTCATAGGAAAATACTTTATGAGAAGTGAAATACTGACCCATAGCAGGGTCCATCCCTACTATGGCCAACCTGGGATTTGAACCCACAGACCCAGAAAAGCCTAGGTCCAGGTTGACAGTACTGCTCTATAGTCAAACTGGTTGCAATTCAGAGATGGCAGTTCTTTCCACCAACGTTCCAATTAGCCATGACTCATTCCTGGATATTTCATGTTGTTCTGCTATGTTTACGGAGTCATTCTTCCTCCCACCGCCATTTACAATTGGTCAAATTGTGACCGCACAACACAAACTCGCGGCAAGCGCTCTATGCATCATTAGCTTTCCTTATCATATTAGCAGAATGTATTTAGCCTGTTAAGCTAACCGAGTGGAAGTGACTAAACGAGTAAATGAAGTGTACAGTTAAGTCAGTCAAAGGAGATAACGCTGCAGCAAAATGTCAGGGTAATTGCTTGGCATGTGAGAGATCTGGAAAAGAGTCTGGAGTGAGGATAAAGGGCATGGATTAGGCATCTTACAGAAAGTGATTGATGCTCCTCGTTGGGACATTCCAGCACACTCATTTCTAGCCAGCTATTTCCAGGCATTCCCCGAGCACCGGGACTCGGTCTTTCTCTCACTCTCGCAACATCCTCTTCCTTTGAGTAAGTCAGTATCTTTCCCACCGTGCCACTCTCCCTAACAATTAAAACGACTAGGCCTATTCTTTGAATCCAAGCATCTCTTCCTCATTTTTGCCTTCTTTCCAATGTGAATCAGTGATGTGTCAGTCTCTCGCTCTTCTTTCTACTTTATTTCTGTTCCTCTTTCTCTCTCTCTCTCTCCGTCTTCTGTCCTTCTTGCTATGCACTTCTGCATCCTTTTCCCAGTGAGCAAACTAGTTACAATGACGTCATTATGACGCCTTTTCTAATGGCATGGTCAAATTACACAAGAGTGTACAAAACACCTTCCTAATATTGAGTTAAAACTCCACCCTCAACAACCTTAATGTGTCAGTGCATAGACTCTACAAGGTGTCAAAGCGTTCCACAGGGATGCTGGCCCATGTTGACTCCAATGCTTCCCACAGTTGTGTCAAGTTGGCTGGATGTCCTTTGGATGGTGGACCATTGTTGATACACACGGGAAACTGTTGAGCGTAACCCGTGTTCAAAGGCACTTCATTATTTTGTCTTGCCCACCCTCTGAATGGCACACACACACAATCCATGATCTTTAACCTGTCTCCTCCCCTTCATCTACACTGAGCACTAATGGGAGCGGCAGCTTCAAACAGCCACATGGAAGACTAGCCCTCCAGCAGCATGTTGTGCTGGTGTCTGTGTCCCAAATAGTACCCAATTCACTATATTCTGTAGTACACTACTTTTGACCAGGTCCCATAGGGTAAAATAGGGTGCCATTTTAGAAGCTAACTAGCTTGACAAACCTTTCTAACCCCTGGGTACTGCATAAGCTTTGCAAATAGATATGTGCTAGCCTATAGGCTAGTTCTATAGGGCAGCAAGTGTGTGTTGTGCCCGACCTCCACTCCACAACATCTAAAAGGCAAAACAATGCACTACAGGAGTCCATGGAAGCACCAAGTCTACACCACCATACAATTAGAACAGCTTTTCTGATACTGCAGCATGCTTTATATGATCTTCATAAGACCAGGTTTGGCCAGGTGAGGTTGAACTAACGTACGGTCTCTCTCTCGCGCTCTCTTCCTCCCTCTCTCAGCTGGGTCCGTCTGAGAAGACAGAACCCACTGGCACGGCAGGATGTCGACTAGCTAAACGCAGACCTCACAGCTACACAGCAGAAGAATGACCCCTGACCTCCAAGCATTTACACCCTCAGGTTGGAGTTCACTGTGGCCTAGGTTGTGTTCATTAAAAGGGTCATTTCACTCAAATAACAAAATCACATATTGGTTTCCTTACAATGGAAATTATTCCCCCGTTTCAGTCTGTTTGGTTCCTAATGAACACGACTCTAGAGTCAAGACAATCTCTCAGTGACAGACGCAGGTGTCTTGAAGCTGACAGTGTTTGACAGTGAGTGAATAGGATGCCCTTTGAAAGTAAGCGTAAGAGTTTCATGGTATGTTTCTCTGGGAGAATTGAATCAACTCAAGTAAGATCATCTCAGCACAACCATTGTTAATTCAACAATACAGACTTGGAGATCAGGCCTAATGTAAAACGTTGCTTCTACAAATACACATGTAATCTAGCTGTGCATGTTGCGCAAATCTCCAAAGTCTAAAAACTGTTTCAAACCGTAAAAAGCCCTGAACAAAACACACCCACCATCTTCAGCAAACGCAGGAACACACACCCCTGCTGGTCCCTGCTCTGTCCCGCTCTGTGTGCTTCCGATCCGCTTCCACTGAGGACTTTACGTCAATCGATTACTGGTCCTAGATCAGTGTAGTATGTACAGTAAACTGTGGCTGTACTATGGTTCTATTGCTAGGTTCTGTTCTCAGTCATTCACCTCACGTTTGAACCGAGCTCAGATGGAGATCCTTCCCCTGTCCTCAGGCCAAGGGGGAGGGGCTTACAAACTAGGGAGAGGGGTCAGAGGTATTTGTTTACAATGCTCTGGTCTTGAGACTTGTTTCTGCACTCCCTTGGAAGACTGTAGAGATGGAGCTCTACTAAAATAGAGTACGGTGAGAATACCAACTCTAGTGGAAAGACTAGCCTTTCTAAGACAACGTTTTTTTGTTCTTGTTAAAAAAACGTTCCTTTTTTCAGACAGAGGTGTCCTCTCCTAGGGCTGTCCTCTCCTAGGAGAGAGCTGTCCTCTCCTAGGGCTGTCCTCTCCTAGGGCTGTCCTCTCCTAGGGCTGTCCTCTCCTAGGGCTGTCCTCTCCTAGGGCTGTGACAATTGTGGAATTTTTGGTACAATTAATTGTCATGAAAATGGCTGCGGTTACTGGCATAATTTACATTTGTAGAAAAACAAAATGTTTTGCTCTTGTATTGCATCATAGTGCATCTTTGAAAACTCGCTACGAGGGAATACAACAACAGCTTTGGTGGCACCCGTCTCAAAAACAAATGTTTTGATCGCTTACAACTTTTGGAAATTAAGGTTCTCCACTCAACTGTGATCTGCTTGTAAAATAATTCACCCAATTAAACGTAAAAATTAAAAACTGCTTTTGGGTAAACTTTATCTACTTGAAAATAAAGTTGAATCCCCCTTCATATAAAATGAATGTATTAAGACGGTTATGACGAAAACAAATTTCAGTTCACGGTTATGCCCATAATTGTCATTTTACATGATAATTGTGACAGCCCTATGACCTCCCCCTTCCCTGAATGTTCTCTGAATGCAGATAGCCTAACATATCTTCGTGCCCCCATCACGTCGTCTGAAACAACCAACGACTGCTTTAAAACAGCATGGTAGCGTGTCGTATTTGGAAAATCGTGACAATGGTGCGGTAGAACTGACACAGAGAACCTAAACACAGACACGGAGCATATTTACAGACTAGATGAAAACAGCGTCCCTTCAAAAGGAGTCTGAATGAGAGATTTGCCACTGACCCAGATTATCTATGAAGTGAGTAGACAGTATCTTCCCCCACCCTTTCTCTCACTCTCTTTTCTCAATCCAGCTGTGAGGATCACTATAATCTGCCCTGGCTAGTAAACTCGATACCCACCGTGCTTTAAACCCCCCACACACACCCACACACACGCACGTATAAGCTTTCATGGATGGTTCATATTCTAGGCCTAATGGTAGTTAGAATTATAAAGTCATATACTGGTAGAACTACAAAATATAAAAACGCCATTAAAATCAACCCCAGCTGCTTGACCACAGAACTAGACCAGTGACAGAGAGGCCATTGTTCTCGGTCTAAACCTAGGCCATGCTGCCCGATGACAGGACGATACGGGCGAGAATATGTTTGGTGCGCTGGGTATAGTCGGTGTGCTAATCCATGTGAACACTGACAAGGATGCCAGTCATGCAGAGGAGACCTCGCTCTCTCCCGTGAAGAGGCGACCGCTCTCTCTGACATTCTCACCGACTTTGAAATGTCTTTCCCTTCGATGGGAATTCTTCCCGGACAGAATTGCACAAGAGACAGGGAAAGAGACCGACGTAGAGAGGAAATAATGCCCTCAAGGTAAAGCAGTATAGAAACTTCAATGAAGGTCTTAAACTCTTCGGGAGAACAAATATTTCCCCTCGAGCTAGAGAGAACTAACAATAATAGTCTAAATTGTATCCATGCACATTTTGAGATAGTCAGCTGAAAAAATGTGGCTATTTTTGTTTAGCTACGTTTAGAAATGTCCCTGCGAGCATGACGAAACGTCAGAATTATAAGGTAATGGAATATGTGATGTCGTCATCCTTGGACCACTCGTTACAACATTGAGGTCATCTTCAGTAGACTGCCGTTTTCACAACCCTGTCTGTCTGACAGTCAGCCAGTGACTAACGCCATATGCCTAGTGTGTTGGCCAAGGCAGCGCTTCACTAATCAACCATGTATAGCACTACAACTCAAAGGCAGCTCAGACGTGACAAATTATCTCCTTAACTGCCTGCACTCCTACATGACATAGAGCTCACCTCTGATTGGCTGGCAAAAATAACATCTTAAGATACCGTTTCACTGGTTTATGTGACACACGATACTTGGATGAAAGAGAATAAAGGCGCTGTATAAACATTGTAAACAGATGGTATGAATGACGTCGTCCCTGGTGAACACTTATGTTTTCTCGGGCCACAGAACACATAAATGTCTTTCCAGATCACAGAAATAATTGAGTATCCTTGGTACAGTAAACAAGTCCTATGTATAAACAGCGCTGTTAGTTTATCAGGACACCAGAGAGCCTGTGCTGCCTCTCTCTGCAGGGATAGATAGCTGTACCCAGCATACCCCTTTGCTTCAGGCATGACACTGATCCCCAGGGTCTGACTGACTGCATCCGGAAATAACTCAGCGACAAAGGGCAGTTAGTTACCCCTGGCCTGACTGGACCTGCAGCATGTTGCTGGGAGACTGACAGACTGACTTCTGACAGACGGCGAGCAGGCAGACAGACAGACGGTCCTTGGGTACAGAAAGTGTAGCAAATATAGCCTTGATGAATGGACTGTAAATTGCCCCCCACCTCCCCTCCCCCCATGCCCCTCCAAAAGAAATTACTGTGCCAGTCACATGGCGACGTCCCCATCCACCCCCCCACTGGCAGCTCCAGTGAGAGACACTGAGGACCTGTGTCACGCTTGGCTCGCTGCACTGCCTCTCGCCGTCTCTCACCACGGCAGGAGTCTAACGCCTTCCACTTACAAGGACCTTATGTCATGGTTAGCTCTGCACAGTTCGGTCTGGGTCTTGTTGCTGGATCTCAAAGACCAGGACAGAACAGAATCTTTGGGTGGATTTAAACAGATGCAGAAATACCTCATGGTAATAATGGTTACGGGATCCAAATCCTTAATTCAGTGCTGCATGAGCTGAGCACACCTGGGTTCACAATGAATGCATATAATACTCGCACTCCCCTCTTGATCCCGCAATGAAAATACTAGCATACCAGTTGCAAAGCTCATATGCCAGGGTCTTAATCTTGTTATAACTGGGATAGCTAGCTCATTAAGCTAAAGCCTAGGCACTAAGCTAAAGCCTAGGCATTTGCTCAGGGAGCTAATGCAAACCTTCTGGCTTCAGACTAGGTTACTAATCATGCAGGCATTACGTAATTCACCAAACCAACCCTCTTACATGTTGAAAGTCCGACTGGCAGGTGACAAAGAAAACGTAAGTCTCTACAATCTGTCCGCATTCGTAGTACCTCCCTTTCTAAGTTACATTACTTATCTGCATGGCTTATGTACAGTGGTGGGAAAAGTACCCAATTGTCATAATTGAGTAAAAAGATACCTCAATAGAACAAGTCATCCAGTAAAATACGAGTAAAAGTCTAAAAGTATTTGGTTTTAAATAAGTATTACAAGTAAATGTAATTACTAAAATATACTTAAGTATCAAAAGTAAAAGTATCAATAGTTTCAAATTCGTTATACTGTATTAAGCAAGCCAGACGGCACCATTTTCTTGTTTTTACAGATAGCCAGGGGCACACTCAGCCATCATTTGCAAAAGAAGCATGCATGTTCAGTGAGTCGGCCAGATCAGAGGCAATAGGGATGACCAGGCATGTTCTCTTGATAAAGGTGTGAATTTGACCATTTTCCTGTCCTGCTAATCATTCAAAATGTAGCAAATACTTTTGAGTGTCAGGTAAAATGTATGGAGTAAAAAGTACATTATATTCTTTAGGAATGTCGTGAAGTAAAAGTTGTCAAAAATAGAAATAGTAAAGTAAAGTACAGATACCATAAAAAAAACTCCTTAAGTAGTACATTCAAGTATTTTTACACCACTGCTTACAGTATGTACATTCCCTGTTATTCCTTCTGCTATTTACATTCTGTCCTTTGTCAATATTTCCCAGTCTAATGGCACAAGGTTAAGACCAAAAGTCGTTATGGTTCGCTGTAATAACCATCATTTCAATTGAAACCCCATCCATACAGAGAGAATCGCAAATACAATTTAACTGATAGGCCTAAAGGTTGGGGGATCTTGTTGTCCTTAATAAAAAAGGAACTATTATTAACTTGATCTAGATTAGAAAATTGCCTTCTTCCTGACAATTGCTTTTCTCGTTGATTTGAGAAAGACATTTCTCTAACATTTAGGGCTACAGCCTATTCCAACACATGGGGGTGACAGAGGAGACAAAGACAGATTGTGTCCATTCTGGGATTGCCAGACATGGTTTTACTGCTGTATAATGGAAGTAATGCTCCTGTTGGGAACCATAGGGTAGCCCAGTATACACAGAGAGGCTAGGGCACGTCATTCCTCCTCTGCACAAAAGAACTACCCTCATTTTGGCAGCAGCACCCTACTCATAGAAATAGAATGTACCCATGACTGTACCTTCATATTGTCATGTTTTGAAGGGGGTTCCCCATTCTAGTCATTCTATTACTACTAATACAAGGAGGTAGAAAAGAGTTTATCACACAGCATATAAAAGCATGTAAAAGTATTTTAAGGGTCATTGTCTCAGGCGCTTCATTAGGGACATAAGTCCAAGTCTACTGCTCCCTCCCTTTAGTGCAAAAAGGGACAACAAACAATGGGGTTGCTTTGGAAAAACATGGCTGCTCCGTCACCGCACGTCAGCAGTTAAGATAGTTTCACTCCTCGCTTTTCCTCACAAATTTGGACTTCCCGGTGCTCTCCACTCCCATCATTTTAGGTTAAACAAATGGTTATCTGGTGATGTGGAGGAACACTTGAGTGGAGACAGACTAAACATGTTGGTTAAAAAAGGCTATAAGCCGAACTACAGCTCAACAGATCCAGTTGCAAAGAAACTTCAGGTTTTGTTGTTGTTTTTTAGGGTGGGAATTCACACCCTTTCATATTTTATTTTTATTTGATAGATAGTGGCGTGAGAGACGGAGACAGAAAGACAGAGAGATTTTTGTGTCAACGTCTGGAGCTGGATAAGGGGCATATTTCCCAGGCAGCTGAGTTATCTCCTTGAGGACCAGTATCAAAATGAATGGTAATTGAATTGATAGCATTACTTTGAATAACTTCTAGTTTGCTATTACCCTGTACCACATAGGTCAATGATGAATTGTGTGGATAGGTAGCCTAACTCAAAGCTAACAGTAGGCTACTACACTTACCAGTCTCTCCATCTCCTGCTCCCTGAGCCTCTCCTCTCTCTGGCGCCGGTGGTACTCCAACAGCTCGTCCTCGTTGTCGCTGATCTCAGAGATGCTGTTTTTCCGTTCCCGCATGCCCGGGTGGGGGCCCCTCTGATCCCGGGGGCCCCCGGACATCTTCCTATGGCCCCTAGGGCTGGCGAGAGGCGAAGAGCCAGGTAGGGAACCCAGGCTGTAAGCAGGGGAGAGGGCGTTCCCAAAGCTGGCCTTCCTTCCCCCTCCCCCACTCTCCATCATCATCAGCCCCAAGGTAGGGGAGGGGCTGCGGGCTCGGACCACACTGCCGCCAAACTGGTCCTCCGGGGGGGAGCCGGCCTTGCGTCGGAGCGCGGGGCTCTCCGGGACTCCCAGCTTCCCCAATGATGATGGGCTCTCGGGCGTTCTCAACATGGGGATACTTCCAGGGAGAGCCCCGGGGAGAACAGGCACCCCTCTGCGAGCCATGGAGGGGCTGAGAGGGGGGAGCTCCCTCATGCTGCTGCCACCACCGCCACTGAGGTCGAGGTTCCTGTGGGAGAGCCGGGGGCTCTTTGGGGGCTGCAGCGTGAGAGGGTGGGGGAAGGGGTGGTGCTGCTGGAGTGGAGAGCCCCCCTGGATTATGTGGACGATGGGGTCCAGGGGAGGCTGGAAGGCCCTGCTGGACTGGGATAGCAGCTGTCTGGAAGAGCTGGAGGTGAGGGAGCGGTCCGCCTGCTCTCTGAAGGGGCTGGCCGGACGCTCCTGGAGGATGGTGCCCGTTTTCGTCCTGGGACTGGATGGTGAGGAAGCCGTGGCGGCATAGGGGGAATTGGAGGTGAGTCTGGGGTTACTTGGCACTGCGTTCCTGCCCATGTACCCGGCATCGGCTGATGCAACAGATAGGTGGGTCAGTCTAGGGCTCTCTGAACCCATCACCCCTGGGCTGTCCAGGCTCTGGCCTCTGCGAGCCGGCTTGGGGCTCTGGGGGGCCTCCAGGAGACATTTCCTCTGGAGCCTGGGGCTCTCAGGAACCCTCTGCACCCCACCGCCGGGGCTGTAGTTTGTCATTATGGTCCTTGGCTGGGGGATGGGTGGTGTAGTTGCGTAGTTGTAGCTGGATGAGCGGACCGGCACGGGGGGCAGGGATAGGTCCTGGGGGTCCAGGCAGCCGCTGGGAGAAGGGCTGGTGTAGCTGCCTGCGCTGCTGGCCGCCGAGGGAGAGGACAGAGGGGAGAAGGGCGGGGAGGTGTTCTCATAGCTAGAGCCCACTGACATGGCCCCTGGGCTGGTGGGAGGGGAGAGGAGGTAGCGGCCTCCTCCGTTGACCATGGGGGACAGCGGGGAGTGGGGGATGGGGTGGTCTGGATGTTTTGAGTCTGAAGAGGAAGGCTGGGGATCATCCATGACTAGGGAGTCCATGATGTCCTGGAGGTCCTTTTCGATGGAGCTGACGATGGCACTATGCTCGGAGCGAGGGACTCTCTCACCGGGGGCTGGGTGGTGCGACTGGGATGCTCCTGATTGATGGTTCCCATTGACCAGGCTCTTTGAGTCTGTAGGGAAAACAGAACTAATATCACTCACTAGGCTATACTATGAGTGAAGACTATGACCACTGCAATATATACGGCAAAAAAAATGTTTTTTACAGTATGGTATATCCCTGAAAATATGACAAATAGAAACAGACATGGGCTCTAAGAGCTGAATAGATGAGATGATATTGAGAGAATTGAATGGACCGTAAAGTTCATAAATGGACTGTATCTTACGGTTGCACCACCACTCATTTATATAAAGTGCCTTGTTACTTTGATTATAGAACCTAAGCCTTTAGCACAAGTACCTTCAATTGGCTTCTATGTTTTATTGGTTGGTTGGTTGGTTGGTTGGTTGGTTGGTTTAAGCCATCAATTACCTTAGAGCGCTTCTAAATTTAAACCTGCCCACTGCCCAACTTAATCCACCCAAATCACAATTTGCATGAAGAAATGCTAATGAGAAAAAGGAAAGAGAAGAGAAAGATACAGAGCGGTGACAGAGACCAAGAAAGAGTGAGAGAAACAGGGGGAGAGATTGAGAGAGAGTGAGAGAGAGACAAAGGCAGCAAAAGACAGGCTCTGGAAAGATTGAGGGGAAAATGTGCCAGTAGAACTCAATTACTGTGTGGCTGGAGAGCAGCGCAAGCCAGGGCACAGTGGTAATTCAATCGAAATCGCAGGCAACCCTCAGTCTCCCCATAATGTCAACGTTGTAGATTAGGGAGCACAAAGGGACATCCAGGTGTAATCTATGGTATTAATATGATATGCTAATAGGCTGCAATCAAGAATAAGCAATGTGATCATTTATTTGTATGATGGCAGGTAAGCCTAGCGGTTAGAGCGTTGGGCCAGTAACCGAAAGGTCGCTGGTTCGAATACCTGCGCCGAAAGGCACTTACCCCTAATTTGCTCCAGGGGCACCGTACTACTATGGCTGACCCTGTAAAAGAACATTTCACTGCACCTATCTGATGTATGTGAAAATAACACTGCTGGGTTTTCATGTTCAACAGTTCCCCGTGTGTATCAAGAATGGTCCACCACCCAGAGGACATCCAGCCAACTTGACACAACTATGGGAAGCATTGGAGTCAACATGGGCCAGCATCCCTGTGGTACACTTTCGACACCTTGTTGACTTGACAAATTGAGGCATGTTCTGAGGGCAAAGGGGTGGGGGGGTGCAACTCAATAATATTATTTTTGTTTATGTTTGGTATACTCAGTATATATAAACAAATTAGTGAGATCATGCATCTTTGGCAACTCTTGTATGTGGACATAAGTACTGTATGTGGAAATATGTACTGTATGCATGTGAATATGACCATATTTCTGTAACATAGATATCATGCACATGTCAAATATGAAAGCCATTCCAAACAGCTCTGTTTCAAATTTGGTACTTTCAGTCTAGAATAAACAAGCTACCGTGTATCACTGCAGTAAATAACCATCTTCATTTTGATTTCTATTCATAAATATGACCTCATAGCCCTGGATGATGAAGAGGCTTTACAAATAATGCATAAGCACTATTTGTTCAGCAAAGAGCTGGGAGTAGGCTATCTGCCTGGTCTTTCTACAAGCAGAAAAACTATTCAAGCATCATGTCATTTTGAGTGACAGCACGACCACCCCAATACATGTTGGTGTAAATTACAATTATATGATATTTTTTCGGTTACTTGGTTATTCATTTCCCCCGTTATTTTTTCATCCCAGAACAGGCCACATGGTCGTATGATGTCGCCAGCATTTCGATTGTGAAACGTCTCAGAAGATGAATAGACCCACAATGTCAAAAACGTAGAGAATGACCGTGAAAATACATTAGTCTCTGTCCCTGGACAGCGGTAAATATTAATAATTATCAGTACTTACATGAATGGGCAAGCCTGCGACTAAGACATAATGACTTATAACCCAGCTAAAAACCCAAACGCTGGAGCCGGCATTTCTACCTCAATAAAGCTGCATTTACCGAAGCCTGTCGTAGCCTACCCGGCTCTCCGCACCCGGGAAGGTTGACAGAGTGATATTCCAGCCGGGTTTCGTGTGCAAGGCGCCGCTACCTTGCTAGCTCGCTCCCCCTCCCTTCCCTGTCCACCGTGCTGATGTGACCGCCTGGTAGTTTACGGAGGCGGGAACTATTGCGTCTGTTTTTCTTCTTAAAGGGGCAGTGCAGTCAAAAACGTGTTTTATATATATTTCCACACTATGAGCTTGGAATATTGCTGTGAAATTGTCTAAATTTCACAATTGTCTAAACATCAAACATTCTTATAATACCTTTTGAGTGTAAGAGAAGTTTGAAAAGACTGCCTGAAATTTCAACTCATTTTGTATAAGCGAGCTTCAATGCCATACAACTCTCCTTCCGTGGCCTCCAATTGCTCTTAAATACAAGTAAAACTAAATGCATGCTCTTCAACCGATCGCTGCCTGCACCTGCCCGCCTGTCCAACATCACTACTCTGGATGGCTCTGACTTAGAATATGTGGACAACTACAAATACCTAGGTGTCTGGTTAGACTGTAAACTCTCCTTCCAGACTCACATCAAACATCTCCAATCCAAAGTTAAATCTAGAATTGGCTTCCTATTTCGTAACAAAGCATCCTTCACTCATGCTGCCAAACATACCCTTGTAAAACTGACCATCCTACCAATCCTCGACTTCGGCGATGTCATTTACAAAATAGCCTCCAATACCCTACTCAATAAATTGGATGCAGTCTATCACAGTGCCATCCGTTTTGTCACCAAAGCCCCATATACTACCCACCACTGCGACCTGTACGCTCTCGTTGGCTGGCCCTCGCTTCATACTCGTCGCCAAACCCACTGGCTCCAGGTCATCTACAAGACCCTGCTAGGTAAAGTCCCCCCTTATCTCAGCTCACTGGTCACCATAGCAGCACCCACCTGTAGCACGTGCTCCAGCAGGTATACAGTGGGACAAAAAAGTATTTAGTCAGCAAGTTCTCCCACTTAAAAAGATGAGAGAGGCCTGTAATTTTCATCATAGGTGTACTTCATCTATGACAGACAAAATTAGGAAAGAAAATCCAGAAAATCACATTGTAGGATTTTTAATGAATTAATTTGCAAATTATGGTGGAAAATAAGTATTTGGTCACCTACAAACAAGCAAGATTTCTGGACCTCACAGACCTGTAACTTCTTTATTCGGCTCCTCTGTCCTCCACTCGTTACACTCGTAATTGGTGGCTGACTAAATAATTTTTTGCCCACTGTATCTCTCTGGTCACCCCCAAAACTAATTCTTCCTTTGGCCGCCTCTCCTTCCAGTTCTCTGCTGCCAATGACTAGAACGAACTACAAAAATCTCTGAAACTGGAAACACTTATCTCCCTCACTAGCTTTAAGCACCAGCTGTCAGAGCAGCTCACAGATTACTGCACCTGTACATTGCCCATCTATAATTTAGCCCAAACAACTACCTCTTTCCCTACTGTATTTATTTATTTTGCTCCTTTGCACCCCATTATTTCTATCTCTACTTTGCACATTCTTCCACTGCAAATCAACCATTCCAGTGTTTTACTTGCTATATTGTATTTACTTCACCACAATGGCCTTTTTTTGCCTTTAACTCCCTTATCTCACCTCACTTGCTCACATTGTATATAGACTTATTTTCCGACTGTATTATTGACTGTATGTTTGTTTTACTCCATGTGTAACTCTGTGTTGTTGTATGTGTCGAACTGCTTTGCTTTATCTTGGCCAGGTCGCAATTGTAAATGAGAACTTGTTTTCAACTTGCCTACCTGGTTAAATAAAGGTGAAATAAAATAAATAAATAAATTAGGCAGTATAAATTAATTCAATTCAATTCAAGGGGCTATATTGGCATGGAAAACATAAGTTAATGTTGCCAAAGCAAGTAAATTAGTAAATTAATAGACCAATAACAAAGAGAGTTTCGACCCTCTGTCAATGACAGCTAGTTGTCAAGTTACATATCCCTCCCATTAGGCTACTCCAATTAGGTCCCTAACTCAAACCACTCTCAGAATGTCCAAGATAAATTGTGTATGATAAATAGCCTTTTGCTAAGAAGCTATTTATGTTTATTTTTGCCATTTTAATTTAAAACAATCACTGTAGCTAGGTTTCCATCCAATTGGCGACAGAATTTCATGTAAATATTCTAGAATCTGCATAAAGAAAATATGCAAATTTTCCCACCAGTGCTGTTTCCACCAAACAGACTTGTTGCAGATAAAAATCAGTGTGTGATGACAGTGCACACAAAATGTATTTTTTCACTTACATTTTCATGTACCAAATAAATGTGTTGTGATGTGTTTCCATCACATTTTCACCTCTATAGATAGTTGTCACAAAAACTGTTCCATTAGCAAATATGCCTACTCTGGTCTGGGAACCTGCGCTCTAGCCCACAGCTTGCAGATACAGTGCGGGTAGGCCAGTCTACATGAGATTATGGATAAAAGCGATAACAGATTACAAAGGAAGACCCAGCCATGATGTGCCCAGGGCGCTATTCCAGGGCGCTTTCTCAGAGCATGTGAAGACAGCTGGCAGGTATATTCCCGGTCATTTTCAACATCTCCTTGTCCCAGTCTGTAATCCCAACTTGTTTTAAGATGACCACCATCATCCCTGTTCCCAAGAACTCTAAGGCTTCATGCCACAATGACTGCCACCCTGTAGCACTCACATCTGTAATCATGAAGTGCTTTGAGAGACTGGTTATGGAACACATCAACTCCATCACCCCAGACACCCTAGAACCACTCCAATTTGCAATAACGCCCCAACAGATCAATAGATGACGCAATCTCAGTTGCATTCAACACTGCCCTCACCCACCTAGATAAGAGGAATACATACTGTATGTGAGAATGCTGTTCATTAAATACAGCTCAGCTTTCAACACCATTGTCCCCTCCAAGCTCGTCACCAAGCTTAGGACCCTGGGACTAAACACCTCCCTCTGCAACTGGATGAGGAATACATACTGTATATGAGAATGCTGTTCATTAAATACAGCTCAGCTTTCAACACCATTGTCCCCTCCAAGCTCGTCACCAAGCTTAGGACCCTGGGACTAAACACCTCCCTCTGCAACTGGATCCTAGACTTCCTGACGGGCCAACCCCAGGTGGGGAGGGTAGGCAACATCAACTCTGCCACACTGACCCTCAACACAGGGGCCACAAAGAGGTGTGTGCTTAGTCCCCTCTTGTACTCCCTGTTCACCTATGACTGCGTGGCCACGTATAACTCCAACTCCATCATCAAGTTTGATGACGACACGACGGTGGTAGACCTGATCACTGCCGACGATGAGAGAGACTACAGGGAGGTGGTCAGTGACTGGCAGTGTCCCCAACAATAACCTCTCACTCAACATCAGTAAGACCAAGGAGCTGAGCTCCCTGCTATCCAGGGCCTCTATATCGGGAGGTGTAAAAGGAAGGCCCGGAAAATCATTAAAGAATCCAGCCACCCATGCCATAGACTGTTCACTCTGCTTCCGAACGGCAAGCGGTACCGGTACATCAAGTCTGACACCAACAGGAACCTGAACAGCTTCTATCCCCATGTCATAAGACTGCTAAATAGCTAACAAAATGGCTACACAGACTATCTGAGTTGACCTTTGTATTTTATTCTTATTATTGCACTGTCTATGCACACTCACAGGACTCTACACACGACGCACACTGATACTCCAACACACGGCGTGTGTGACTCACAAGTGACGCAGGGGTTTAAGGCACTGCATCTCAGTGCAAGAGGCGTCACTACAGTCCCTGGTTCGATTGCAGGCTGTATCACATCCGGCCATGATTGGGAATCCCATCGGGCGGCGCACAATTGGCCCAGAGTCGTCCGGGTTTGGACGGGGTAGGCCGTCATTGTAAATAAGAATTTGTTCTTAATTGACTTGCCTAGTTAAATAAAGGTTAAATTTAAAAAATACAATCATCATACAGTACCCTCGGAAAGTATTCAGACCCCTTGACTTTTTCCACATTCTGTTACGTTATAGTATGTATTTTAAAATGGATTAATCTACACACAATACCCCGTAATGATGAAGCAAAAAAAACAGGTTTTATACATTTTTGGAAATGTATTAAAAAATAAAAAATTAGTTGACAGTGCATGTGACAGCAAAAACCAAGCCATGAGGTTGAAGGTATTGTTCATAGATCTCCGAGACAAGATTGCGTTGAGGAACAGATCGGGGGGAAGGGTACCAAAACATTTCTACAGCATTGAAGGTGCCCAAGAACACAGTGGCCTCCATCATTCTTAAATGAAAGTTTCGAACAACCAAGATTCTTCTAAGAGCTGGCCGTACAGCCAAACTGAGCAATCAGGGAAGAAGGGCCTTGGTCAGGGAGGTGATCAATAACCCAATGGTCACTCTGACAGAGCTCTAGAGTTCCTGTGTGGAGATGGAAGAATCTTCCAGAAGGAAAACCATCTCTGCAGCAACACCAATCAGGCCTTTATGGTAGAGTGGCCAGACGGAAGCCACTCCTCAGTAAAATACACATGAGAGCCCGCTTGGAGTTGCCAAAAGGCACCAAAAGGCACCTACTCTCAAATCATGAGAAACAAGATTCTCTGGTCTGATGAAACCAAGATTTAACTCTTCGGCCTGAATGCCAGGTGCCACGCCTGGAGGAAACCTGGCGCCATCCCTACAGTGAAGCATGGTGTTGGCAGCATTTTGCTGTGGGAATGTTTTTCAGCAGCAGGGACTGGGAGACTAGTCAGTATCGAGCAGGATCGAGGCAAAGATGAACAGAGCAAAGTACCGAGATCCTTGATGAAAACCTGCTCCAGAGCGCTCAGAACCTCAGACTTGGACGAAGGTTCATCGTCCAACAGGACAACGACCCTAAGCACACAGCCAAGACGGGGCAGCGGCCTATGTCACGGGCGGTGGCCTATGTCACGGGGTAGTGACCTATGTATATTTGTAAACAACATCTGGTGCACAATATCTAAGGAAGTCTCAAGGTTTTGCTCGTCTGAGGTAGAGTGTCTCATGATAAGCTGTAGACCACACTATCTACCTAGAGAGTTTTCATCTGTATTTTTCGTAGATGTCTACATATCACCACAGACCGATGCTGGCACTGAAACCGCACTCAATGAGCTGTATACCGTCATAAGCAAACAGGAAGACACTCATTCAGAGGCGGCGCTCCCAGTGGCCGGGGTACATAATGCAGGGAAACTTAAATTAGTTTGACCTAATTTCTATCAACATGTTAAATGTGCAACCAGAGGAAGAAAACTCTAGACCACATTTTACTCCACACACAGAGATGCGAGCAAAGCTCTCCCTCGCCCTCCAATTGGAAAATCTGACTATAATTCTATCCTCCTTATTCCTGCTTACAAGCAAAAATTAAAGCAGGAAGCACCAGTGACTCGGTAAATAAAAAAGTGGTCAGATGAAGCAGATGCAAAACTACAGGACTGTTTTGCTAGCACAGACTGGAATATGTTCCGGGATTCTATTGATGGCATTGAGGAGTACACCACATCAGTCACTGGCTTTATCAATAAGTGCATCGACGATGTCGTCCCTACAGTGACTGTATGTACATACCCCAACCAGAAGCAATGATTACAGGCAACATTCGCACTGAGCTAAAGGGTAGCGCTTCCACTTTCAAGGAACGGGACTCTAACCTGGAAGCTTTTAAGAAATCCCACTATGCCGTCCAACGAATCATCAAACAGGCAAAGCAACACAACAGGATTAAGATCGAATCATACTACACCGGCTCCTATGCTCGTCAGATGTGGCCGGGATTGCAAACTATTACAGACTACAAAGGGAAGCCCAGCCGAGAGCTGCCCAGTGACACGAGCCTACCAGACGAGCTAAATAACTTATATGCTCGCTTCTAGGCAAGTAACACTGAAACATGCATGAGAGCATCAGCTGTTCCAAACGACTGTGTGATCACGCTCTCCGCAGCTGATGTAAGACCTTGAAGCAGGTCAACATTCAGACAGACAGATTACCAGGACACGTACTCTGATCATGCGCTGACCAACTGGCAAGTGTCTTCACTGACATTTTCAACCTCTCCCTGTCTGAGTCTGTAATACTAAAGTCCTTGTGGTCAAGAACACTAAGGTAACCTGCCTAAATGACTACCTTTAATGACTACCTTTGAAAGGCTGGTCATGGCTCACATCAACACCATCAGACCCATTCCAATTTGCATGCCACCCCAATAGACCCACAGATAATGCAAGCTCTATTACACTCCACACTGCCCTTTCACACATGGACAAAAGGAACACCTATGTGAGAATGCTATGCATTGACTACAGAACAGCGTTCAACACCATAGTGCCCTCAAAGCTCATCACTAAGCTAAGGACCCTGGGACTAAACACCTCCCTCTGCAACTGGATCCTGGACTTCCTGACGGGCTGCCCCCAGGTGGTAAGGGTGGGTAACAACACATCCTCCGCGCTGATCCTCAACATCAATCGTCAATAGGGGGGCCCCTCAGGGGTGCGTGCTCAGTCCCCTCCTGTACTCCCTGTTCACTCATGACTGCACAGTCAAGCACGACTCCAACACCATCATTAAGTTTGCTGATGACACAACAGTGGAAGGCCTGATCACCGAAAACGATGAGACAGCCTATAAGGAGGAGGTCAGAGACCTGACCATGTGGTGCAAGGACAACAACCTCTCCCTCAACATGATCAAGACAAAGGAGATGATTGTGGGCTACAGGAGATAGAGGACCGAGCACGCCCCCATTCTCATCGACGGGGCTATAGTGGAGCCGGTTGAGAGCTTCAAGTTCCTTGGCGTTCACATCACCAACAAACGAACATGGTCCAAGCACACCAAGATAGTCGTGAAGAGGGCACGACAAAACCTATTCCCCCTCAAGAGACTGAAAAGATTTGGCATGGGTCCTCAGATCCTCAAAAGGTTCTACAGCTGCACCATCGAGAGCATCCTGACGGGTTGCATCACTGCCTGGTATGGCAACTGCTTGGCCTCCGACTGCAAGGCACTACAGAGGGTAGTGCGTACTGCCCAGTACATCACTGGGGCCAAGCTTCCTGCCATCCTGGACCTCTCAGCTTAGAGACAGTGACCTTCCAAGGTAAGGATGGAAAGTGTAATTTAACAATTCGCTGCCTACAATAATGCAGGCCTATTATTATCATGTTTGGTAACATTGCCCATGTATTTATTTTCAGAGTTCCAATTAGTTGTAAAAATGTCTCAGAACTCTGCTGAATTTCCTCAATTGAAGGTCAGCTAAGTTAACCTCGGCTACTTAACATTACTAGCTCGGTATTTGAAGTTGTTATATTATCAGTAGTAGTCTATTATCAGGTAAAAGCTTATGCTTATTATTCATAATTTCTCAAATTATTATTATTAGCTAATCATTCAGTCAAATACGCTATGCTAAAGCCATTGAATCTGTCTTTGAGCGTTAAGGGACGTTAATGGCTAGTTCGGTCCACGACATTATGTTATTATACTTTTCAATCTTGAAATACAAGGACAAATGTTATTATACAGTGACTGAAATTTTGCACTACGCGATATTCACTTCCGGACTTGGAGAGAGCACAAAGCGTTGTAGAACGCCCCTCTGAATAACGGGCGTGGTTTTGGCTTAACTGCGTTGGGGAAAAAGCAAGAAGCAACTCTACCTACATGTACATATTACCTCGACACCGGTGACTCTGTACCAGTTCCCCCTGTAAATAGCCCCGCTATTGTTATTTAACTCCTGCTTTTTAATAATTCGTTCTTTTTATCTTACTTTTTTTTAAGGTATTTTCTTAACTGCATTGTTGGTTAAGGGCTTGTAAGTAAGCATTTCACTGCAAGGTGAAGACAATGCAGGAGTGGCTTCGGGACAAGTCTCTAAATGTCCTTGAGTGGCCCAGTTAGAGCACGGACTTGAACCCGATCAAACATCTCTTGAGAGACCTGAAAATAACTGTGCAGCAACGCTCCCCCTCCAACCTGACAGAGCTTGAGAGGATATTCAGAGAAGCATGGGAGAAACACCCCAAATACATGTTTGCCAAGCTTGGAGTGTCATACCCAAAAAGACTCGAGGCTGTTGTCGCTGCCAAAGGTGCTTCAACAAAGTACTGAGTAAAGAGTCTGAATATGGGGCAGCAGTGTAGCCTAGTGTAGCCTAGTGGTTAGAGCATTGGACTAGGAACCGAAAGGTTGCAAGTTCAAATCCCCGAGCTGACAAGGTACCAAATCTGTCGTTATGCCCTTGAACAGGCAGTTAACCCACTGTTCCTAGGCTGTCATTGAAAATAAGAATGTGTTCTTAACTGACTTGCCTAGTAAAATAAAGGTGAAAAAAAAATATTTATGTAAATGTAGTATTTCAGTTTTTTCTAAATAATAAATTAGCAAAAAATTCTAAACCTGTTTTTGCTTTGTCATTATAGGGTATTGTCTGTAAACTGATTTAATACATTTTAGAATAAGTTTGTAACGTAACAAAATGTGGAAAAGTCAATGGGTCAGAATACTTTACGAAGGCACAGTATATGCTGCTGCTACTCTGTTTATCATATATTCTGATGCCTAGTCACCTTACCCCTGTACATACAGTATCTCCCTATATCGATCCAGTATCCTTTCACATTGTAAATATGGTAGTGGAACTGACCCTGTATATAGTATGCTTACTTACTTTATCGTGTTTTTCTTATTTTTATATCTTGTGTGTTTTTGTTCTACCTTGTTATTTTTTGTATTACATTGTTAATGATTACTGCTAGTGATGTACCGATATTACATTTTTTGGCCGATACCGATATCCAATATTTTTCTTGCCAAAAAACCCGATACCGACAACCGATATTTACAATTTTAGCTGCCTTTTAAGCATTCTAGTACAGTTAAATAGTTAACACACACACATGGACGCAACGGTCTAAGGCACGGCATCTCAGTGCAAGAGGCATCACTACAGTCCCTGGTTCGAATCTAGGCTGTATCACATCCGACCGTGATTGGGAGTCCTATAGGGCGGCGCACAATTGGCCCAGCGTTATCCGGGTTTGGCCGGGGTAAGCTGTCATTGTAAATAAGAATAACTGACTTGCCTAGTTAAATAAAGGTTACACACACACACACACAGGCCAAACTGTTATTTTGTTGGCATTTACATATGCCCCCATTACCAGTAAAACATAATCAAAACCTATGTCACGCCCTGACCTTAGTATTCTTTGTTGTTTTGGTTAGGTCAGGGTGTGACATGGGTGATGTATGTGTTTTTGTACTGTTTTGTAGGTTTATGGGGTCATTTACTATCTAGGTGTTTATGTAAGTCTATGGTTGCCTAGATTGGTTTTCAATTAGAGGCACCTGTTTATCGTTGTCTCTAATTGGGAACCATATTTAGGCAGCCATCTTCTTTGGGTATTTCGTGGGTTATTGTTTATGTCTAGTTGCCTGTGTTAGCACTCGTTATATTTATAGCGTCACGTTTGTTTATATGTTTCTTCATTAAATAATAGAAGATGTATTCATATCACGCTGCGCCTTGGTCTCTTCCATTCAACGAACGTGACAACCAATTTCTTTCACTTACTTGCTGTGCTATTTTGTTGTTAATTTGTTCAGTCGTTTCATTCTCAACCAGGATTCTATGGAACGCCGTTTGGGTCTTTGCGTGTCAAAAAAGAAAACAATGACCAGTAGATAACACTATTTTCCGTGTCAAATAAGCTTGTTGACCAATCAGGACCTGAATATGACTGCACGTCACATAATAATTTAACGCATCCATTCATTTTTTATGTTTTTATTACACTATCACTTGTATTTCATGTCACAACGATTCATCGATACTTATGCTATGATGCTGGTAAAGTTGTCTCGCGCACCTACAGTGCTGGTCATAAAAAAAAGCCAGTTAGCTCATGGATGCAAACAATGTTCTTCCCCAGAAACATAGCAAAATGACATCTGTTTCAGTAGCAATAGTTAGCTAGCTAACTATATAGCTAGGGGTCATCCTCTAAAATAACCCTAATTTATAAGACAGTTTTTATTTGATTAATCGTGGTCGGACCCATCTATGTGAAGCTAGCCACAATAAGGATTAGCCACAATAGTGGACTTTGCGGTTAGCCTTCAAAATAAAAGTATTGCATAATTCTATTTGTATTCATTTGCATCACTGTCAATGGCATACTTTCATTTTGAAGGCAAACCACAAATTCCAATATTGTGCCTAATCCTTATTAGCTTCACAACACATAACCAAGTCCGGTCGAGCCACACTAGCCAGATGAAACTAGCTGGCTGCTTATAACGTTATCTTAGGCAACCGGGTTAAGTAGCTGGCTAGCTATTTATTTTCATAAACTGAAGTTCATTTTCAATAGGCGAACAACAAGTGGCAACCTAGCTAATACTAATAATTGCTAAGAATAATGAAAATGACTGCAGTTTCTACTGGTCATTGTTTTCAGGCTGGTTGTATTGGTGCTAGCTAGGTACCAAGCTAAAGCTAGCTACCCCAGAAGTTGCAGTTGAACAGATGGTTTATTACCAATGCAGTATTGTAAACACATTGTTAGTGGCCAGTGTTTGCAGACTTTTTTGTACAGCTTTGACAATGCTACTGTATCTTTTTTTGACATGCGAAGACACAAACGGCGTTCCGTAGTATGTATGTCTTGAAGCTAATAGCAGTGACGCTATTACTGTGTAACTCCAGTAGGGCAACATCTGAAAAATAGCTCACTTGGTAGTGTGTACCGGTGCTCGACCAGTCGGCGAAAGCCAACATCACCTACAACAGAGAACGGTTGATTGTCAAGGGCAATGAATTGCATTATCTTGGCTTTAATGGATTTCACCTTTTGAGCTGTCTCGCTGAAATGTACTTGCTCTTTCAAATGACTGCTCGACTTGTTGACTGCTCGATCCACACAGCAGACATTGTGGGCTAGGTTATGAATGCTGTGTTGCACATGTAGCGCAAAATTTTACATGGTGTCATTACGGCATGTACCTACATTAAATAGGTATGAACATCAGCTTTGACATCTTTAGCTAATATCGTCCGATTCCGATATGTTCACCGGTATATTATGCATCCCTAATTACTGCATTGTTGGGGTTAGAGCTAGCTGTCACGACTTCTACCGAAGTCGAAGCCTCTCCTTGTTTGGGTGGTGGTCGAAGTCACCGGTCTTCTAGCCATCATTGATCCATTTTTCATTTTCCATTGGTTTTGTCTTGTCTTCCTACACACCTGGTTTCAATCCCGTTCATTACCTGTTGTGTATTTAACCCTCTGTTTCCCCTCATGTCTTTGTCAGAGATAGTTTGTTATTCAGTGTTGTATTGGTGCGCGACGGGTCCTCGTACCCACTTTGTTTATTGTTACATTTAGTGTTTGGAGTGTGTTTTCGTTTATTGTTATTTAATAACTCCATTACACTCAGTTTGATTCTCCTGCGCCTGACTACCCTGCCACCTATACACACACACGACTCTGACACTAGCAAGAAAGGCATTTCACTGTACTTGTTCATGTGATATTAAAACTTGAAACTAGTATGAAATCATACTGTCATTCATACTTAATTTAATAATATGCCTAGGCTATATAGTAGTGAGTCTTCTAGGTTATCTAAACGGTGATACATTTCCTTGCCTAATGTCATTTTTACTGCATAGACAATGAACCAATGGATTTTGACTACAACAAATAACAGTTGTAGAATGTGTAAGCTATATTAGACATTTTAGGCAGAAATGATGGGATATTAAGATGGATGAAGATAATAGATAATGAAGATAGAGAAGGCATTTAAATCCCCTGTTAACTACACAGGGAAATGGTGCGGTGCAGGAACGTTTGAGGAAACACACAGGAAGTGGAGATGGGAAGATAGTAGAATAGGGTAGAGGTTTAAAAATAGAAACAGTAAAAGATACCCCTCAACTTAAAATAAGCCGTGTGGAGCCAACAAAGCTGTCTGCCTGGCTGGCATATGAATGAGCCTGGTAGGAAATGTGTCGGAGCTGCTCACTGAGGGTGGCTGAAGAGACTAGTGCCTGTCAGAACTCTAACTACTGTATAGGCCTACTGCAATGTGCGATATGTGAGTGGGGGTTACCAAGCAAGCACTAGAAATTATACTCATAAATCAGATCTAGCAACCTTAATGTGACACACAATAATACACAGTTTAAGTACGTCAAAGGTAAGAACAGACCCTCTCTAGCGACCACACCAAGGAATGCACATCTAAGGAGATATGAAGCCTTTTTAACAACAGCGGAAAGCATTAATTAACAAAGCAGGAAGTTCAACACCCAATATGTATATGCTCCATACTTAAGGCAGGGGGCACATCGTCAACGCACAAAAAAAATAAGGAAATAACAAGATGCCGGGACAGATCCCCAAGAATCAAATCAGTTATTTGTCACGTGCGCCGAATACAACAGACCTTACAGTGAAATGCTGAATACAACAGGTGTAGACCTTATAGTGAAATGCTTACTTACAGGCTCTCACCAATAGTGCAAAAAGGGTACTAGGTGAACAATAAGTAGGTAAAGAACTAGAAAAAAATGTAAAAAGACAGGCTATAAAAGTAGCGAGGCTACATACAGACACCGGTTAGTCAAGATCCCCCAAAGGCGGCCAAGAAGGGGAAACACACTCCACTGTGCCTGCGAGGAGAGGATAGGGCAGGGCTAGGCAGCTGAACACTTCTGCCTAGAGACCAGAGAGGAATGAGATGCTCATAAATCATGCATGGTGTGAAACCAGGGCCAGCAGGCCAGGCAACCAGGGTTCTGTTGCACCCTGTCTTCACCAAAGCCGGAAATGGAAAGGCAATAAGGGGCCTTCTGTGGCGTGTGAAACTCAGCACCTGTAAGGGAGCTGCCTCCTTATCCACGGTAACAATCTGAGCCCTTAAGCTGTGTGGAGACACAGAAACAAGGACCTTGGTGGAGGAAGTGTAGTTTATTCAGTGTATTTTCACTTGAAGGGGTATTAAAAATGTCTTTAAAATACCTTGCTTACCTTTAGATTTAACCCAGTAGTTTATATTCAATGTGTGTCATTGCACTCCAACATTGATCGCCATAAGCTGACATCGGCCATATATTCTGAGTATTATGCAAGTGTTGTATTTGAGAGGGTTCAAGTGAAGTGTCTGCTGTCCGGACCTCTGGCAGTCTCTATGGGGGTGCCACAGGGTTCAATTCTTGGACCGATTCTCTTCTCTGTATACATCAATGAGGTCGCACTTGCTGCTGGTGAGTCTCTGATCCACCTCTACGCAGACGACACCATTCTGTATACTTCCGGCCCTTCTTTGGACACTGTGTTAACAACCCTCCAGGCAAGCTTCAATGCCATACAACTCTCCTTCCGTGGCCTCCAATTGCTCTTAAATACAAGTAAAACTAAATGCATGCTCTTCAACCGATCGCTACCTGCACCTACCCGCCTGTCCAACATCACTACTCTGGACGGCTCTGACTTAGAATACGTGGACAACTACAAATACTTAGGTGTCTGGTTAGACTGTAAACTCTCCTTCCAGACCCATATCAAACATCTCCAATCCAAAGTTAAATCTAGAATTGGCTTCCTATTTCGCAACAAAGCATCCTTCACTCATGCTGCCAAACATACCCTTGTAAAACTGACTATCCTACCAATCCTCGACTTTGGCGATGTCATTTACAAAATAGCCTCCAATACCCTACTCAACAAATTGGATGCAGTCTATCACAGTGCAATCCGTTTTGTCACCAAAGCCCCATATACTACCCACCATTGCGACCTGTACGCTCTCGTTGGCTGGCCCTCGCTTCATACTCGTGGCCAAATCCACTGGCTCCATGTCATCTACAAGACCCTGCTAGGTAAAGTCCCCCCTTATCTCAGCTCGCTGGTCACCATAGCATCTCCCACCTGTAGCACACGCTCCAGCAGGCATATCTCTCTAGTCACCCCCAAAACCAATTCTTTCTTTGGCCGCCTCTCCTTCCAGTTCTCTGCTGCCAATGACTGGAACGAACTACAAAAATCTCTGAAACTGGAAACACTTATCTCCCTCACTAGCTTTAAGCACCAACTGTCAGAGCAGCTCACAGATTACTGCACCTGTACATAGCCCACCTATAATTTAGCCCAAACAACTACCTCTTTCCCAACTGTATTTAATTTGTATTTATTTATTTATTTTGCTCCTTTGCACCCCATTATTTTTATTTCTACTTTGCACATTCTTCCATTGCAAAACTACCATTCCAGTGTTTTACTTGCTATATTGTATTTACTTTGCCACCATGGCCTTTTTTGCCTTTACCTCCCTTCTCACCTCATTTGCTCACATTGTATATAGACTTGTTTATACTGTATTATTGACTGTATGTTTGTTTTACTCCATGTGTAACTCTGTGTCATTGTATCTGTCGAACTGCTTTGCTTTATCTTGGCCAGGTCGCAATTGTAAATGAGAACTTGTTCTCAACTTGCCTACCTGGTTAAATAAAGGTAAAATATATATATTTTTTTTTTAAAGTGCTCACAAAATGTCTCTTGTAACATCCAGATAGACATCTACGTTAGATTTTCTGCTTATTTTTTCAGAAAATATTTTAATCTAGTTCATACACAGGTAGGGCCTATACCTTGGGTGTGTCATGACAGTACTGTATTACCTGTGACAGTACTATATTACCTTTGACAGTACTATATTACCTGAGTGGATTCTGTAGTTCCCACCGGAGCCCTTGCTTCCCCCTGGCATCATGCTCTTCATCCTGAACGCCTCCTCTGGGTGGTTGAAGCGGAAAAATACTGACTGGCCAAAACACAGCATACAGCCTGTAAAAGAAAACAGCACTTGTAAGGGAGGTGGTTCAGTGAACCATGCTTGCACAATGAGTAACTTTGCCTGAGACCTAAAGACTTGCATTAACTCCCCAAGGCCAGGCTTGTCACATTGATATCTGTCATCTGTATCTTCAGTTCATCAGCTTTAGCTTCAACTGATGTTGCCTCCAATATAAGTCTGGACAATGTTACTGGAAATATACTTGATCTTTTCAGCAGTAGTGCACTACATAGGGAATACGATTTCACTTGGGATGCATACAGTGTGTACAATGCAGCCAGATGCCTTTTTATTCCATGGCAGTGGGGAAAAACAGTTGATTACTTCACAGGCTCTGACTGGACAGGACGTGATTAGGACACAGACACAGGTACAGCTGAATTACCGTGGTAACTATCACATCAGTGTAGGGAGACGAGATGACGCCAATGCAGCGAAGAAGCAGATACATTTTTTTTTTATGTCGACAGAGTTGAGCTTAGCTTTAACTGTTTGACAAATGGGAAAATTTGAAAAGTTTCAGGCCCTTTCTATTATATATGATGTTTATGTCCACATTTGATAATAAAATATGAAATGAATGTCTCTGGGGAGGCAAACATAAAAACAAGTGATGTGATGGGTAGTACTGAGACGTATTACATTTTATAACCGTATTACTTAAGATTGTAGAGAGCGCCACATCAGCTGAATATCTGTCTGTACACGCTCTCTGTTCTTCTTCAGGAGACAGAGGTTGTGCGTTTTGGCAGGCCTGAGTCAGAGCCAAGGAGAACAGAGGCATGGCTTTGGCCTGCATCAACACGATTTGAGGGAGAGAAAACTCAATCACGCCCAGTGTCAGACCCACCCTTCAAATGACATAGCCCCGGGCTACAGCCCTCACACACTGTAAGCCAACTCTACCTCACAACTCATTGGCTATTCAGAGAGCACACGCGTGCTGTACAGACTTGATCCAAAGTATTAATAGCATAGATGTTGCACATCATACCATCAGGGTCATATAAACGTAAAAATTGCAACGCGAGGAAGAAAAACGCAGTTATGTGTGATTGCAATTACTTGTATGCGGTTGTATCTGACACCACAAATGAAGTTCCATAGGGGAAAATAAAATAAACTCTTTAAAAGTATGTAGTCTGTGCAGAATGCAGATACGAACTATGAATACAGAACTGTATTGGTCACCCACAGCAGAAAAATTCTGTCAGGCTAACATGGCCTTGTTAACTTTACCCAATACAGCTGTACAGCTCTATTGGAATACAGGCAGTGGATGAAGAAGCGTGATACTTGGTTGCTGATGTTAGAAGAAGGAGACTGGTTCTCCTGTTGTTTTCATCACACGCTGAACTTCACTGACTGTTTGCCTCTGTTCTGCCCTTTTTCCTTTTCCCTTAGGGACAGATCCAAAGATCTCGGCAACCAAAGGACCTCGTGTGCCTCTCTGTCTGTGGCTTCCGGTGAGTGTTAACTAAAAGTGTCTGCTGCACCAGAAAAAAGCACACACACACCCACAAACGGACATATATTAAAATCATATCAGATTTGATTTGTCACATGCTTCAGTAAACAGGTGAAATGCTTACTTACCCGGGCAAAGCAGAGAAAAAAAAAAGAGAAATACTCAAAAAATAATAACACAAGGAATAAATACACAATGAGTAATGATACACACACACATTACATACACACGCCTGCACACACACCACAGGCCCAGGGCAAAGGGGTAACAGTGCTCCATCCTGCTGCCTCTACAGCTGAGCAGTGACACGACAGGCCATCAGGGATCAGACAGGCAGGATGAGGCAGCAAACCACACAAAGAGCTGCTCGTTTACACAATTTCCAAGCTATAGCAGTGTGTGTGTGTGTGTGTGTGTGTGTGTGTGTGTGTGTGTGTGTGTGTGTGTGTGTGTGTGTGTGTGTGTGTGTGTGTGTGTGTGTGTGTGTGTGTGTGCTCTCATAAGCCTATAACCAGGAGTGAACAACAGAGTGAGACAACACATTGGACAAGCACAGGCATCAAGTGTGTCAAGGACATAACAAGTTCAAGAATTTCCAATCTCTCTCAACTAACAACCGTTGAATAGCTAGCTAGGGCGAACCTTGAAATATGACTCATAAGATTAATTAATTTCTGATAGTTTTTCTTTCCTCAGAGGGAGGAGAGCAAAACCATTACATCTAGTCATGTACTGGTGGTTGATCATAACAATGCAAGGAAAATATCGCAAAATAACCGTATGATTTGTTGAGTGTAAGTTAGTGTACAGACAACAACACTCTGAAGATCTTCCTACAATACAACAGCTGCATAAATGGCTAGTCAGTAGCCACCTGCAGTGACAGGACAGGGTCATTTTCTGTGAACCACATCAATGTCAATTAAGACTCATCAATTCAGCCATTACAGACCTAATTATATTGATGGATCCCTTGGCATAGGGAAACACTAATCAACAGTATGTGTCTATAGATTTAACACAATTTGTCATTGGGCAAAGAGAAAAAAATATAGTTTTATAGCTAATCTCTATTCCACAGATTTTGCCATGAGGCTAAGAGAAAATGTTGCTATGTTAAAGCTAATTTCCTGCAATTTTGCCATGGGGCAGAGAGGAATGTGTGCAGTTTTATAGCTTATCATGCTATTCTATACATTTTGCCATGAGGCTGAGAGATTTAGCATTTTTAAAGATTAGAGGTAAAATATCCAGTACCAGTCAAAGATTTGGACACACCTACTCATTCAAGGGTTTTTCTTTATTTTTACTATTTTCTACATTGTAGAATAAAAGTAAGACATCAAAACTATGAAAGTGTGAAACAAATGTATATTTGAGATTCAAGACTGTTAAAGCTGGTTGAGAGAATGCCAAGAGTGTGCAAAGCTGTCATCAAAAGCAATGGGTGGCTACTTTGAAGATTCTGACATATAAAATACATTATGATTTGTTTAACACTTTTTTTGGCTACTACATGACTCCATATGTGTTATTTCATAGTTTTGATGTCATCACTATTATTCTACAATGTAGAAAATAGTGAAGATAAAGAAAACCCCTGGAAAGAGTAGTTGTGGCCAAACTTTTGACAGGTGCTGTAGGTGTGTTACCTTTTTATTTGCTCAATCTGATTGGGTGGACATGGCTCACCAGTGGGTGGGCCTGGCCCTCAGGCCTACCACTGCCTAAGCCCGGGGAAATTGCCTGACTGGAATCATAAATTAGATTAAGCACACAGGTCTAATCAGAATACGGGACACATAAAATAGCATGCTGTGATTCTCCTGCCTTGTTTTCATAATTAACTATCTTTCACAACAAATAGTAATTGAGTGAGTCAATACCATTAGCAAGATCCCCAGGCGATCACTATGCTGGAATTCAATAAATCTAGCAGTCATCTTTTGCAGATATAGCTACTGTACAGAGGAATAGATAAATGGAGAACGTCTTTCGAGACATAAAGATTGATCGATGTTGGTACCACATTGAGCTTGAATCATTTGCATCTTGTCATCAGACTTACCTGGATGTGAACATGTGTCTGGAGACTGGAGGCTTCCATACTTAACTTAATCTCTTTATTCACAATTTCTCTGTATTAAGAGTAGGGCCCAGAATATTTCCAAACCATTTGACCAGACCGGGGAAAACTCAGGGCACTAAGTAATGAGCAACCTAGTAAGACCTTAGGATAAATTATTGATATGATAAGTGATTGTGTGGATGTTGCTAATATTTTGGCAACACAACACTGAAGTGTGAGAGGCCTCCCCTATGTAAAAACCCTCAGGTTGTGAGCTCCTCACTGCAGCACCTCCCTTTACCTCCATGCCCTGTTCATGCTGTCCCACCATGCCTCTGTCCAGGGGCTCCTCCTCAGCTTATTTCTACTGAGACAGAGCTGTTGAGCAAATGTCAATCTACTGACTATTAACCAGACCACTATTATACCAAATCATAACACAGAGATACCTAACCCAACTCACTAGGTGGTCCGTGGAGATCTCCACTAGAGCACTTCCATAACATTATAGGGGTCACATTCCCATTGGACATTCCCTAGTCAATCACCTTTGGTTAATCATAGGAGAGGACAGAGTATAGGCAGCGGGTGCACTAAACCAGTGACAGGGTTGTAGAATAGATCCTTGGGTGATCATGTTCCCCTATAGGGATCTCCACACCAGGGGCAGACTGGACATACTTCTGGCAAATGCCAGTTGGGCTGTTCCATTTTTAGACCAGATGGTCTGCCTAACATTTTTTTTGTGCAAAATTATCATTAGCTGGCTCAAAAATGGGCCGGTGTGGGGGTCTCAAGAGGAAAAATTGACGATTTTTGGTCCCAGCTCCTCTCATGCTCCCAAGTGGCGCAGCAGTCTAAGGCACTACATCTCAGTGCTAGAGGCATCACTACAGACTCTGGTTCAATTCCAGGCTGTATCACAACCAGCCGTGATTGGGAGTCCCATAGGGCAGCGCACAATTGGCCCAGTGTCGTTAGGGTTTGGCGGTGTAGGCTGTCATTGTAAATAAGAGTTTGTTCTTAAATGACTTGCCTAGTTAAATAAAGGTTCAATTAATAAAAATAATAAAAAATGTAATCCGTCCATATGTTTTTAGCTCTCCTCAGACTTGAAGTGTAGAACCCTTTCACCAGAGACAAGCATCTCATGGATTCCAATAAGAGATGGGATTAAGAGCAATATTTCATTACTCTGTTCAGCAGAAGGCTGAGCTTAAAAAAACCTCACCTCTGATCTCCAAACAGCACGAGAGTGCAACGTTTATTCAAGTTCTTTGCTAAAGCGACCTGACAGTAAAATATGACACGTTGCCATTTTTATAATTAAAATTCATGACGTCATTTGGGTGAGGACACGGTTCAATGGTAAATGAAAAAAAAACTTCACAGAAAATAATGAATTGGTGCTGTTGGAAGAGAACGGGACTGGCGGCTGAGCAGCCAAGATCCTTACAGTTAATCAGCGAGATTGATTCTCTCAACATCGCGAGGCAGAGTTCTCCTTTACCACTACATTAATGGCAGAAGTCATTGGGTTCTCATCACAGTGAGTGCACTTTGGGAATGGCTCCAATGTATATCTTTCTTATCTCGTATGGGGCTGTCTCTGCAAGTTACCATATTCATGTTATTCAATTAGAACCAAAACGTTAACCATGTATCCTACTCAAGAATAAAGACTTAAGAGAAGTCAACGGGTGATTTGACATGACTATATTTTCAATATTCTAAACCGAAAAGCACAGATGAGGTTGTCTGAGATGGGTGTGGATATGTCTTTACTTCAAGGGCACTTTGACACAACTAGAAGTGACACCAACGAGCACAGACCATTATTCCCTGAAAACACCTTGGCACTGGCAGGGATTCAAATCTCCAGGAAATGACAGACCCTGATCTGCAAGGACAACAGCATCACCTCAAGAGATATTCTTTCATGAAAAACTGGTAGATGAATGTAACCATAGGAGAAGGTTGGGTTGGCATACCTGAGGGGTACTACATTGTCTTATATCACGGTAGTGACACATTTAGACCACATTCCCTGGAGTTAAACCCTTGCTTGAACCTTGTCAAGCAACAACATGAAAGCATTTTCATATCATCATTTTAATGTAGTATAGCTTGCCAAAAATATCTTCATTATTAAGCCTTGGAAAGTGAGCCATTGGGACCACTGAAATAAGATATAGGAAACTTGGCTGATAGCAAATACTTCTGATTATTCTGATAATGTGAGGGCATGTAAAATAGCGATCAGCTGAGATGTTTCAGTTGGCTTCAACAAAGGAAGACTCCCTTTGACCTAGAGTGTCAGACATCTCTAAAGCAGAGGACATCCTGGACAAAGGGATGCCAAAAAAGTAAGCAAGACAGTTGCCATGGCATTGTTGTGTTTTACTGCTTAAGGAAAAGCCAGACACTTTCAAGCTCACCAGTTAATCACTCAATGCTTTAGCCAATGCAGAGGACATAAAGTGCAGCCATACAATACCAAAAGATAGATAGGAGATTCACAGGAAAGCAGTGGAAGTTCATCTGAGAAGAACACGTTCTCATATTGTCCATTCTATTTTCACCAACATAACTGAGTTGGATGTCAGAATTAGGATGTCAGCCTACTTTTTAAAGGTAGCCTATACAGCAATACCCGATGAGAAAGTACATTTTAAGCTTGTGAATAATAAATTGAATGATGGTGTCAGTATTTTGGTAAGACACACTGCTGTTCATTTGGTGCTAAAATAAGTAACACAGTCAACCATCTACAGTATATCATGTGGCATTTGACACCACCGATAAGGATTTCAGGCTTCTTCCTCTTCATATACTTTCATAATTGAGAAATGTATTCAATAACATCTGTCCCAGATACAATATATTGAAACTATCTGCCACCTTCTGTGAGTGGCACAATGAGGTGTGAGGGGGTCTGGTAACAGATGTGCACTGAACGCACTCTCACCCTCACCTCCTTTTGCCGGAACATCATAAGACAATAAATACTCCTGCTGGTCATGTCAGTGAAACAGATGGCTATGGGTTACTTCTCTATCCCCGCTCTGTGGACGTGGCCTCACAAACAGAGGAGTCCAGGTCCCACCAAGCATGAGCAGGAGGATATGGGGCTCACCAAGCTGAAAAAAAGGAGGGAACTGTATGACAGCCCGATGCTTGTTTGCAGAGGGGGTGCACCTCATGTCTCTTTACTTCCTATGCATACAATGAGGGTCAATGCAATGTGTCAGAAATGACAGAATGTTGGACGGGGGAGTTTTGAGTGGGCTTGCTAATATGAGAATAGACCGCATCTAGATTCTACACAGGGTTAACAGCATGCTTAGGTCACATCGACCAGGAATAGAAATGTATCCCGTAAACAGGCATCCGGTGACCATGACAAAATGAAAAGGGATCACTGTAGTGTCATAGTCGGGGATTTGGCTAGAGGTTTCACCCTGTTTTTCTGTCTGTAAATTGAACTCAGGTGGATGAGGAAGTTCAGTGGAATAAACAATACTATTGCAGAAATATGAGATAAAAGTAATCTTCAAAGTTGACAAATATATATATATATATATATATATATATATATATATTACAAACAAAACAAAATCACATATTTTGTGCGGAACCAACGTGATGTATTGCCATTACTCAATATTAATACAAAAGATCAATGTTATTTTACTGGTGCAATGGTTCAGGTACATCATATTTTTGACAATATACGTTATTGAGAATACTTTGTATCATATATGCATGATTCGAGATTAGGGTCAAATGTATAATTTGGATGTTACAATGTAATACCTGCTGTATAACGACTATAGCGACTATAGCGAATCAAGCGACTCGCTTTCGGTTTGTGGGCCTTAATTGATGTTTAAGCAATTGCAAAAAAAATGTAGATATAACACACAGTTGAAACACTCTACAGCATACACATTATCTTTAATTCTGAAGAAAAGCTTACTTTAAATCCAAATGAAAGTCCTCTTGCCCTCCGCTGTTAACATCGCAGCTGCTCCTTTAAAACGAGCCACGTGTTTTTCCTGAACGGCAAATGATTGTTGAAGAACAGAAAGCTTTAATGCGTGCTTGTCTTGACGATTCTTTTGGTTATGATAATATTTATCAGTATTCTTCCACAGGCTACTCATATAGTTTTACGTTATGTTTTCACAAAGAGCGCTCTCCACCTGCCTTCTATTGGAGCCAGCAGAAAAATGTGTTAATTCAACGCGTAGGGATGCAATCCATTTCAGTTAAATATTTTGCGTTACAATTCGTTGTTGTCTATTGTTCCTTCCAACGCAGCCTCGTGTATTGCCCGATTTCACAGTCAGTCACTAACTATCGCAGTAGGCTACACGCGCATGATTGTTTCACCGTGACTCCTGGCAGCGGGAGAGATGGTTGGTGTTGAAACCGCAGCTGTCTTCGACAGGCTCAAACTAATATCCACACCAGAGAGAAAGAGAAAAGGGGTTGGTGTAGTGTAGGGGGGGCGGCAGTAACCCTGAGTCAGATCTCCTTTGTGCAATCCCAAATCTGTCTCGTCTGAATCAACCTCACCCATTTCCTCCAATAGTAGTTGTGTATCCTCTGAGTCTGTCTGACTGTCTACCAGGTTAGTCATGGCATGACTTTCTGTTAATGATACACTATATGGCCAAAAGTATGTGGACACCTGATGTTGGAACAGAGCTGTTGGGACTTGCTTCCATTCAGCCACAAGAGCACTAGGGAGGTCGGGCACTAATGCTGGGCAATTAGGCCTGGCTCGCAGTCGGCGTTCCAATTCATCCCAAAGGTGTTCGGTTGGGTTGAAGTCAGGTCTCTGTGCAGGCCAGACAAGATCTTCCACACAGATCTCGACAAACCCTTTCTATATGGACCTCTGCTTTGTGCATGGGGGAATTGTCATGCTGAAACAGGAAAGGGCCTTCCAACAGAGTTGGAAGCACAGAATCGTCTAGAATGTCATTGTATGTTGTAGCGTTAAGATTTCCCTTCCCAGGAATTAAGGGGCCTAACCCGAACCATGAAAAACTGCCTCAAACCATTATTCCTCAAAAAGTATTTAGTCAGCCACCAATTGTGCAAGTTCTCCCACTTAAAAAGATGAGAGAGGCCTGTAATTTTCATCATAGGTACACTTCAACTATGGCAGACAAAAATAGAAAAAAAATCCAGGATTTTTAATGAATTTATTTGCAAATTATGGTGGAAAATAAGTATTTGGTCAATAACAAAAGTTTCTCTCAATACTTTGTTATATGTCCTTTGTTGGCAATGACAGAGGTCAAACGTTTTCTGTAAGTCTTCACAAGGTTTTCACACACTGTTGCTGGTATTTTGGCCCATTCCTCCATGCAGATCTCCTCTAGAGCAGTGATGTTTTGGGGCTGTTGCAGGGAAACATGGACTTTCAACTCCCTCCAAAGATTTTCTATGGGGTTGAGATCTGGAGACTGGCTAGGCCACTCCAGGACCTTGAAATGCTTCTTACAAAGCCACTCCTTCGTTGTGTGGTGTGTTTGGGATCATTGTCATGCTGAATGACCCAGCCACGTTTCATCTTCAATGCCCTTGCTGATGGAAGGAGTTTTTCACTCAAAATCTCACGATACATGGCCCCATTCATTCTTTCCTTTACACGGATCAGTCGTCCTAGTGCCTTTGCAGAAAAACAGCCCCAAAGCATGATGTTTCCACCCCCATGCTTCACAGTAGGTATGGTGTTCTTTGGATGCAACTCAGCATTCTTTGTCCTCAAAACACGACGAGTTGAGTTTTTACCAAAAAGTTATATTTTGGTTTCATCTGACCATATGACATTCTCCCAATCTTCTTCTGGATCATCCAAATGCTCTCTAGCAAACTTCAGACGGGCCTGGACATGTACTGGCTTAAGCAGGGGGACACGTCTGGCACTGCAGGATTTGAGTCCCTGGCGGCGTAGTGTGTTACTGATGGTAGGTTTTGTTGCTTTGGTCCCAGCTCTCTGCAGGTCATTCACTAGGTCCCCCCACTGCACTGGTCTGGGATTTTTTTTCTTGTGATCATTCTGACCCCACGGGGTGAGATCTTGCGTGGAGCCCCAGATCGAGGGAGATTATCAGTGGTCTTGTATGTCTTCCATTTCCTAATAATTGCTCCCACAGTTGATTTCTTCAAACCAAGCTGCTTACCTACTGCAGATTCAGTCTTCCCAGCCTGGTGCAGGTCTACAATTTTGTTTCTGGTGTCCTTTGACCGCTCTTTGGTCTTGGCCATAGTGGAGTTTGGAGTGTGACTGTTTGAGGTTGTGGACAGGTGTCTTTTATACTGAATTCTTTTATAACAAGTTCAAACAGGTGCCATTAATACAGGTAACGAGTGGAGGACAGAGGAGCCTCTTAAAGAAGAAGTTACAGGTCTGTGAGAGCCAGAAATCTTGCTTGTTTGTAGGTGACCAAATACTTATTTTCCACCATAATTTGCAAATAAATTCATAAAAAATCCTACAATGTGATTTTCTGGATTTTTTTCTTCTCATTTTGTCTGTCATAGTTGAAGTGGAACTATGATGAAGATTACAGGCCTCTCTCATCTTTTTTAAGTGGGAGAACTTGCACAATTGGTGGCTGACTAAATACTTTTTTGCCCCACTGTATATATATATAGATATAATATAGAAATAAAATTATTCCCTCAAAAATCATTATTTCACCTTTCACCCCCAGGGGTAGAAGGGGATCTGTTGGAGTAAGAGGTATGGAATAAAAATAGCCATATCCCCGCTTGGATTTACAAGACAATCCAGGTTGGGGGACACCAGGAGATAGCCAGTGTTATCATTAGCCTCCAACTGTTAGCTCTCTTGTTACTATCTAAAAATTGAATGAGTTAGTTTATGACTACCAAATTGCTGTGATTCTATGGAGCCAAGAAGCTGCTGAGATAATGTAAGTACTGTGACTAATGTCAGAGAGGAAGGGCCTGGGAGGGGAGGGCCTGTTCCTTCAGCATAAATTCTGAAATCCTGGTGAAAGAATGTGATGTATTGAAAATCAAGAGGTTTCCTCCCAATGGAACAATATTTTTTTATTTAACCTTTATTTCACTAGGCAAGTTACAAAATCTTATTTACATTGACGGCCTACCCAGGCCAAACCCTAACGATGCTGGGCCAATTGTGAGCCCAGCACCATCCGTCCATGTATATACATATAAGGTACCAGTCAAAAGTTTGGACACACCTACTCATTATAGGGTTTTTCTTTATTTTTACTATTTTCCACATTGTGGAATAATAGTGAAGACATCAAAACTAGGAAATAACACATTTGGAATTTTATTTTATTTAACTAGGCAAGTCAAGGCAAGTCAAGAATCTCAACATCAACTGTTCAGAGGAGACTGCGTAAATCAGGCCTTCATGGTCAAATTGCTGCAAAGGAACCACTACCAACGAACCCCAATAATAAGTAGAGACTTGCTTAGGCCAAGAAACATGAGCAATCGACATTAGACCAGTGGACATCTGTCCTTTGTTCTGATGAGTCCAAATTTGAGATTGGAGGAGGAATTGTGATGATGTGGGGGTGCTTTGCTGGTGACACTGTCGTGATTTATTTAGAATTCAAGGCACACCTAACCAGCATGGCTACCACAGCATTCTGCAGCGATACGCCATCCCATCTGGTTTGCGCTTAGTTAGTGGGACTATCATTTGTTTTTCAACAGGACAATGACCCAAAACATCTTCAGACTGTGTTAGGGTTATTTGACCAAGAAGGAGAGTGATGGAGTGCTGCATTAGATGACCTGGTCTCAACAATCACCTGACATCAACCCAATTGAGATGGTTTGGGATGAGTTGGACCTCAGAGTGAGCGAAAAGAAGTGAACAAGTGCTCAGCATATGTGGGAACTCCTTCAGGACTGTTGGAAAAGCATTCCAGGTGAAGCTGGTTGAGAGAATGCCAAGAGTATGCAAAGCTGTCGTCAATGCAAAGGGTGGCTACTTTGAAGAACCTCAAATATAAAATATATTTTGATTTGTTTAACACTTTTTTGGTTACTACATGATTCAATATGCGTTATTTTGACTTGACAGAGAGAACAGGGGAGTGACTTGTGATACATCAGAGACTCGTGATACATCAGAGAGAGTGTACTTTGTTATAAAATACAGCAGATAACATTCAAATAATAATTAAAAACAATTGGGAATCATCCAAAGTGATACTCTACTACGCCAAGTCTTCCCAGAGCCACCAGTCATAAGCTTTAATAGATGTCCTACACTAAATGACAAATTAGTCCACAGCTATCTTCCTGGTGACTCTCAAAAACTTGGCTAGACCACAAACCCAGGGGCTCTTTTAAATGCAACCATTGAAGAAATATTGTACAGAAAAAAAAAACATTTAGTTGACACAGCTTCTAAAATGGAGTATCAGGTCAAGCATTTCATTAACTGCAAAACCACTCATGTCATCTACAGATTGGAATGTCCACAGTGCAAGGTGTTCTACATTGGACGAACAAAGAGACGCCTTTAAGACCGCTTAGCGGAACACAAGTACGCCATACGGGTAGGTAATGAAGACCGTCTTGAACAGCTAAACCAGAGGGAAAGTTCTTGGATTTACAAACTGCAGCCCACTAAGTACCCTGGTTTAATGAAGATATGGATTTACAAACTGCAGCCCACTAAGTACCCTGGTTTAAATGAAGATATGGATTTACAAACTGCAGCCCACTAAGTACCCTGGTTTAAATGAAGATATGGATTTACAAACTTCAGCCCACTAAGTACCCTGGTTTAAATGAAGATATGGATTTACAAACTGCAGCCCACTAAGTACCCTGGTTTAAATGAAGATATGGATTTACAAACTGCAGCCCACTAAGTACCCTGGTTTAAATGAAGATATGGATTTACAAACTGCAGCCCACTAAGTACCCTGGTTTAAATGAAGATATGGATTTCTTACCTTTCCTGTAGGGTTGTGATAGGTTTATTTATTGTCCTCTAGTGGACATTTTGCTCCATTGCCCTCAGCTATGTTTAGACGGTTGTTGTCCATGTTTACTGTGTTCTAGTGTACTATGGAATAGATTGCTTTCCTATTTTTGCCCAGTTTCCCTTCCTCCTATTTTTTTATACGCATTATTTCATTGTTTGACGTCTTCACTATTATTCTACAATGTAGAAAATAGTAAAAATAAAGAAAAACCCTTAAATGAGTAGGGGTGTCCCAATGTTTGACTGGTGCTGTATATAAAGTATATATATAGTACACAAATACTCCTTGCCATTGAGGTTCATTTCAACGAGTTGTTTGTTTGTTTGTAAGGAGCCATACCTTGTGACAGGCGGACCGGTTTGGTGACAGGAAGCCCGTCTGTGGCACACTGGTTCCCACAGGGGTGGAGAGTGATGATCCCTGCCCGGTTCTCTATGTAGCAGTGCTGGGCGGCAACTCCTGGACCCTGGATGCTGATGTCCATCGCCCCATGGCCCAACGTGGTCCTGCCTTCAGGAGCAACACCCAGAAGAGTATGAGAAAAATATGGACACTGTAACTAGAGAGAGATTCTAGCCTGGTGGTAGCCTGATCTGTTCATACAATAAAAGGAGTCGGCTAAAGAAGTACTAAAATGTTACTGCCAGGCTAGAATGATCCCTCAATGTTCATAGAAGCAGTCTCATCAAACTATGTTGCCAAGAGAAGAATGTGGCTGTATGTTGACTGTGGCTGTTTGTGGCTGTAAATTGAACCTCAACTACAGTGTTTTACTTATTGTGTTCAACGTCCATGTTGTTACTGTATAATGACAAAGTTACCTATTAATTAAGTGACAGAACAACTTGGAAGAGAAGTGAAACCCTGAAAATAAGTGAATGATTGCGTAATCTTGTTTCATTCTGGTTTAATCCGTTGTACAAGTCTTTGTAACTCATGGTGAGAGTCAATGTCATATCCAGCAGTCATTCATTAAACTAGGCAGACATGCTAAATAGAAATGCTTTGTTGCTAAATCACATTCCACCCTCCACAACCCCCTCCTTCCGCCCCAAAACATACCCTGTCCAGCCTCATCTCTACTGGGGCTCCAGATAAGAGGAGAAAACCCAGTGGAATGTCACATCACAGTGCAATACGCATTCTCATCCTCTCTCCCCCCTGGACCAAGGCTTCCTCCCAAATAGCACCTTAATCCCTATAACGTGCATTACTTTTGACCCAGGCCCATAGGGAATAAGCTGCCATTATATAGGGTATCTGGTGTCATTTGGGATGCAGCCTTTTCATTGCATTCCATACCCAACTCCCCGCAGAACTCCAGACAAACCGAGAGGGGCTTGGAGAAAGGAATTCCCCAGATGAATGGGTAGCAGTGGTGGACATTGCAGGAGGTGGGGTGGGGGTACTAAAGGGGTGTTAGGGAGGGATGGTGGTGGGGGTTGAGGTCAGGGCCAAATTGTGGTGTAGATATTGGGGGCGGACGAATAGTAGAAAGAGGGTCCACGGCCATTGGGGACATTTTTATATTAAAACACATTTCCTGCAATTGTACACAGCTCGATATGACTTATTATGCATCTCTTGGGTTTTTTTTTGCGGGATATATGGACGGTTTTTTGAATACACAGTATAAGTGGAAGGATAACTGGAAGGCCTCCCCCAAATCTTTGGAGGGGGGGACAGCTAACCTGCATTTCAACACATTTTGCCATGGTGCAGAGAGAAAATGTTGCAGTTTTAAAGCTATTTTCCTGCAATTCTACATATTTTGCCATGAGGCTGAGAGAAAATGCTGCTGTTTTAAAGTAACTGTGTGGCTACCCAATGAGCATGGGCTACCCAGTATGCACCAGGTCCATTGTTAGCAAGGTTCCGTCGGTCCCATAGTGATGAATGACATTGTTTTGATACTGTATGTTGCTCAAGATGGCTACATTAGCATCAAATATGGGTAGCTACCGTGAGGGTATGGACTTCTGTTAAGGTTACGACATTATGTCCTTGCTAACAATGGACCCTGTGCTAATTGGGTAGCCCGTGATCATGCTACCCAAAGTAATGAACCACTTCCGAGATGGGGGCGAAGGACATTGTGTACCGGTGTCCTAGCTAGCTAGCTACTTCCATCGTCGTAATGTTAACAGAAGTTCAAACTCTTTCGGTAGCTACCCATAGTTGATGCAAACGTAGCCACACAGTAATTCGTAACTATGGATCTGACAGAACCTACAATGGACCCTGTGTATATTGGGTAGCCGCATCTGGCCAGCGAAAATCTCACTTTTAAAAGTTAATTTTCTGTTAACTCATACCCAAATAATGTGGTTGACTCATCCCATACTTGTATTTGTGTCCAAAGCATACATTGGAGAGAAAAACACTTCAAAAACCCCACCTCAAACTTGTAACTCAAACAGACTATTTAAAAAATGCTTGCACCATTCCAACACAGAAAGTTGCTTTTTAGCATCATTAATTACCATTTCGCTGGACAACTGGTGAAAGGAAGGAAAGCTATTTAACTTAATTATTGATAATATTTCACAGAAATCTGGAAACACTGGACAGTTACATTAAAGGTCGACTTTGGGCATAAATGCAAAAATAAAGGTTTTATTTCCAATTTTTATTTATGACATTTTTTATGTATTCACATGGTATGATCAATGCACCATCATATCAGGTAATTTAATGCTAAAACATTTTTTATAATGAGTGAATAAGATATTTAGCTACAGAAGTGCCATTTCTTAGTGGTCTCTACTTATTCCATCCAAAAACAAATCCTGTGAAATTACCTCAATACATACTGGAGAAGTTACTGGCTACCTACAAGTGGCTAGCTTAGCTAACGACCTAGCTACATCGGTTGCGGTGTGCATGACCAGAATGACACATCGATAAACCTTCAAGGGCACATCCCATTTCTGTTTGAAAATTGAGAAAGAGTAGGAATTGGACGGTTTTTCAAGCCCACAGTCGACAATTAAAGAACATTTCATGCAATTCTACGCATTTTGCCATTGCTTATGACGTATGATATCGGGGGGGCCCCCATTTTTTAAAATAAATTATTGGGGGGGACGAATAAACCTGTTCTGCCATCGGGCAATTTCACCGATGGGTTGAGGGGTTATGGTGGGGGCTTTCAGAGTGAAATATTAGCTCACCTTCAGGAAGGGGCAGCAGTGTGATGGCCGTACTGAGACGGCCACTGCCCAGACTGACCAGATGGGGGCGCTCTGCCTGGACCTTCAGCCCCTTGCCGCCCTCAAACAGATCCAGTGGCGTGCTCTATGAACAGAAAGGTCACAGACTCAATTATCAGAGTATTAACTCCATTTGGCCTCACATGGCAGTCTACAGTGCATTCGGAAAGTATTCAGACCCCTTGACTTTTTCCACATTTTGTTATGTTACAGCCTCATTCTAAAATGGATTAAATGTTTTCTTTTCTTCAATCTACACACAATACCCCATAATGAAAAAGAGCACAAGCTTGGCACACCTGTATATGGGGAGTTTCTCCCATTCTTCTCTGCAGATCCTCTCAAGCTCTGTCAGGTTGGATGGGGAGCGTTGCTGCACAGCTATTTTCAGGTCTCTCCAGACATGTTCGATCAGGTTCAAGTCCGGGCTCTGGCTGGGCCACTCAAGGACATTCAGAGACTTGTCACGAAGCCACTTTTGCATTGTCTTGGCTGTGTGCTTAGGGTCATTGTCCTGTTGGAAGGTGAACCTTCGTCCCAGTCTGAGGTTCTGCGTGCTCTGGAGCAGGTGTTCGTCAAGGATCTCTCTGTACTTTTCTCTGTTAATCTTTCCCTTGATCCTGACTGGTCTCCCAGTCCCTGCCTCTGAAAAACATCCCCACAGCATGATGCTGCCACCACAATGCTCCACCGTAGGGATGGTGCCTGGTTTCCTCCACATGTGACACTTGGCATTCAGGCCAAATAGTTCAATCTTGGTTTTGTCAGACCAGAGAATCTTGTTTATCATGGTCTGAGAGTCCTTTAGATGCCTTTTGGCATCCAAACGGGCTGTCATGTGCCTTCCGAGTGGCTTCCGTCTGGCCACTCAACCATAAAGGCCTGATTGGTGGATTGTCCTTCTGGAAGGTTCTCCCATCTCCACAGAGGAAGTCTGGAGTTCTGTCAGAGTGACAATCGCGTTCTTGGTCAGTTTGCTCAGTTTGGCTAGGCAGCCAGCTCTAGGAAGAGTCTTGGTGGTTCCGAACTTCTTCAATTTAAGAATGATGGAGGGCTCTGGGTTCTTGGGGATCTTCAATGCTGCAGACATTTTTTGGTATCCTTCCCCAGATCTTTGCCTCAACACAATCCTGTCTCGGAGCTGTACAGACAATTGTTTCGACCTCATGGCTTGGTTTTTGCTGTGACATGCACTGTCAACTGTGGGACCTTATATAGACAGATGTGTGCCTTTCCAAATCATGTCCAATCTATTGAATTTCCCACAGGTGAACTCCAATCAAGTTGTAGAAACATCTCAAGGATGATCAATGTTAACAGGATGCACCTGAGCAAAATTTCGAGTCTCATAGCAAAGGGTCTGAATACTTATGTAAATAATGTATTTCTGGTTTCTATTTTTAATGCATCTGCAAAAATGTCTAAGAACCTGTTTTTGCTTTGTCGTTATGGGGTATGGTGTGTGGAAAAGGGAAGGGGTAAAGTTGTATGTTAATGATTGGAAGCAGACTTAATATCATCAAATATTTTGTAAAAGCCAAATGGGATAGAGAATAGACCTTTAGACAACTACCCTCAAGCTACAGTTGGCCTTTTGACTAACCATTAACACACCCTCAATGGACGGATGCTCCCTTACACTTCAAAAGACAGTCACACAATACATGTTCACTATCCAGACGAACAGTCAGGACAAAACACGACATTATATGACCATGTTGGCTATTCAGAATGATCCCTTTCATTATTTCTCTATTCATAAGCACAATATGTTTCAACACTGTTTTAGCAGCTACACTGGATCACAGGCCTACATTATGGTTCATTTCATAGCCCAGGGACATCCAGCCTGTATGAATGTATTCTCTGTGTGATGGCATTGCTCTAGCTGGCTGTTGGTGCTGTTTACATATCGCTTTATACAGAGAGAGTGTGAGCTGTGAAGGAGCCTAGTTATGCCCGCAGAGCAAAAACACCAGCATGGGGTTTTGGGCTTTGGGAGAAGGAGTTGTCATGGTAACAGCACTCACTTGAAACCGCTGAAGCACTGAGAGCTGCAATTAAGAGATTACTTCCCGGGAAAACATTTCATATGAGCTAAGTTGTGAAGAACCTCTTTGTCATCATCATCATAACATCTCTCTGAATGTGTAGCACACTTGGGGTTTGTATTTCATTTTAGTCCAAATTAATTCATTTGATGCCTAGGCTACTCTAACATTGTACTGCAGAAGACTAGAGGGAGTAAAATGGTTGAACCCAGTTATCATTAGCCCAATGTATGGCATGCTACTTTGAGTCTGTTGCATATCCTTGCTGATAATCTTTCTCATTCACCCGCTTTACAATCAACCCCTGCACACCAAGCAGCAGTATGACAGATCATGAAGTCAGCCTCTCCGTTGGGTGGCCACCCATGGCTGTCCAAATAGGATGATCTACCTTCAATTAGATCGATCAGTTAAAGCTGGGCCCGGGTGAAGAGGATAGGGGTGATAGATGATAATAGTTTTAACGCGTAGGCCAGCTAGCAGTAGTGACCAGATGCAGTAGATGAGGGCCCAGGAGTGCTGTGGGGGATAGCGTAATCACATTTTGGACTAGTAATAGACCTAATCACCATGCCACCATTTTGTAGTAGGTGATGAAATGTTGAAATCCCACATGGCCTCTTTGTCACTGTCTACTGGCTGTCATCAGGGTGGTGTTCAGTAGGGACAAAACATTTTGAAATGGAGTGAAACAGATGCTAACTAAACCTGTCCAATAGAAATAACAATTTTTATTTTCCATTGCCAATTTGTTTTGCAACAGTGTGCCCTACTGAACACAACCCCCCAAAATCCTCATTAAACCTTACTGAGACGTCTCTGAAAAAAAACATCCAAGTGTTTCCTGCTTGATAGGCCAAAGGCCTTACTGTAACAAGTTCAATCTCTTCTGTCAGCCTCCCTTTGATATTTTTCACTTTGATGTCTTATGCTGGTTTAGTCATTCTCTCTCTCTGCATGTCAATATAGGTTACTGTATTAGTGGCACCCAGCTGCAGTTTCCTGTGTGCTACTGCTCCCCTGTGGCACTCCAGAGCTCTGAAACTCTGTCTACTGCTTTAAGCCCTGAGCCTATCCTCCTGCCTCCCGTTCCCTCTCTAACTCTCCAGCCCCTCTCCCTCTCTCCACTCTCTATGTCCACCTCATCTTTCTCCTACTTCACATTTCTATTACCTTCCTCCCTCCCCCTCTCTCCTCTCTCTCAACCCCCCTTTCAAACTACAAATTGCTAATTGCATTATGGACCACCTGACTTGATGTACAGCTGATGTAGGACTATATTACCCAGACAGGAAGAAGACATTCAATGTTAGTATCCCTTTTTACAAATCAAATTCCTGGCGGTTTAAGCGCTGCCATTTGCTCTCCATGCCCATTATAGCTGTTCCTTTTTACCTTGATTGGTTGTTTCAATCTATTTTTATCTATAGCAGGGGTTTTCAGGAGCAGACTAGCAGCCCATTGTGCTATAAAGTTGTAACACACATTAGGAGACTCAGACTCTGATGTCTACGTTTAAAAAACAGTGATCTGTAGCTACACTGCATCATATCACACCTGCATTCAAATACTATTAGCAGTACTTGACTTGGGCAGGAGCTCACTGGAACTGAGTACCTCCACCTAAAATGTTCTTCTTCTTGTGTTTCTGCACCTTCTTTAAAATATTAGCTCAAAAGTTTTGAGAAGTTCCTGCACCTAAATATAAATGGTACCAGGACCAAAAATAAGTACCGCCACCTATTTCAGTCCAAGTCCAAGTCACTGACTATTTTACATCTTTCAAATTCCTTAAGCGTTTGCTTTAGCCTGCCTGGAGTGCCAGATGGGTGGAGTTTGCACTTTTCAACTATTCTATTGGTTCCATTGCGCCAGGCAAGTTCAATCAAGCCCAGCTAAATTATTTTAAAATGATTTAAAATAGTATTTGAACCCAGGTTTCAGTAACACAGAGCCATACCAATTCCAGGTGGCTACAGAGGCAGCTTGTTACAGACTCATTGTTCTCTTATCTAGATAGTCTTCTGGGAGCCTTGACATGTCACGCCAGTGGACACAGTAAGAAGAGAGGAGAAAATGCCGTGGGTATGGTTTGACATTGGAAACATTTAACAAAATTACACATCACGATGACGGCCAGGACTTTGTTTCCAACGTTGCTTGCCAAGTTTATAGCATCGCTCACACAATGGCCTCACAGTCCCCCTCCCCATTAAGAGAACACTCATCACAGAGTGGTAGTGAAGGGCAGGCTGTGGTTAGAGAGATGAGACTGCAGAATACACACATATACATACACACCCAGACACACACACACACACCCAGACACACACACACACACCCAGACACACACACACACACACACACACACAGACACACACACACACCCAGACACACACACACACACAGACACACACACACACACCACACACACACCAAATGTTAGGAACACCTTCCTGATATTGAGTTGCACTAAATTTGGCCTCAATTAGCGGGGCATGGAGTCTACAAGGTGTCGAAAGTGTTCCACAGGTATGCTGATCCATGTTGACTCGAATGCTTCCCACAGTTGTGTCACGTTAGCTGGATGTCCTTTCGGTGGTGGACCATTCTTGATACACACAGGAAACTGTTGAGTGTGAAAAACCCAGCAGTGTTGCAGTTCTTGGCACAAACCGGTGTGCCTGGCACCTACAACCATACCTCATTCAAAGGCACTAACATCTTTTGTCTTGCCCATTCACCCCCTGAATGGCACACATATACAATCCATGTCTCAGTTGTCTAAACGCTTAAAAATTCTTTAACCTGTCCCCTCACATGATTGAAGTGGATTTATCAAGTGAAATCAGTAAGGTATCATAGCTTTCACCTGGATTCACCTGGTCAGGCTATGTCATGGAAAGAGCAGGTGTTTTTAACGCTTTGTACACTCAGTGCATACACACACACACACACACACACACACACACACACACACACACTCACCTGTAACACCTGATGGGTTTGCCGTCCACACTCAGGCAGGTTCCTGTTCAGACTGTCCATATCTATTGCGTTGTCAATCACCCCCTCTGACACATGAGGATCCTATGGAACAAAACACAACACACCTGTGAGAGGAACATATAACAAACAGAGATGAAAGGATTCTGAAGGATTCAAAGGCCTTCTGCGGTTACTGACTCCTGCTGTTTACAAAAGGCAACATGAATCATACTTTTTAATCTACTTTTTGTGTCTCTGTCTCGTCTTATGTGACGTTTATACTGTACATGCACGGTCATTCACATGGGTCTATACATTACAGGTGAAAGAGAATGGTCCAGAATGCTTAACTAGCCATGGCCAAAGGGACTGTGAAATGTCAGACCTTACAAGTGATCAATGAGTACTCTCAGAGAAAGGCAGACCCTGCTGATTGGGATTCTCCCTTCAGCCCCTCTCAGCCAGGATGAGTCAGTAATGTGATTCATTAGATGAGAATACACCACACACAGGAGACAGTGTACAGATTCTGCTGATATCCTCTATTACCTCACTTTGCCAACAGACAGAGACACAGGGTGATCTCCCCTGAGACCTGACACAGGAATGCATTGCAGCCTTCTTTCGTCTGTCTGTCTGCCCTCCCCTTAGTCTCTACCACACCCATCCCCTTATCCCACAAATTCCTTCTCTCTTATTCATTTCTTTTTGGCTTTTCCACCGAGTCAGCCCAGAACAGATTGCCGTACATACTTTTCCATGTCTGTATTTGTACGTGTCATAAATGACCAGATTTGAGAGTGAGCGTATGTGAGACTAAGAAAATACTTATGCACCCATTGTGGGCAAATTAAGTCGAGAAAACCACAAGTAAGGTTGTCCAACACAAATTTATAGTCATCTTTGTACATTTAAGTGCCTTGGACGGAAGTGTTCTCAGAGTAATTAGCATCCCTAAAATGATGTGCAGGGTTGGTAAATACACTACATGGCCAAAGGTATGTGAACTCCCCTTCAAATGAGTGGATTAGGCTATTTCAGCCACACCCGTTACTGACAGGTGTATAGAATCGAGCACACCGCCAGGCAATCTCCATAGACAAACGTTGGCAGTAGAATGGCCCGTACTGAAGCGCTCAGTGGCGTTCAACGTGGCACTGACATAGGATTCCAACAAGTCAGTGGTAGATGCCAGGAAAATGCTACCTGCCCGAATGCATAGTGCCAACTGTAAAATTTAGTGGAGGACGAATAACGTTTTTCATGATTCAGGCTATGCCGCTTAGTTCCCATGAAGGGAAATCTTAGCGCTACAGCATACAAAGACATTCTAGGCGATTCTGTGCTTCCAACTTTGTGGCAACAGTTTGGGGAAGACACTTTCCTGTTTCAGCATGACAATCCCCCCGTGCACAAAGCGAGTTCCATACAGAAATGGTTTGTCGAGATCGGTGTGGAAGAATTTGACTGGCCTGTACAGAGCCCTGACCTCAACCCCATCGAACACCTTCTGGATGAATTGGAACGCCGACTGCGAGCCAAACTTAATCGCCCAACATCAGTGCCCTATCTCACTAATGCTCTTGTAGCTGAATGGAAGCAAGTCCCTGCAGCAATGTTCCAACATCTAGTGGAAAGCCTTCAAAGAAGAGTGGAGGCTGTTTTATCAGCAAAGGGGGGGACCAACTCCATATTAATGCCCATGATTTTGTAAAGAGATGTTCGACGAGCAGGTGTCCACATAGTGTCTGTTTCTGATGTATCCCAATCCACAACATAGATTCAAATGTTCTTTATCATCAAGTTTATCCTGTTAACGTGATAGATCTCTGCCAAAAAAATCACTAAGATGTCTGACATTACCTATAGAAATGGCAAAAATGAACATGTCAACAAAGAGTTTAAAAAAACACTATGATCAGAACAAAACACTTCAATCAAAGTTATATTTCACATGACTATACCTACTAAGAAAATACTGTGTGTGAGAGAGACCGAGGAACCTCATGATATAGCCATCACGTCCCTTGTCATATCTTACAGTGCAGTTGTAGGGCTCTCCGGTAATTACCTTTCACCAGTTGTCCAGCAGTTATAGGGCCTCCATTGCGAAAAAATTCTTACTCTCGACTACAGAGTGAGCAAATTAGAGCTTCCTTCAAAGCTGCTACAGTACCTGCTACTTGCCAGCTGCTATACCTATTGTTGAGGTATCATCTACCTCAACAATCACCCCTGATTCGTTACATGCTCCCATTCACTGCACGGACCTGTCTGTCCTTGCTATGCTGAACTAAGCCAGCATTCTTGCCTGGCAGCCACAAGCCCTGATAACAGAAGGAGAGAGGGATGGAGAGAAGGACAGAGACAAAAATTGAGAAAAAGAGAAAATTGAGAGAGGATGAGAGGTGAGGGGTAGAAATAGCCTTTAGAGTGATTATACGGTATTATTAACACTATTAGGGAAATATAAACATGCAATAACTCAGAGTGTAACTCCATGAAGGCAATGTAGGTCATCTGGAGAGCTGGATAGAGAACATACAATAGGCCATCATATCTCTCTCTCTCTCTCTCTCTCTCTCTCTCTCTCTCTCTCTCTCTCTCTCTCTCTCTCTCTCTCTCTCTCTCTCTCTCTCTCTCTCTCTCTCTCTCTCTCTCTCTCTCTCTCTCTCTCTCTCTCTCTCTCTCTCTCTCTCTCTCTCTCTCTCTCTCTCTCTCTCTCTCTCTCTCTCTCTCTCTCTCTCTCTCTCTCTCTCTCTCTCTCTCTAAAGATCTCTCTGACACAGATTAAAGGAGAAACAACAAGATATTACCTCCGTAGACATCCTATGGTAGCTTATGTAAAAATATTATCTCACTACTGTCCAAACATACCATTTGGAGGTTTCATCATGCACATGAAACCACGTGGGACAATATTCTCCACAGATATCAACCCATGGCCATGAATTTCCAATAAAGACGTGGGACAATATTCTCCACAGATATCAACCCATGGGCAATAAAGAGACGCGTTGTGCGCGCTTCCGAAATGCGGATGCGTCGGAAATAAATAGCAATTAGAATAGAAATGAATAGTCTCGTATGGAGTAAGGTAATGATTGGCTGCATGTTCCTTCCTACCCAGAGGATTACTCAACACTGGCATTAGAACTGAGGTGGGCTGGAGAGAGAAAGAGAGTCAAAAAGACACACACACAAATACCCTGGTGTTGCTGAACAATCCATCAATTCTCTTACAAATGCCATATCTGCTCACATGACAGATTTACTATAACATTTATGGTTCTTGTCATAAAATATTCACTGTCTCCATAAAATGTAAGCACTCTCTCCCTGAGACCTGCTGTGTTTCTCACCCGGAGATGTTTCACTCTGAGAAAACATCTCTGCAATCATCTGTTCTGATAGTCACACTAGCATACTACCTAGAATGAAGCAATGTATTGGGCACATATTCTAGCTAAGTGGTATGTTAGTATGGACATTGGAACGTAGCCTACATGTCAGGGAACAGGTTAGAGAGGAGAGGACAGTAGTTCTAGTAGTAGGCACCATGTACAGCCTACTATAGGAAACCAAGTGGCTGCACATAAATACTTGGCATTTCAGGGAACATATATTCATGGCGACAATTGTACTCTGCAATGTCCCTTGGCGCTTCACAACTGGATGTGGCTGGAGCCAAACAGCACCTTCTGTTTTTAGAGCGAGGCCACAGAAATGTAGCAAACTACCATGGGAAGAGTTTCAGCATGTATCTTTCAGGCAGCCTTTACCAGATACCTTAAATCAGATGATATAAAGAAGATTCATGCTACTTGCGCGATATCCACAATGCAAGGATATGCCTACAACAATACAATTCAAGAAGGCAAAGGTTAAAAATGTCGTCCCCCATGAATGATGCAGCGCCCTCCGTGGGCCAATCAGTGATCTCTATGGCAAGACGAATCATTCGCCAAAGTTTTGTCTGAGATATCGAGTGGGTTAGCTAGACTCATATCCCTGAGCATGTGTGCCAAATTTCATCACTCCGAGTCAAACAGATCAAGAGATATAAACGTCTGCCTGTTATATCTCCACTGTGGGGTCGATATGAATGTTCTTGCATATGTTGAGTCTTGACAGTGTTTGCAACATGTGTACCAAATGTGGTTACAATACGAATATACTTGACTGATTTATATGCATTTATGTGCCATAGCACGCCCATGTGAATGTTTATTGGTCAATAGCGGGGTTAGGGGCATGACCTTCAAAAGTTTGCAGTTTCAATCGCCATCTGGCCAATCAGTGTATTTTTGTAAACGCCAGATCTCTATGGCAAGACGCATCATTCATCCAACTTTAGTCAAAATCAGGCCAGTGCTGTCTGACATATTGCGTGTGATGAACATACGCACTTACTAACACGTGGAGACAGAGCCACAGGCCCCTCCCCGATTTCATTGTGGGGGACAGTTAAGAAGTTGCAATAGTCTACGTACTGAGGGGCTAGGGTCAGTCTGTTATATCCAGTGTAATTCTTCTGTCTTATCTGGTGTCCTGTGTGGATCTGAGTATGCTCCCAAAAATTATCTCTCTCTCCCTCCCCTCCCAGATGGATCTGAGCCCTAGGACCATGCCTCAGGACTACCTGGCCTGCTGATTCCTGGCTGGACCCAGTCCACCTGGTCGTGCTCCAATTTCAACTGTTCTGCCTGTGGCTATGGTGTCATGACTTCTGCCGAAGTCGGTTCCTCTCCTTGTTCGGGTGGTGTTCGGCGGTCGACATCACCGGTCTTCTAGCCATCGCTGATACATTTTTCATGTTCCATTTGTTTTGTCTTGTTTTCACACTCACCTGGTTTCAATTCCCGAATTACATGTTGTATATGTTCCCTCTGTTTCCCCCATGTCATTGTCGGGAATTGTTTATTGTAAGTACCTGTGCATTGTGTACCAAGGGTACAATAACCAAGGGTCAAAAATAACCATACATTGAACAATAACAATAAGCATACAGTAGAGTACATGTGCAGGTTGATTGGTCTGTCAGACACTGTCCCTCATCTTATGGCAGGCAGTAATGTAGTGTGCTGCCAACCCACAGCTCTCTGCGTCCATCCCCAACAGGATGGGTAGCCTACGCTCATCAGAGAGGTCTTTGAAACCTTGAATAAGGGTTTCAAATTTGGGGAAATGACAGTCTCTAATTGTTTTATATTTTTGACATTTTATAAGGAAAATGCAGCTCTGTCTCAGGTTCTGCTGCTGTGCAGTGGTTGCACAGCCTTTCCTCTACAGGGAGCCAGGTTTTCCTGTGTCTACCCTTCTCAATGGCAAGGCTGTGCTCACTGAGCTTGTACTTGGTCAAGGTTTTTCTAAGGTTTTGATCAGTAACCATGCTCAAATAGTTTGCCATGGTGTACTGTCAAATTAGGGCCAGATAGCACTGCATTTAGCTTGTGTTTCCCAATAAGCAATGTAGTTTTGTTTTGATTGTATTGTAATTTGTTTAATTCTGATTGATTGGATGTTCTGGTCCTGGGGCTTCAGTGTGTTAGTAGAACAGGTTTGTGAACTCAGGACCAGCTGGATGAGGGGACTTTTTCTTTGCTCAGCTCTTGGCATTGCAGGGTTTGGTAATGATATGAGAGGGGGTTACTGTATTTTAGATGTTTCCAAAACTTAATTGCTCTTTTTTTGAGTTTTTATTATTAGTGGATATTGGCCTAATTCTGCCCTGCATGCATTGTTTGTAGTTTTCCTCTGGACATGTAGGAGAATCTTACAGAACTCTGCATGCAGGGTTTCAATGTGGTGTTTGTCCCATTTGGTGAAATCTTGTTTTGCAAGTGGACTCCACACCTCGCTGCCATAAAGTGCAATTGGTTCAATTTGAATGAGTTTTTTTAATGGCGTAGAATGCCCTTTGTGCTTTCTCTCTATTCATTCACTGTCTCATCAATCTGAGCCTCATTAAGGTGTCCAGTTGAGCTTATTTTTAAACCTAAGTAATTGTAGTGTGTGCAGTACTCTATATATTTTGTACCAAATGAGAACTTTGGTCTGATCTGAATCTTCTCTGGAAAATCATTATTTTAGACTTTTTGTGGTTTACTGAAAGCGCCCAGGTCTGGCAGTACTGCTCTAGCAGGTCTAGGCTCTGCTGTAGGCCATGTGCTGTGGGTGACAGCAGGCATAGGTCATCTGCGAAAAGTAGGCATTTAACCTCTGAATTGTGGAGACTAACACCAGGGGCTGAGGATTTTTCTAGAATAGTGGCCAATTCGTTGAAGTAAATATTGAAGAGTACAGGGCTCAGATTGCAACCCTGGCGAAGACCCCACCACTGGTTAAAGAATTCTGTTATTTTCTTGCCAATTTTAATACTGCACATATTGCCATTGATTGAATTGTTGTTGTCATATGTTTTACCCCCTACACCACTTTCAATAACCTTGTAGAACAGTCCTGTATGCCAAATAGAATCAAATGCTATTTGGAAGTCGATAAAGCAAGCACATATTTTGGTATTATTTTGGTGGACATGTTTATCTATCAGGGTGTGTAAGGTGTAATATGATCAGTCGTGCGATGTTTTGGTATAAATCCAATTTGGCTTTTACTCAAGACATTGTGCTTATTAAGGAAGTTTAGAACTCTTACATTTATAATACTACAGAAAACCTTCCCCAGGTTACTGTTCACACAAATGCCTCTGTAATTGTTAGGGTCAAATTTGTCTCCGTTGTTAAAGATTGGGGCTATGAGTCCTTGATTCCAGATGTCAGGGAAATGACCTACATGCAGGATCAAATTAAACAGTTTTAATATAACCAATACAATTTTTTGCACTAGTGAGTTTGAGCATCTCATTTAGGATGCCATCAGGTCTGCATGCTTTTTTAAATTTGAGGGACTGAAGTTTCTTATAGAGCTCCTGGTCAGTAATTGGGGAGTCCAATGGATTTTGATTGTCCTTTATGGCTTTCTCTAATCCATTAAACTTCTCATGAATTTTGCAATGTTCTGCATTTGTGTCAATTTGAACGGTGTTGTAGAGTGTTTTAAAATGGGTTGTCCACATGTCATCATGTTGTATTGCTTATTCCTCTTGTTTCGCTTTATTTAAATTTTTTCCAATTTTGCCAGAAGTTGTGTTTATGTTTATTGACTCCTCAATTAGTGTAAGCTGCTTGCTGTTGTACTGTGATTTTTTTGTTCTGAGAGTTCGTTTATAGAGTTTTAAAGTCTCACAGTAATGAAGGATTAATTCACCATTATTTGGGTCTCTGTGCTTTTGGTTGGAGGTGTTCTAAGTTTTATCCTTATAATTTTACAATCTGCATCAAACCAGTTGTCATCTGTGGTCTTTTTTGTTTCGTTTTTTATCAATTTCAATTGTGCTTCTTTTGCCTTTTTGCCTGAATATGTAGTTGATGTTTTTTACTGCTAGATTGATGCCTTCTTTACTGTGAGTGAATGTGGTATCCAGAAAGTTATCTAAGAGTGTTTGGATATTTTGGTTACAGGTTGCTTACTGGTTTTCTTCTGTGCTGTTTTGGGCCCATCTGTATGAATGTTTGATGTTGTACAGCTTACTGGGCTGTGAATGTGTGGTTGTTTCCATGTCTGTTCTTTTGAGGATCAACGTAATTTGGCTGTGATCAGACAGAGGTGACAGTCAATGACCTGAGAGAGAAAGGGTCAATGTCTGTAATCATATAGTCTACTGTACTGTGGCCAAGAGGTGAGCAGTAGGTGAATCTCCCCAAAGAGTCCCCCGTAACCTACCATTGACAAAGTACAGACCCAGGCTTCGACAGAGCTGCAACAGATCCCTTCCGTTTTTGCAAAACGCAGCCTCATATGATGTAAAATGCATCATACCGGTTGTTTTCCTTTAATGCAAATAGTTTCATTGATAATCAAAATCTGATTGTCATTGTTTCCATCTGGGTCATGTTCAGTAGGACACACAGTTTTCATTGGACAAACTCAGGTAAGTACCTCTCCATTCAAAACGTCAAAAGATTTGTACCTGGGACAGGCGGGAGGGGTATATGTCCTAATATGGACACCATACAGGAGGCTAAACAGTGAGCAGCATCAAAGGCTTCCCTCCCTACTCTTCTTCTCTTTAACACCAGTGAGATATATGACTGTTTATTATAGGCCACATAGAACAAAGGGAATCTGAAATAGGCAGGGTACAATGACAGTCAGGGTCAGTGGTTGAGGTTGGTCAGTCTAACCTAGTAACAAAGAGAATGAGAAACAGTACATTTAATTTGTCTAAACTGAGATGATCTACTTAACTAGATAACTGGCCCCACAAGTTTGGATTTAGTTAGAATTTTCACAATTTATTGTAAAAACCATTCAAAGCTTTCAAATCATAACAGAAATCTAAGAATAGATTCATGAACAGCATTGGTAAATGGGATACAACCAATGGATGTGGCCTTTCAGACAGAATAAAAGGTTTCCACTTTTGTTTTTGCATATGACTAAGAGTGTTGTCTTTGGCCATTTGTTATGTGAGCCAATGCACAGTATTTAACTCAAGTTATGGTTGACATGTATAGCTAAAACTGGCCAGTATGATGGTACTTTCTCATAAAATTCTCCATATAACATAAGCAAAAGCACCTATGAAAAGTTATTGTCTGATTTTAAAATAAGGTTGAAGAAAATGGGACCTGAGAAAGTCAATAGATGGACGTGTTGCGTGAACTGTGAACCATATAAGAGACTGCATCTCTTCATGGAACGATCCCGGAAAGACAGAGTGACAGCAAGAGGAAAAAGATGACAAACAAAGAAGGACAGCTAGAAGAGGTTGACCACAACGTTTCTGAGTGTCACTATATGTGGACATCCTGTGTGGCCGACAGAGGAAGCATTTCCTGTAGGGCTGAGGCCAAGGCCAGGGTCCGATAGTGGCCTCTGTCACTTTCATATAAGGAACAGAAGGATATAAGGGACAGCACAAGGATCTCCGTGTGTAGTTCGGGAAACCCGTCCAAGAGATCAGGATGCAACAGACTAAAATGCAAACGGGACTTTTAACATTTACTAACAACAGATGCAGATGTTTTAAACATTAAATTAGAGATTTGATATGTACAATGATCTCTCCACTAAATGGTCACTTACGCTCCTGATGCCGAGTTATATGTTACAAGTGCAACTATTTCTGATTTACAATGAATCATTCAGTAGGAATAATAGGAGTGTCAAACCAATCGACAACACGTTCCGCAAGCAGCAAAAATATAAACACGGGTCAAAACGAAGATAAAGCAATGATATCAATATTGACATGCTCTGCATTGCCTGGAAGAGTTTTTGTCATTCCTTCCTCAGCTGATGGTGTGCTCTAAACACACAGTCTCAGGGCCCTGGCCCAGAGCTATCTGTTTTGGACCCCAGCCACTCTCTGCTGCAGGCTAAACACACCACCTGCTCCACCGTGGGGAACAGCAGAGCTACAGAACACAGGCTCACAGATCATCCTACCCTTTGTGAAAGCCGTTGAAGGTATGACACTTTAATTAATGACAGCATACATGTGTCGTAATGCTTTAGAACTTGTTTATACATTTTCAGTTGATTTAAAATGGCCATTAGTCACTTAATTGTGATCATTATGAGATGATAAGACTGTATAATGGGTCTTACATTCTTATGACAAGCCTCTTCATAATACTTGTTGGTCATTACGATATGGGTGACTACATGTTATGCTGTGTGACTGATTCCTCACCACTGCACTGACATCACTGAACAACTCCAGCAAATACTGGAACTACAGTGATGTAGCTCAGTGGATAGAAGAGGAACGCTATAATTATTGGATTAACGTTTCCATACAAAAAATGTGTCCTTCACATGCAGAACACAAAGCGCTATCTAATACATGCACGACCAGCAAGGCAAGCTTGACTAAAACTAAACCCCTGGCTTAGATGCCAGGTCAACCGTTAGGGAGTGAGTCATTCTTTCTCCAGCTCTGATATTTCCTTACTGCCATTAGGGGATAGGGCAGAGGGAGTTTGAGAGTTAGTGGTACCATGGTATTCCAAATGCGGGTCATTGCTCAAAAGTTCCGTTGACTTTGGCTGTTTGTTTCCCAAAGACACAGAGCTCTACAGGAATTCCTGTGCTGGTCGGCACAAAAAGCTATTTTCAATGTCCATAATCCCCCAGAGGAGAGAGGGAATGGACTAGGCTACTGGACCGTCCACCACTCCACTAGGTTACAGGGCCCAGCCGTTCCACACTGTTGCCCCACCACACATGCTGATACAGACAGCACATGGCCAGGGAAACCCCCAGGGAATTATTGGACAATGTGTGTGAGAACACAGCTGACCGACAGCCTTTGGGAAACAGATATCCTAGCCACATGATGTAAAGAGAGAATAACCAAGAAAGATAGATTGAGGGGAAACCATGTTGATTAGTATACATATCTGGTCTCCAAATGTAAAATTTCTACTTTCCATTTCCACAGTCCAACTGTTATTGTAAAAAAAATGTTTTAATGAATTATTTTTTAAACCTTTTTTATTTTTCTCCCCAATTTTGGTCTTGTCTCATCGCTGCAACTCCCCAATTGGCTCGGGAGGCAAAGGTAGAGTCGTGCATTCTCCGAACCATGACCCGCAAAACTGCGCTTCTTAACACCAGCCAGCTTAACCCAGAAGCCAGCCGCACCAATGGGTCGGAGGAAACATTGTTCAAGTAACAGAGATCCACCTGCAAGCACCCGGCCCGCCATACACAAACTCTCCCCTAACCCGGACAACGCTGGGCCAATTGTGCACTGCCCTATGGGACTCCCAATCACAGCCGGTTGTGAAACAGCCTGGGATCGAACTCAGATCTGTAATGACGCCTCTAGCACTGTGATGCAGTGCCTTAGACCACTGCACCACTCGGGAGGCCCCCAACTGTTTTTGTTATACAATGAGAAATAATATGACAATCAGTTACACTATGTCTTACAACATGCCAACTATGAATCTCACTAAAGAATCCAATTCTTTCTTAACTAATTTATCCAACTGTACATTTCCATGTTTACAGCTCTATGCTCCCTCTTACCTTTGGTACAACCTCGATTTTAGTATGGAGCTTTCACGCCAGGAGTACTCTGACCCCAATGTTAGCTGGACAGAGATAATGCTCCATCTCTCAGGTCAGTGTCCTCAGCTGGTCAGTGGGCAGAAACATCAGTGCCATGGCTTTCTGGATCCTCAGAACAGGCTGTCCCAGGACTTGCTCAGTGTACACAGAGTTCCTCCTTCTTCAACTGAAAATTATCCAAATGGAAACGACAGCAGGCAAATGCAGCACTTCTCTCTCGCTCTCTCTAAGTGAGTCAAAAGTCTGTAACTCCATACCAGCCAGGTGACGTTTGGCTAGAGTCACAACTGCTGCCAAACTCTTTGGTACCAGGCTGTCCCTCTCCAACAGTATTTTGACTGATGTATTGGTCTATTCATTAATCTTGCAGTCCCTCTTAAGAAATAAAAACAGACAAAGAGGAGCGGCGAGCCAGGAATTTGAACGTGGTGTTGCCAGAATAAGCTGAGTAACAAGTACACAAGGCCCTGTGTGTCAGTGCAACAAAACAGCAGCCACCCTCCCTCCTTTTTGGAGTTGAAAGGCAGCCCTTTCACACAGTATGCTGCTTGTCAAGAGTGTCACAGACCCACCCTGCCCTCTCTCCCTTTGACTCTCACTTTGTCCTCCTCATCAAGTGGCAAATGTCAGTCAGTTACAAGAGAGAGGTCTTCACAAATTAGTTCAGAAACCCAGTCTGGTCTAAAAAGGGAAAAGTGTTGGCTGTTGTTGTTGCTAAGGACAGCACTATGAGAAGACGGAGTAACAAGGAAGAGGTGGAAGCAGGGTGGGGGGAGGAAACGACAGTGTGGGATATATCCCTTTGAGTAATGGAAACTGCTCCTCTGGATGGACGGACAGCCATCCTCTTCTCCCCCTCCACAACATTCAAGAATCTCCTTCCCAAAACAACTCTATTTCTGTAAGGTTGTGCTTTTCCCTTCTCAGTCAAGCATGTGTTCATGAACGTAGCCCTGTTTCTTTGTGTTCTGGAACGTAGCCCTGTTTCTTTGTGTTCTGGAACGTAGCCCTGTCTTTTACTTTTGTTCATTGATTTCACCTGTGTGTGTTTCTCACCTGGTCTCATCAGCTCCCTATTTAGTTCAGTTCTTTCTGTTTGTATGTTTGTGAGGTATTGCTTGTTTTTGACTGCCTATCTGTGTTTGACCATTGCCTGCCTGCGACCACGATTCCTGCCTTCTGCGAAGGCTTAATAGACATCTGCCGTGCTCTGCGGGTGAATCTACTCCTTTTTCTCCTACTCCTATTCATTGCAATTTTGAATTGTTCATGTTCAGACAACATGCAAAGTGAAATCACAGATTCCGACCTGGTGAATATGAATGGAAAGCCTGCAATATATCATAGTACTCTAGCTCTTGTTTTGGACAAGCATCTTGTGTTCATATGTAGTCAAATGATGTGGACTATAATGAGACATTTTCCAGACAAATAGCCAGAGAGAGAGTGGTTCAATGTTCAACTGTGTTAAATGTTACCAGTGTTACCACTTACATGATGACATCTCGTTTGGACCGCCAACCATGTGTTACCGTGACAACACATCTGGAAAACACCCCAACGATCAGTCTGGCGTGTTCTCAGATATTGCACCAGTAATAATGATGATCAGCTAATGTTGGGTTTCAACTACCACCAAAGAAATCTATGAATGCTAATATGGTTAGCAGACGCTTTTATCTAAAGCAACTTATATAACTGTCAATTTTGACAGTGTGTGTATATCTGGACCAAGAAGGAATGGAACCCACAACGCTGGTGTTACTAGCCCCATCCTCTACCCCTCTGAGCCATTGGAACCACCAATTTGAAGATATCATTATGAAGACTTATGATCAGCTCACTTCCCAAGTCCTTGCAAACAGGAAATAACTGACTCTGAAATAGAAAAAAGATTTTAAAGGATGATTCAGTCTGACACTGATTATGTCTTTGTTTTGGATGAAGGACTTGCCTCAAGGTGAGGAAAAAAAGATGAAGACTGAGGAAAGGAAATCACATAAGGAAAGACCTTCATCCAGTCTGCAGTATCTATAAAGATGGATATCGCCTGGTAGTGTGTGAAGCCCAGATGTTGCAGCTGTTGGAAAGGCCTGAAGTCCCCGGAACACACAGCTGTTTATAACAACAACACTCTCTCACAGACAGGTATCCTCACAGCTTGGGAAACTCCTCATTAGATAAAAGGAAGACAAATCTACTATACTGAACAAAAATATAAACGCAACGTGTAAAGTGTTGGTCCCATGTGCAGTTATTTCACACAACACAATGCCACAGATGTTTTGAGGGAGTATGGAATCAGTATGCTGACTTCAGGAATGTCCACCAGAACTGTTGCTAGACTTTAATGTTCATTTCTCTACCATAAGTCGTTTCAGAGAATTTGGCAGTACGTCCAACCGGCTTCACATCCACAGTCCACGCGGAACCACGCCAGCTCAAGACCTCCACATCTGTCTCCTTCATCTGCGTGGTGGTCTGAGACCAGCCACCGGACAGCTGATAAAACTGTGGGTTTGCACAACCAAATCATTTCTGCACAAACTGTCAGAAACCGTCTCAGCGAAGCTCACCTGCGTGCTCGGCATCCTCACCAGGGTCTTGACCTGACTGCAGTTCGGTGGCATAACTGACTTCAGTGAGCAAATCGATGGCCCCTCGCACGCTGGAGAAGTGTGCTCTTCATGGTTGATGAATCCCGGTTTCAACTGTACTGGGCAGATGGCAGACAGCGTGTACAGCGTAGTGTGGGCGAGCGGTTCGCTGATGTCAATGTTGTGAACAGAGTGCCCCATGGTGGAGTTATGGTATGAGCAGGCATAATCTACAGACAATGGACACAATTGCATTTTATCAATGACAGTTTGAATGCAGAGAGATATCGTGACGAGATCCTGAGGCCCATTGTTGTGTCATTCATCCGCTGCCATCACCTCATGTTTCAACATGATAATTCACAGCCCCATGTCGCAAGGATCTGGACACAATTCCTGGAAGCTGAAAATGTTCTTCCATAGCCTGCATACTCACCAAACATGTCACTCACTGCATGTTTGGGATGCTCTGGATCGACGTGTACGACAGTGTGTTCCAGTTCCCGCCAAAATACAGCAACTTCGTACAGCCATTTAAGAAGAGTGGGACAACATTCCACAGCCCACAATCAACAGCCTGATCAACTCTATGCGAAGGAGATGTGTTGCGCTGCATGAGGCAAATGGGGTCACACCAGATACTGACAGTTTTTTAAAATCCATGCCTCTACCTTTTTTTTAATGGTATTTATGACCAATAGATATCTGTATTCCCAGTCATGTGAAATCCATAGATTAGGGGCTAATGAATTTATTTCAATTGACTGCAACTCAGTAAAATCTTTGTAAAATGATGCATGTTGTTTATATTTTTGTTCAGTGTATATGACAGCTAGTGCTCTATTGTATACAATATATAAGATATATCTGTCAAAAATAACCTATTTCATCTTGTTTATATACTTCCCATTTCATGTTTATTTAAGAGACAGTGAGGAAAGACATGGAAGTAAGGAGGAGAAAGTGTGTTACTGTGTTAGAAGGGCATTGGCCAGATTTGACCTCACACCAGCATACATATGCCCTGAAGCAAGCGTCATTAACCGCTTGAGCACACCAGAGTAGACCACTTATTTCTGTTCTGTCAATACTGTGCATTTCTCTAATGGTGTAAATGGGACCATGCATCTTATTAGATCATTATGTAGTATCAAAAAGGTTATTCCCAGGAAACTCTGAGTGTATAATCCCATTCAAGGTAGCCAGCTGCAGTAATTAACAGGCCGGTGCACAGTACCCACAGCAGAAGTGGGACTGGTGGAACAACACAGTAACATTTGACACAGTACAGAGGACACACTGAAAGACTGGCTGGGTGATTACAACATGGCCCTGATTTCTGTGAGAACAGAACAGAACAAGCTTTCATAACAAAGGAGTTATTATTGCAGTTTAAGTCCGTTTCTAGGGAACATTTCTCTCTGCTAGGCCCCCAAAACGTTTCTGACCCACTGCAAAACCACTCTCTCACTCCCTCCCTCTCTCTATTTCTCTCAATAGCATCCACTGTTTAAGGAGTGGGAAGAAGCAGGGACTAAACGTGGCAATGACTGTTGCCTCTGTAACGGGTCTGTGCCTGCCCTCTCTCTCTCTCTCTCCCTGTCTCTATCCCCTGTCTCCCTTTCTCTCTCCATCTCCCTCTATCCTCCTCTCCTTCTCCCCACTCTGAAAAGAGAAGCTGCAAAGAGACTATGAGAGAACAGTTAGAAGAGGCAGAGGTACACAGACATGATCATTGTCTGTTGGTCTCCATCGTAGCCAGCTAGCAAAGCATTACCTAGTTAATCTGCCCTGTAGATCTCAGCTTCCAGTGTGCAGACTCAGGGGAGGACAACCCAGGCTTGTATTGTGTCTGTCTGGGGCTCTGATAAACCAAGGCCAGTCAGAGGACCCACTCCTGGAGGTTGGCATTGACACAAACAACCAGATGGGGTCCAAATAAGGAATAATGATATCCAACCAAGAGTGACTATACAAATTCCCCACGATCTCTATGAATTATAACATTTCGTTATAGATTTAGTTAAGTTTGTTTAAACCCTTTCCAATTCAACAATAAAGTATCCCAAGATAAACAAGCATATGATCCACTAATTTGTTCATTCATGATTCTCCTTCTTTTAAACCAGCAACAGCAAATAACAAATAAACTATATTGAATAACATGCCAATAGATCAACTCTTGTCAAGGGACCTTTAGAACAATGACAGATCTACACATGCAGCCAACACAAAGTGAGTAATGTGTCTCACCTGGAGTCTTTCAGACAACGCTACTCTCCCAGCTGATTGTCAGTCTGAAAAAGTCAACCCTTCTAACAAAGCATAATGGAAGTTTACTTCACCTGAGGGTAAGTTTCCAGCAACAACAAGAGAAAAACGTCAGGACTGAGCGCAAACACAGCTTGTCACAAAGAGGGCACCACTGTCAGTCTTCTTCACGTACAGCAAAATCCAAATAAAAAAGCCTGGATGGAATCCAAAAGGGGGAGAGCGAGAGGTGCAGCAGGAGGTTTTTTTTGCGGTCAGTCGCTCCGATGTTTGAGAGGCTCTCCCTGTCCTAAACACACTCTCTCACATCACACTGTCATGACAAAAAGAGTGACAAAGCAATGTGTCCTGTGCTATGCTCTGCTGACATGGTCTGTCCCCCCCCCTCTATCTCTCTCATTCTCCCTCCCTCAGTTTTCCTGTGCTGTCAACCACTCCTAGCAGGACACAAGGCAATCATTCTTCTGGCTAAAGAAACCCTTACTTGTTCTCACAAAGCAGAAACAGAAACAAGTTCACCTTGAGTCACTGGCATATTTTGGAGGAGGTTGAAATTATTATAACCATTAGATAGATGCATGCACTCTTCACTGAAACAGCCCCAAAGACGCATCCAATTAGTTATTTTGACCTACTGTGTTCCTGCATTTTAATACCAGATACCTCACTTCTTCAACATAAAATAAATAACTATATTTATTCCTTAAACTTTTATATTGGAAACTCTATATTTTTTTGCAGCTAATATAGATTGACTGAGTCAAATATGAGCAAGCGACCAGGTGTCACTGAGAGAAACAGTAAGTGGTGAAAACAACATAAAATATAACAACTAGTTGGGGCAGTTATTAATCACATGTCTATTATTGTCAAAGTGAACATAAACTGCCTTTTGTAGATGCTCAGAGCCTTGGACTCAGCTGTCCAGTGATGCTGCTGATGGTCAGCCTGGCTCTAACACAGACAGAATACAAACACCCAAACAACATAGCCACAAATATAGCTCCCATAGCCTCATAAAAAGCCTGGCCCTAACACAGACAGAATACAAACACCCAAACAACATAGCCACAAATATAGCTCCTATAGCCTCATAAAAAGCCTGGCTCTAACACAGACAGAATACAAACACCCAAACAACATAGCCACAAATATAGCTCCTATAGCCTCATAAAAAGCCTGGCTCTAACACAGACAGAATACAAACACCCAAACAACATAGCCACAAATATAGCTCCTATAGCCTCATAAAAAGCCTGGCTCTAACACAGACAGAATACAAACACCCAAACAACATAGCCACAAATATAGCTCCTATAGCCTCATAAAAAGCCTGGCTCTAACACAGACAGAATATAAACACCCAAACAACATAGCCACAAATATAGCTCCTATAGCCTCATAAAAAGCACACCATTTTCCTGATAAAAAAATATACATTACTGTTTTACATTACTGCGCTGTTCTGTGAAGAGAGCAGTACGCAGCGTTGTACGAGATCTTCAGTTTATTGGCAATTTCTCACATGGAATAGCCTTAATTTCTCAGAACAAGAATAGACTAACGAGTTTCAAAAGAAAGTGCTTTGTTTCTGGCCATTTTGAGTCTGAAATCAAACCCACAAATGCTGATGCTCCAGATGCTCAATTGGTCTAAAGAAGGCCAGTTTTATTGCTTCTTTAATCAGAATAACAGTTTTCAGCTGTGCTAACATAATTGCAAAAGGGTTTTCTAATGATCAATTAGCCTTTTAAAATGATAAACTTGGATTAGCTAACATGACGTGCCATTGGAACACAGGAGTGATGGTGGCTGATAATGTGTCTCTGTACACCTATGTAGATATTCCATTAAAAATCTGCCGTTTCCAGCTACAATAGTCATTTACAACATGAACAATGTCTACACTGTATTTCTGATCAATTTCATGTAATTTTAATGGACAAAAAATGTGATTTTCTTTAAAAAACAAGGACATTTCTAAGTGACCCCAAACTTTTGAACGGTAGTGTATATATACAGTACCAGTCAAAAGTTTGGAGACACGTTCTCATTCAAGGGGTTTTCTTTATTTTACTATTTTCTACAATGTCTAATAATAGTGAAGACATCAAAACTAGGAAATAACACATATGGCATCATGTAGTAACCAAAAAAGTGATAAACAAATCAAAATATATTTTATATTTGAGATTCTTCAAAGTTGCCACCCTTTGCATTGATGACAGCTTTGCACACTCTTGGCATTCTCTCAACCAGCTTCATGAGGTAGTCACCTGGAATGCATTTCAGTTAACAGATGTGCCTTGTTAAAAGTTCATTTGTGGAATTTCTTTCATTGTTAATGTGTTTGAGCCAATCAGTTTTGTTGTGACAGGGTAGGGGTGGGTATACAGAAGATAGCTCAATTTGGTAAAAGACCAAGTCCATATTATGGCAAGAACAGCTCACATAAGCAAAGAGAAACTATATTAAGTTATTAAGTTAAGTCAATCAGGAACATTTCAATAACTTTGCAAGTTTCTTCAAGTGCAGTCGCAAAAAAACATCAAGCGCTATGATGAAACTGGTTCTCATGAGGACCGCCACAGGAACAGAAGACCCAGAGTTAACTCTGCTGCAGAGGATAAGTTCATTAGAGTTACCAGCCTCAGAAATTGCAGCCCAAATAAATGCTTCATGGAGTTCAAGTAAAAGACACATCTCAACATCAACTGTTCAGAGGAGACTGTGTGAATCAGGCCTTCATGGTCGAATTGCTGCAAAGAAACCACTACTAAAGGACACCAATAAAAAGAGACTTGCTTGGGCCAAGAAACATGACCAATGGACATTAGACCAGTGAAAGTCTTTGTGAGACGCAGAGTAGGTGAACGGATGATCTCTGCATGTGTGGTTCCCACCATGAAACACGGAGGAGGAGGTGTGATGGAGTGGGGATGCTTTGCAGGTCATTTTGCCGCGATACGCCATCCCATCTGGTTTGAGGTTAGTGGGAATATCATTTGTTTTTCAACAGGACAATGACCCAACACACTTCCAGACTGTGTAAGGGCTATTTGACCAAGGAGAGTGATGGAGTACTGCATCAAATGACCTGGCCTCCACAATCACCCGACCTCAACCCAATTGAGATGGTTTGGGATGAGTTGGACGACAGAGTGAAGGAAAAGCAGCCAACAAGTTCTCAGCATATGTGGGAACTCCTTCAAGACTGTTGGAAAAGCATTCCAGGTGAAGCTGGTTGAGAAAATGCAAAGAGTGTGCAAAGCTGTCATCAAGGGTGACTACTTTGAAGAATCTAAAATCTATTTTGATTTGTTTAACACTTTTTGGTTTCTACATTATTTTGTATGTTTTATTTCACAGTGTTGATGTCTTCATTATTATTTGACAATGTAGAAAATAGTACAAATAAAGAAAACCCCTTGAATGAGTAGCTGTGTCCAAAATGTTTACTGGTACGGTATATATTGAGATGGACATGAAAGAGAAATTCAATGAAAGATGGAAAAGCATCAGCAGGCAGGCAGAAGTGGGTCAGATGTTTGGAAAGTCCTTTCAAACTTGGAGAAGTAATTTAAGATGGAGAGAACTATTTGCCTACAAAGTTAGCTGTGGATTGGAAAGCAGCGGCACTCTTTCATCGACCTTGCGTGGTCTGTACTTCGCTAAGTCTAAACCGTCTATTTACATGTAATTACTCTCCCCACAGAGATAGGCTTGCACAAAGCCAAATTCCCCCCCAAACCACTGTGTGTGTGTGTGTGTGTGTGTGTGTGTGTGTGTGTGTGTGTGTGTGTGTGTGTGTGTGTGTGTGTGTGTGTGTGTGTGTGTGTGTGTGTGTGTGTGTGTGTGTTTGCAAATGATGAGGAATTATTTTGAGCTTGAACTAGGGAATGAACACCTGCACATGTATTGTAGGTATGGCATACAGTACCTATATCAAAAAGATTCATAATAAATGCTACTCTGCCCATGTACATTACACAGATATTAGACTTGAGATGAGAAAATAAGGTGCACCTCATTATCTCTTTAACCCCAATTAATGATTGTTGTATTGACCAATACTGTCTGAGTTCCTCTCCTCGTCCAGGTGGTTGTATTGACCAATACTGTCTGAGTTCCTCTCCTCGTCCAGGTGGTTGTATTGACCAATACTGTCTGAGTTCCTCTCCTCATCCAGGTGGTTGTATTGACCAATACTGTCTGAGTTCCTCTCCTCATCCAGGTGGTTGTATTGACCAATACTGTCTGAGTTCCTCTCCTCATCCAGGTGGTTGTATTGACCAATACTGTCTAAGTTCTTCTCCTCGTCCAGGTGGTTGTATTGACCAATACTGTCTGAGTTCCTCTCCTCATCCAGGTGGTTGTCTTGACCAATACTGTCTGAGTTCCTCTCCTCGTCCAGGTGGTTGCAACAGAGTGCTTTCTCTACATCCACATCCATGACTATTCTATTGATCGCATAAAGGATCTTTAGATACATGGAGCAGGCGTTTGCCTAGAAGCTTTGCCCCTCGTGGCTCGCTTGGACAGCCTTGGTGTAGGTGCAAGCTGGTGACGCTGATAATCGTCAGTCTTTTCCACATCCACATGCTTGCAGTGGATGGCCTCCAGATTGAGGGCCTGACGAAAACTAGGACAAAGCAATTGGCTAGATTCTGCTCTGTTCCAGCTGTCGTGGGCACCCCAGCTGTTTGGAGAAGGAGGTGCTTTCTGTACCATGCATACAGGCACCTATGACATTTTTGGATCCTTTTTTTTGTACATTTGATTGGTTGATTCAAATGAAGTATTTAACGTGTGTGTGTGGGTGTATTTTGAGCATGAACTAGGGAGAATGAGCATCTCCGAATGTATTGTAGGTATGTCACACATGATCTTCACTTACTCCAGACCATGTCCCTGTAAATACCCTATAAACACACATAAAGATCTCAGGAGCCCCTATTAAATATGCTCTTTAATAACAGCCCACTATTGATCTGCATACTGCAAACACATAGGCTGCAGGATAAATTGCACCCTAATCAAGTGCACTATGTAGGGAATAGGGTTTAATTTGGGATGCAACATACAGTACACTGTTAAACTAAATGAAGACACAACAGGCTGTGTCAGTAAAAAGCTTGCCCCTGTTTTCCTTTCATTTGAAATGAATAGCATATTTCGCCTACCCCCCTCCTACTCAATTCCCATTGGCTGTTAGGAGCATGTATGAATGGCCCAGGGCCTAATTTGAAGTAAACCTTCATTACAGACGTCAAAGGGATTGATAGGCACTGACTTGATCCTTTGAGCTGGTTTCAGCGTCTCAATCGGTGAACAAAACAACCTATTCCAGGTCTGGAACAGTACTGTAGTCAGGGCTGGAAATTCATGGAGTGATTTCAGACTACAATAGAGTAGGAATTCAGAGATTCCAAGGATATGGGTCACCGTTTCTCCAGAAGTACAAGTAGATTATTCAATATTTCTACTAGCTGCAGGCTAAATGTGTAAAATGTTACTATTCTGTAGCCACATATCGTTTCACGTTTGTTACTTAGTATTTTCTACATTAACATCAGCATAAAGTAAGAACTCAAGATGACCATGTGAATAGGTAAATCACTGTTAGTAGTAGATGACTCTCCATTTTAATGGTGTTATGCTGGAATATGACAACAGACCACATTGAGTAGTGTTGCCGTGAGGGATTTAAACAACCAGCAAAACTCACTATCCCTTCATGTTTTCTCCCATTCTAGTTCACACTCTGCAACAGACTGCTGAACAGCTGGAAATGACCAAGAATCAGTTGGATATTCTATCTAATCAACATGAGGGCTGTATGTACTGTATGAAGCATATCAGAGTAGGAGTTGTGATCTAGGATCAGGTCCCTCCTGTCTATGAAATCTTATTCATTATGATCTAAAAGTCAAAACTGATCCTACATTCGCACTCATACTCTGAGATTCCTGATTCATATGGCCGCAGAACCATACAGAGATATACAGAAGAGCTCTGAATATGATGCAACAAGAGTGCCACCCAGTGGGAGTTTAGTGTAAAACAGTGACAGTTTAAAATTAGAGGTGGAAATCCTAAAATGGTATAAAACATGGGCTATAATATGATTAACTAAGTCAAGAAACCTAAATATGTTCAGATAATGGAGGTACAATACATAATTCATTCCACTTGTCTCTGTGAAATGATTGAATCTCAAAAAAAATGTTGACAGAAATAACAAATACTATAAAGAAAACAGTGGTTTTGTTTTAAGATTCAAATAGCAGTTTCACTATATACCTTTGTATACCATGCGCTGCTTTAGGAAATGAAAAACAAATAGGATTGCTAGGCCTCCGTAAAATAACATGTGAGTGTTACGATAAGGAAGACCCTAACAAAAGCAGGCTGACGGTCTGTTTGGGAGTGGGTCTCTCACGCACAACAGCACCACTACGGTTTGAAGCATCATGGGAAGGAAATTCCACATACACATACACATACTAATAGAATGCATCCAATTTCCTCTTCCCTCTGCCTCTTCCTCTCTGTCTCTCTCCATCTCTGCCTCTCCCTCGCTTTCTCTCTCTCTCTCTCTCTCTGTATCTGTCTCCCTCTCGCTCTCTCACTTTCTCTTTGTCTCTATCTCTGTCTCTGTCACCCCCTCTTGCTCTCTCTCTCTCTCTCTCTCTCTCTCTCTCACACACACACGCACACAGACGCTCTCTTTTTGTCTCCCCCAGACATACATTCTCTCTCATGGCCCAAGCCAGTGGTGACCCATCATTCAGGGTGGTGGGGCAGAGACCCACCTGTTTTGAGACCCACATTTTTTTTTAAAAACGGTTTATTTTTAAATATATATATATATATATGGTACCAGTCAAAAGTTTGGACACACCTATAGTACTCATTCTAGGGTATTTCTTTATTTTTACTATTTTCTAAACTATGAAATAACACATATGGAATCATGTAGTAATGAAAAAAGTGTTGAACAAATCTAAATATATTTTAGATTCTTCAAAGTGAAAAAGAAAAAAAGGAATTTCACCTTTATTTAACCAGGTAGGCAAGTTGAGAACAAGTTCTCATTTACAACTGTGACCTGGCCAAGAATAAAGCAAAGCAGTTCAACAGATACAACAACACAGAGTTACACATGGAATAAACAAACATACAGTCAATAATACAGTAGAAAAAAAATCTACAGTGTGTGTGTGCAAATGAGGTAAGATAAGGGAGGTAAGGCAATAATAGGCCATGGTGGCGAAGTAATTTCGGCAGATAATTTTAAAAGGAGAGGGTCCAGATTGTCTAGCCTGGCTGATTTGTAGGGGTCCAGATTTTGCAGCTCTTTCAGGACATCAGCTATCTGGATTTGGGTGAAGGAGAAATGGGGAGGCTTGGGCGAGTTGCTGTGGGGGGTGCAGGGCAGTTGACCGGGGTAAGGGTATCCAGGTGGAAAGCATGGCCAGCCGTAGAAAAATGCTAATGCAGAACGCCACAGGATGTTTTTGTGCTGGTCAAGGGCAGTCAGGTCTGGAGTGAACCAAGGGCTATATATGTTCCTGATTCAACATTTTTTGAATGGAGCATGCTTATTTAAGATGGTGAGGAAGGCACTTTTAAAGCATAACCAGGCATCCTCTACTGACTGGATGAGGTCAATATCATTCCAGGATACCCCGGCCAGGTCGATTAGAAAGGCCTGCTCGCTGAAATCTTTTAGGGAGCATTTGACAATGATGAAGGGTGGTTGTTTGACAGCAGACCCATTACGGATGCAGGCAATGAGGCAGTGATCGCTGAGATCTTGGTTGAAAACAGCAGAGGTGTATTTGGAGGGCAGGTTGGTTAGGATGATATCTATGAGGGTGCCCGTGTAACCAGCCTTTGCCTTGATGACAGTTTGCACACTCTTGGCATTCTCTCAACCAGCTTCAGGAGGTAGTTACCTGGAATGCATTTCAGTTAACAGGTATGCCTTGTTAAAAGTGGCAGACTTGAAGGGACAGATAAGGCAACTGGCATCCTGGATGACATGTGAGAATGACCAAAAATAGGAAGTTCCTTCTCAGGGAAAAAGAGCTCAATACTGTTTGTATTTGTTCACATTATCCTGATTTGCCTAAATCAAGAGAACAACACTGAAAAGTGAGTGATCTGCCAACCTGACACTAAAGACTACTGAGCAGAAGTACTGACAGAGTACACCATGTATACAGTATATACAGTGGCAAATGTATTTTAGTAGGCCTAATTAATTGACACATTACAGTGTAGTGCTTCTCTGGGCGTCCATGAAATGCCAGAGATTTGATGTCTTTATCAGATTAGTCCAACTGTTCAGAGTAGAAAGGATACTGACAGTCTTATGATGATATTCTACTACACCATTAAACTCCTACTCAAAGGTAACTAGATTGCCCGTTGTTGACACTCAACCCCAAGCCCTAACCCAGGCAACCTCCAACCAGGTTGTGTTATCTTTCCCAGGAAGAGAAGCCCGGTGGCATAATTATCACCTGGGTGTAACCACATGGGCCACAACAGCCGGCCTCCTTTGAACTGCAGCCCTAAGGTCAATGTCCACCGCCTGTGAATAAGTGGCCTTAATCATCTCTAATCTACTGAGTAAATACAAAAATTCAATCTCCTGTGTGAGTATTAGATAGGATTAATCAAGAGGGTGGATAACCGTATAATGGTATGTCAGAGCATGGGCAATTACAGTTTAAGATGGCCAAACATGTGACACAGAGGTGACATGGACACTACACAACTGTTGAATGTTGAATTTCAAATATAGTGTTTAGAAATACAATTGAAGTTTTCTAGTACTTAACACTTGACAAATATTGTTGGAAGTTTTTACAGTGCTTATAAAGAGGTTATAAAACAACAAATAAAAATAAAGTATTCAGGTTTACATTAGTTTTAAGTTAACTAAGCTTGACGTAAAAAGAAAATACAGATTTAGCAAATACGTAATAAAGCAATAACATAGCTAGAACCATGCGTCATACTAGGACCATGTATTTTGGTCAATCATGTCACATGACCTGGATTTGAACCTTTATTTTAAGCCTTTTCCAGAAATGAGAAATAGACCAAATATGAAAGCAATTGTTTAAGGATGGTGCTGGACCATGTGACGTAAAAAGAAAAGGGGACAGTTTAATAAAAAAGCTTTAAATAAATGTTCACATTTAATTACATTTAACCTTTATTAACTAGGCAAGTCAGTTAAGAACAAATTCTTATTTACAATGACAGCCTACCCCAGCCAAACCCGGACGACGCTATGCTAATTGTGCACCACTCCATAGGGCGTGCACATGCACTGACTAAAACAACAACTTCAGAGAATAGTAGCTTACCTTGAAGCGGACCATCTTGAGCATCATCCTCGAGTCCAGGTGAAGACGCTGCTTCTTAAATGCAACAGATTCTCAGCAGGTCCAGAAACACTTCCAGTTCTACCTCCACTGTGCACAGTTTAGACTGTGCTCACCAAACCATGCAGTAATCACACCACAAATACCAGTGTCTTAAACACTGTCCTGATGTTAGTTTTCTGACAGACTGAATCCTGAAATCAGACTCTCTAACAACATACCAATGATAATGGTGTTCTGTTGAGTCTATTGTCTGTGGCCTGCTCTCCCCACTGCCTCTCTCTCCTTTGAGACCCTTTACAAAGCCTGGCTCAGTGCTTATCTGCCTGTTCATTCATTTGCAAAAAAAAAGACACACCCTCTTTTATCACTGGAAGAGCTGCTATTAGCACCCCCCTCCTAACCCTCCTTCCCCTTATTTTTCCACGGTTGCCCATCTGTTTGAATGACCACAAAGGATTTGCCTGTCCCCGTGTCAACAACCATTTCCATCTACATTTGTTTTATTTAATATCTCCCTCTCTGTGGCTTCTAATGTCATCACCCAGTCTGTTTCCATCCATGTTTTCCATGATCCAATCCCCTACAAACTTCCCCAGCCGACTCTCATCCTTTCAGCTGCTCCTCACTCCTAGTAATCAAGGAACAAATCAGGTCAGCCCTGAACTAATCCAATGCATGCTTATTCATTCATGCCTTCTTATTTATTGCACTAGCCGTTTGAACTTTAAAAATGTTTTTATCAAAATGCGTTTTTTGGGCAGAAATGCCTTCTCGAACATGGGAACGTTCATGTGCCTTAATATCAAACTTGTATGCCATCTGTAAATACAAATACAATAAATTACGAGCCTGGTTGGTTTAGCCACAGAAAAACTTCCCGCTAGCCGTGACTGGCTGAGATAATGAGTGGGCGGGACATGCCGAAAGATGAGTTTGGATTGGTCTGACTGGAGCTGGTCAGTGTGTCTAGGTAACCGTGTTGAATGTGGCTTTAAAAAAAAGTATTGCGTAGTAAAACTGCATAAACCTAATGTCAAGTTAAAGTGTACTGTTAGCTAGCTTATGTTAGCTGGCTGGCTCGCTAGTGAACGTTATGTGTATGCTCTCCACTTTCTAGAGGACCGAGTTTTGAAATCAGTGGAATTCAAGTATGATAGCTAAGGAGATGGAGAAAACACCCGTCTGGATTACATCTTCAAACCAAGGGCAACCATGCATGGCATCAGACAGGAGACGAGTCCAACCATGATGCATACAGGTAAGATAGTGTCACGTCTGCTCCTCCCCCCCACCCCCACGGCGCTTGAGGGCGCCAGGCTGCCCTGCATCACTCACTCCTATCATCTATTACGCACACCTGCTACCCTCGTCACGTGCATCTGCGATATTGGACTCACTCATCATCTGCTTATTTCCTCCCTTCTATTTGACAGTTCCCTTGTTTTGTTCCCCGCTGCTGTGTTGATTGTCTTTTGTTTGTGTTATCTGTTTGCTGACACTGTTCCTGTCTCGTTCCATGTCCGTTATTTATGAAATATTTTACTCCCGTACCTGCTTCGTCTCTCCAGCGTCATTCCATGTGACAGAATACAGCAGCCAACATACGAAGCATCGGGGAGTACTGGCGTTCCGGTTGGTATGGTGACATTGACTCTGGGTCGCCGCCGATAGAACCGGGGGTGCTTAGCCAGCTCGTTGGGCTTCCACGCCCTAGCTGGCTAGAGAGGTTTCCTTGCCCCGGTTGGCTTGGATGGCGCCCATCTCACATCGGGCCTCAGCCGGATCGTCAGTTCTTGTTTGCCCAGCCGGTCCAGGAGTTTGTTTTATTGTTGTTTTTGTTGGTGACGTCGGGGTGGATTCCGCCACTGATGGAACCGGGGTTGCCTAAGCCAGCCCGTCGGGCGTCCACGCCTTGGCTGGCTCGAGAGGTTTCGTTCCCTCGGTTGGCTCGGCAGGTTTCCATCCCACTTCACGCTCCGCTGGATTGTCGGGCTCCCTCTCTGCAGCAGGATTGACAGGCGTCTTTCCTAAGCCGGATGTTAGGCTACGATGCCTCGACCGGCTCGCCAGGCTCCCACGCTATTGTCCGTTCGTCAGGCTTCCACACCCCTACCGGCTTGCCCAGCACCCATGTCTCGGCTGGTTCGCCGGGTGGTGCCTGAGGAGAAGTCTGCCTCATGTCTGCTCCCGCTCCCCGGCGCTTGAGGGCGACAGGCTGCCCTGCATCACTCACTCCTATCATCTATTACGCACACCTGCCTTCCTTCGTCACGCGCATCTGCAATATTGGACTCACCTGGACTCACTCATCTGTTTGTTTCCTGCCCTATATTTGTCAGTTCCCTTGCTGCTGTATTGATTGTCTTTTGTTTGTGCTACCTGTTTGCTGACACTGTTCCAGTCTCGTTCCATGTCCGTTAATTATTAAATGTTTTACTCCCCGTACCTGCTTCGTCTCTCCAGCGTCATTCCATGTTACAGATAGTCTAGCTAGCTACATTTTCAGATATTACACATTTCTAATTTTGACAGAAAGTGGTTTCATTTCAAGTGTACTGTTTGCTAGCTAATGTTACCCAGCACATTTGTATTACTTTTGAATGAATTATATATAGCCATTGATTCTTACATTTACATTTAGGTAATTTAGCAGACTCTCTTATCCAGAGCAACTTACATTCAAATAAAGTAGATAAAAACAACCACATATTACAGTCATTGCAAGTTTTTTTTAAATGAAGCAGCTACCAGCAAAATCAGTGCTAGTAAGAAAAGACAACTGTGATTGTTAGTGCAAAAAATAAGTATACAGTGTTAGTTTATATATATATATACATACACAGTTGAAGTCAGAAGTTTACAAACACCTTAGCCAAATACATTTAAACTCAGTTTTTCACAATTCCTGACATTTAACCCTAGTAAAAATTCCCTGTCTTAGGTCAGATAGGATCACCACTTCATTTTAAGAATGTGAAATGTCAGAATAATAGTCGAGAGAATTATTTATTTCAGCTTTCATTTCTTTCATCACATTCCCAGTGGGTCAGAAGTTTACATACACTCAATTAGTATTTGGTAGCATTGCCTTTAAACTGTTTAGCTTGGATCAACCATTTTGGTTAGCCTTCCACAAGCTTCCCACAATAAGTTGGGTGAATTTTGGCCCATTCCTCCTGACAGAGCTGGTGTAACTGAGTCAGGTTTGTAGGCCTCCTTGCTCGCACACACTTTTTCAGTTCTGCCCACACATTTTCTATAGGATTGAGGTCAGGGCTTTGTGATGGCCACTCCAATACCTTGACCTCGTTGTCCTTAAGCCATTTTGCCACAACCTTGGAAGTATGCTTGGGGTTATTGTCCATTTGGAAGACCCATTTGCGACCAAGCTTTAACTTCCTGACTGATGTCTTAAGATGTTGCTTCAAATATCCACATAATTTTAATTCCTCATGATGCCATCTATTTTGTGAAGAGCACCAGTCCGTCCTGCAGCAAAGCACCCCCACAATATGATGCTGCCACCACCGTGCCTCACGGTTGGGATGGTGTTCTTCGGCTTGCAAGCGTCCCCCTTTTTCCTCCAAACATAACGATGGTCATTATGGCCAAACAGTTCTATTTTTGTTTCATCAGACCAGAGGACATTTCTCCAAAAAGTACGATCTTTGTCCCCATGTGCAGTTGCAAACCATCGTCTAGCTTCTTTTATGGTGGTTTTGGAGCAGTGGCTTCTTCCTTGCTGAGCAGCCTTTCAGGTTATGTCTATATCGGACTCATTTTACTGTGGATATAGATACTTTTGTATCCGTTTCCTCCAGCATCTTCACAAGGTCCTTTGCTGTTGTTATAGGTTTGATTTGCACTTTTCGCAACAAAGTACATTCATCTCTAGGAGACAGAAAGCGTCTCCTTCCTGAGCGGTATGATGGCTGCGTGGTCCCATGGTGTTTATACTTGCATACTATTGTTTGTACAGATGAACGTGGTTCATCAGGTGTTTGGAAATTGCTCCCAAGGATGATCCAGACTTATGGAGGTCTACAAAAAAAAATCTGAGTTCTTGAGTGATTCCTTTTGATTTTCCCATGATGTCAAGCAAAGAGGCACTGCGTTTGAAGGTAGGCCTTGAAATACATCCACAGGTTCACCTCCAATTGACTCAAATGATGTCAATTAGCCTATCAAAAGCTTCTGAAGCCATGACATCAAATTCTGGAATTTTCCAAGCTGTTTAAAGGCACAGTCAATTTAGTGTTTGTAAACTTCTGACCCACTGGAACTGTGATACAGTGAATTATAAGTGAAATAATCTATCTGTAAACAATTGTTGGATATATGACTTGTGTCATGCACAAAGTAGATGTCCTAACCGACTTGCCAAAACTATAGTTTGTTATCAAGAAATTTGTGGAGTGGTTGAAAAACGTCCGACTTCCTCTGAATAGAAATATATATTGTCAAATTAATTAATTTCATTCAATTATCTAATATATGAATGACCCGCCTTAGCAATCACCATCGTATTGAATATTCTAAAGTAGAATATGTAAAGATCAGCGTTTTGCTCCTTTATGGTCATTCGCTTGTTGCTGAACTCTTTTGCTCTCCTTTGACTGCTGCGCTCAGCCGAGACGAGTCACGTGTATGTCATATGACTGTCTGCGCCGTATTATCATTTTTCCTTCCTTTCCAAAACACAGACGAAGATGGCGGAAGAGCGACAGAACCTTTTGGACGATGAAGGGGATATCTCGTCTTCAGGTCCTAGAAATGAAAGCGGACCGGTTAGACCGATGTCCGCACTCTGTGACCCGAGACGGCTGCCTCACCGCATTTTCGTCCTGCTTTTTATGTGCTTTCTGGGATTCGGTGAGCAGGGCGGTTCCAACGAAATTCCAACCAAATTCTTTGGAGAGAGTTTAGGCTTCATTCAGCTAACTGACTATCAGACTAATTGCTTTTGGATATCAGACTTTGATTATCTTTCACAATGATGTCGCCTTCTATGACTGTATCAATCAAATACGAGCTGGTTTAGAATGTACAGTATCAGCACTTTGATGTATCAATTCTACCCACTGACAGCGTTACTTTGTTTCAGGAAGTTACTTCTGTTATGATAACCCCGCTGCTTTGCAGACTCAAGTCATACAGGTGAGGAAGGAGGACTGAAGTTTCCGTCTGTCACATCATGTCACTCCATCGTCATTGTAGCCTAGCCTGCTGTATGCCAGAGCCTTCCTCCGATGCTTCAGTATGGGAAATAACTATAGTTATTGTAGTTATTCTAACTCTATGGACACATTCGAGTTATATGGATGTCTGACTCTTCATGACACCACCATGATGTTGTAAGCTTGCTGATAAGTGAAACAAAGCAGTGTGTCACAAGGAAATGGCCCATTAGAACTAGCACAGCTACCTTTCTCTCGTCATCGTGCTCAAAGGTTTTCTAATACTGTAAACAACAGACGAACATCAGGTCATACCAGTTAGCGTATGGTTGGTCCATGCACTCTCAGTTCATATTGGTGTTTTTTCTTTGCCTTTGTTTTGCTTTCTTAAAGAGACCTTTCTAGTCATTTGGGCTACCAATGCACTGACATTCTCTGTCCTCTCTGGTCTGCACCAGGACATGAAGCTCAACACGTCCATGTTCATGCAGCTCTATGCCTGGTACTCCTGGCCCAACGTGGTGCTCTGTTTCCTGGGGGGCTTCCTCCTCGACAGGGTCTTTGGCATCAGGTAGGACCACAGGTTACTAGTTAAGCACGACTGTACTGACACCTGTTCCCTACATGATGGAATACTTGGTTATCGCCATCCAAGGATAACCGTCTTGTACTGGCGCGGACATGGTATTTAACCTCTTGCATCCAGTGACTACCTGGTTACAGTCACATAACGCATAGTGCTGTGCTTCTCGGAGCAGAAACTGTATGTGTACAATACATAAGTTGAGATTTATACCCTAGGATCCTTTTTACGTCACATTTGTATAATCTGTTTTCGGATTCTGTAATCACCCTGGTGTGTGGATGCTGGTTGTAGGTGTGTTTTTCCCCACACTGTCCTCCATGGCCAATACAACCTGTGTACCTACTGTAATATGGGTAGTGTTTGTCTGCCAGTGTGTTAGTAGGAAATCCCTAGTCTCACCATGAACCTCTGACAACAAAAGATGCAGGGGTAATTGTGTATGGAGGATTAATTTGAATCCATAATGAACTAGGGCTGTCATCTCCAGCAACACAAGGAGAGATAACATTGTGACGAACATGTTTATATTCACTTCAAATGATCCCCATGTAAACATAGTTTCTGTCACTGTGCTTCGCCTCTTCTGGTAGGCTAGGAACGATAATCTTCGCCCTGTTTGTCTGCGTTGGACAGGTAGGTGCACACCACATGATGGAGATGTGTTTGAGAGCTGCTCTTCTACAAAATGTGTAGTACAAATTCAATTGATCTATTTCCAGTGGTAATCTAGAGTGAATTCAGAAATGATTCAGACTCCTTTTAATTTTTCTACATTTTGTTATGTTACAAATTTATTCTAAAATGGATTAAATAGTTTTTTTCCCTCCATTAATCTACACACACTACCCCATGGTTTATACTTGTACTTCACTACATTCCCAGAGAAAATATGTACTTTTTACTCCCATACATTTTCGATGACACCCAAAAGTATTTGTTTACATTTTAAATGCTCAGGCAGGACCGCAATATGGTCCAATTCACGCACCTATCAATATAACGCGTTATCATCTCTACTGTCTCTGATCTGGCGGACTCACTAAACACAAATACTTTGTAAATTGTGTGAGAGTTGGGGTGTGCCCCTGGCTGCCCGTAAATAACAACAAGAAAATGGTTCCTCCTGGTTTGCGTAATATAAGGAATTTGATGTAGAGCATTGACATTTACTCCAGTATGACAATTGACTGTTTTATCCCCCACTGTACTTAAGTACATTTCAAACCAGATACTTTTATACATTTTTTTTAGTCAAGTAGGATTTTACTGGGTGACCTTTACTGAGCCATTTTCTATTTAGTTATCTTTACTTTTATTAAAGTATGACTGACCATTGAGTACTTTTTCCACCACTGTGTATTTCCACAGGTTATAGTTGCTGTTGGGGCACTTCTAGATCTATTCTGGTTAATGGAGATTGGACGCTTTGTGTTTGGGTAAGATGTATTTTAGACTATTTTGTCACTGAGCTAGTCCTTGCTACAGCTCCAAGCCACTTCTCTCCCCCTAACTAAGTGCTCTCTCTCTGAGTAGGATTGGAGGTGAGTCTCTGGCTGTGGCCCAGAACACCTATGCAGTGAACTGGTTCAAAGGGAAGGAACTCAACTTGGTGTTTGGTCTTCAGCTCAGCATGGCCAGGCTGGTAAGAACATGCTAGAAGCTAAATATAACGCCCTATATAGATAGATACAGAAGCACATACTTAAGGCTTTATTTATGTGGCTGATCAAGGAGTGTTGGGTTGTCTCCTCTCCCTCAGGGTAGCACGGTCAACATGAACATCATGGGCTGGGTGTACAACCGTGTCGCTGACCTGGTCGGCTCCACAGGACACACCACTCTGGGAGTCTCGCTCATGATCGGTGAGTTAAGTGTATGTGTTTAGTGATGTAGGGGTCAGCTGTTAGTTCACCCGCACCCACCAGCAGTTGATAGTAAAGCGATTGCGGGTGGGTTACTATGTGAAAATCTGAGCCCCACACCTGACCCCAACCCGCAAATATTGAAAATCTCTATATATTTTTGTCTTGCACACTTTATTGAACCATTACATTTCTCTTGAGCATATTAAAAGGATTGCACTTATTGAACAGCAGCCTATTGTTTTACTGAAACAAAACCAAATGTGAAACAATGAATGCATCTCTTGTAGGCCGACTGCACGGCTGTTTAAAAAAAATTGGGGTTTTAATTTATTGAACAATGTTTTTTCTTGAGCAATTGAAAATTCTTAGGCCTATTGAACAGTAGCCTATCATTTTACTGAAAGGAAACAATAAATGGACATCTTGTAGGCTAACCGCCTGTGTGGGCTAATCCTATACCGGTATATGATTCTTTTTTTTTTTTTATGAATGGGGGGAAGAAAAAAAAATTGGCTTCAAAGATCAATTGGCTACAACACAACAAAGTTTGGAAAATGAAAGTACCCACTGACCAGTTATGAGGCTATAATTGCCTACTTTGTCTTGCTTTTTTTTGCAGCACTGTTAATTTAACAGAATAGCGTCCCCTGTGCCGGGTTTCAGTCGGTTGCGCCTGGTTTCAATAACGTGCCCGGCAGTACTGAAGGCGCATTCACTCGATGTTCTTGATGCTGGAATGCAGAGAATTCTCTTTGCAAGAGACCGGAGTTGAGGGAAGGTACGCTCCTGCTTCTCCCAGAAAGCAAGCAAACTTTCCTCCACACAATCCTCCAGGGAAAAGTGAGTGCTTTGTACCTCTGGATTTCGTCGATCTCTTTGGCTTCTCTCGTCCTCCCAGTCCAGTCTCTCGTCCTCCCGGTCTCTTTACAGTTGGAAATGCAAGCAACTACTCCGTAAAGTGAATATTTAATAAGAGTAGGCCTAGTAATACTAATTATTATTATTATTATTATTATTATTATTATTATTATAATAAAAAGTTACCTTTGCTGAGATCCTCTGTCCGTGGTGGTGAAACTCCATCAGTGTCGGCGAAAGGCAGGTCCGTGGTGTTGAAACTTGACTGGGGAGTGGAGCGGCTGGCTCTGTCAGTCTCCTGGCTTGGTCATACACAGCGACTTGTTCTTTGTTGGGGAGCATCTTCAGTGTTTTGAATCTTTCCCAAACACTACTTTTCTGGCCTCCCTTCTCTTTACTTTCAACTCTCCATTCTGCAGCTTATTGATTTAAACTCCGACACCATCCTTCATTCCTCAGTGGATCCTCAGTGGGTTGATGTTAAATTTTTCTGCCCAAGTTCCCAAAAGCGTTTGGCGATTGGCACATTTATTTGGCAAGCATACAGTTAGGCCCTATATCTTAGGCACTAATGCCTGATTAAAAAAAACTCAATATAACTTAGATGGACACCAGAATTATACATTTATGTATTTTTTAAAAACATTGCATTGTTTCTCTTCATTCCACCCGCCCTTCATCCACACTATATTGAATGAACCTAAACCCACCCGCCCTGCTGATATAACCGCAGGGACTGCGGGTTATGAGTCAACCTGTGCATCACGTGTGTGTGCTTAGTATTTTATTAGGATCCACATATAACATGACATAATACAGAATCACCCTTTGTGTGTGTGTGTGTGTGTGTGAGTTAGTTGCGTGTCAACATTTGATCAGGAGGAGTGAGAGCTAAATTCCCAGGCCTGCTGTCTACATTGAGCCTCAGGTTACATCTCCAGCCCAGACAGCCCTGCCTGCAACACCATACCACTTCTATTACAAATGCTCTCTAATCTCTGCACAGAGAGGGATGGAGAAAAGAGGGGAGGGAGAGGAAAAAGCATTCCCCCCCCCCCTGTCATTTGTCTGATGAATCACGTGATGGAGGTTTCAGTTTCGTGATGCTCCGCCTCACTTCTCTTTTCACTTCTCCTTTCATGGTGGGTGTCCTCACTCGCTCCACGGGAATAAGAGGAGCCCAGCAGTCTGTGTGTTCTCTCCAGCAGGACTTAACCATACAGTCCTGTAACATTAGAATGGAATAATGGAGCCCCAGTAGATATGTGCTGATGCTTTACAGAAACTTCAGATGAACATTAAGCCTGTGAGATGGGTCTAATATGTCCATATCCTACTGTTAATTCAAACCAAATCCTACTGGATTTTGCCACATACTTACTGAAATTTCACCTGGTTAATAGAGAATATTTATTGGACTACAAACCCCTCTACTGTAGAGGGTGGGATGTGATGTGAGTGAGGGAGTGTGATGTAGAGATCTTCGATTACCCCCAAGAAATCAAAAGCATTCTGGCAATCGCTCTCGACAAAATCTAAAGTAAAACTTTTTGAGCTACTTTTTAATCTAATTACTCTGACTGTTGGTCCTAAAGGAAGCAGTCATGCTTATTTAGACCGAACTAGACGGGGCTTTAAAGACCCTTGGCAGGCTCTTCTCCTGAGGACTTACCCTATTGTGCTGCTGTAGGTTCATGAGCCACACCTACCTGTTCATAGCTGATGTAATGATTTTCCTGGCCTTTATCCCCCCTCACCCTTTCTCTCTCTTGCTCGTGCTCTCTCCATCTCTCTCTCCTTCTCCAGCTGGGGCGACATGTATATTCTCTCTGGTCTGTGCTCTGGTGTTGGGATACCTGGACAAGAGGGCCGAGAGGATCCTCAACAAGGAACAGGGAGCGACCGGTGAGCTAACACGGCAGTCAGTGACTGCCTCCGATGTGTGTCCCAATCAGAGCTGAACTACACCGGATAATGGCATTGACTGGGATGATGGTCATTATCTATGTGCTATGGTTATCATGTCCACTGTATTCTGACAATGTTGGTGTGAGGAGGGCGGTGGTAGAGGGTAGGTTCCTTCTGTTTACCTGTCACCATTAGCCAATCTAATTTTGCCTTGATGAATTTAGTTGATTTAAGGAGCTCTATCCACCTGGGAAACATCAAACTCCCCATTGTGTTGCATGTAATCTTGTCAGAATTGATTACTGGGAAGTTAGCCTGTGTTTCTACCATGCTCAGCGTTTCCCTGGGCTGGCTTTAGTGTGACGGGGCGGAGGTCACGGGTCATAGTACTACTTCCTGTGGGTTATTGCCTGGCTGTCACACTCCTTTCCCAAGGGGATGCTTTAGCCAAGACAGGCTCGGTGTGTTGAACATGTGTTTTGTGTGTGTGTAGGGGAAGTGATCAAGCTGACGGATGTGAAGGACTTCCCCTTCCCACTGTGGCTCATCTTCATCATCTGTGTGGGCTACTACGTGGCCATCTTCCCCTTCATTGGACTGGGACAGTGAGTAGCACACAAACCATCAGTCATCATGTCTTATCAGTCAAAACCCTCACCAATATTGCCAGCTTTATCACAAGTAGTTATTTGGGCTGCAAGGTGATTGTAGATCAGGGATTATGTGCTGCCACTTGTTCATGCCTGTCCCCTCAAATGCAATGTCTATTCTCCATCATGTAAAATACCTTGAGTGAATATAATATAATGAACTCTTTTGGAATAATGTTTTGCTCCCAAGCTGATTTTAAATCATTAACTTTTAGAGACCATGTAATCTAACTCCCTGAGTGGGTAGGAAAGAGAGTACTAGGAAGAGATTGGGGGGGGAGAGATACAGAGAGAGATGCGAGATATGGGGGAGAGGGATATGGGGGGAGAGTGGCGATGCCTGTTGAGCAAATGCATGTTATGGAATTAATTTTTTTATACAATACTTACCTGGCTGCTGGAGTCTGTTCAATACCATGTGCTGCGGTTCACCAATGTGTGGACCAGGTGCAACTCTACTTGGTAGCTGGCTGGAAGGGATGGTGGGTGATTGGTGTGTGTGCGTGCGCATGTGCTTGTGTGCTAAAGCACTCTGAGGAACTGGCAATTGCTCCCAAAGGCCCTGTATAGCAGCGTAAAGAGCACATTCCTCTGTGTTGAGTTGTAATGAATGCCTATAGAACAGGGATGTGCTTAATGTGGTGGTGGGATATGTTGCAGTGATAGTATGGACATACTCCGTACCACTCTGGTCTGGTGGGACTGTTCTTCTCACCTCTGTCGGTCTTCCCCTTGCAGGGTTTTCTTCATTGAAAAGTTCAACTTCTCACCTCAAGAAGCAAGAGCAATTAACAGGTAACACACAACTCTTTACCCTAGTCTGAGATGCCGGAGTAACTAATAAGACCAGTGATTCAATTTGGACAGAGTGAGGATGTGCCACTCAACTTTTTGTGAGGAGTTCTTCAAATGAGGTTTGTTTTAGCTCTCATCTCACCTCAGACTATGAACAGTCACAACACATTGTAACTGTGTCTCTGCCACCCTTCTAAACACAATCACTATCTCTCCCTCTGTGTCCCCTCTCTCCACCCTCTCCCTCTGTGTCCCCTCTCTCCACCCGCTCCCTCTGTGTCCCCTCTCTCCACCCTCTCCCTCTGTGTCCCGTCTCTCCACCCTCTCCCTCCGTAATCCCCTCTCTCCACCCTCTCCCTCCGTGTCCCCTCTCCCAGTATTGTGTACATCATCTCAGCCCCAGCCTCTCCTGTGTTGGGCTTCATGGTGGACAGGACAGGGAAGAACGTGATCTGGGTGCTGTGTGCCGTCGTCACGACACTCATAGCCCACATGATGCTCGCCTTCACCTTCTGGAACCCCTGGATCGCCATGGTGATGACCATTCTCCATTTTATTACCGTTAGAATGGCGCAGAGTGGTTCACAGCAGAATATGACCTTGGAGACATTTAGTAGGACATTCACTAGAAACCTAGTGTATGCAGTGATGAGCGGTGGGCCAGATTTGGATGCGCAACCTTGGATCACTTGGTCCTTTAACAGTTGCTTTTGTTTAGTCCTGCAAGACAATTACATCCTGCTTCCAGATGAATGAATTCAGATTTTAGATTTAGTTTATACATAGTAATTGAGTTGTATTGTGACTGGGTAACCAGGTATAGGGAATGGTGTTGATAATGGTACTGTGTATCTGTGTCCTCCAGTCCCTGTTGGGTTTGTCCTACTCCCTGCTGGCCTGTGCCCTGTGGCCCATGGTGGCCTTCGTGGTGCCAGAGCATCAGCTGGGGACCGCCTATGGCTTGTAAGTACACCTGCTCCTACCCACCCTTTCTGTGTAACCAGAAAAGTGCTTCATACCTACAGGCGTTTGCATTCTATCCATTATTTGTGACTGTGATGATGATGCTGTTGATGTTGTAGTTATTATTGTTGTTGTTGATGATGATGGTTGTGGTGATGCTGCTGTTGTTGATGATGACGCATGGCCTTCCTACCTCCCAGCATGCAGTCCATCCAGAACCTGGGCCTGGCTCTGATCTCCATGGCAGCAGGATCTATTCTGGACAACAAGGGATACCTCTTCCTGGAGGTCTTCTTCACTGCCTGTGTCTGCTGTGAGTAACGTGTGTGTGTGTGTGTGTGTGTGTGTGTATTGAGTCAACCAATAAATGTGTGTCTCTCTCTCTCTCTCTCTCTCTCTCTCTCAGTGGCGCTGATCGCGGTAGTGATGCTGTACTTTGTTGATTATCTACGAGGTAAGAGAGCTGGGAGCGGGCCTCCTGACACCATTAAACCACTCACAGTGGAGTGTGCCTTATGATATCACCACTAACCATGCTCTTTGATATTCTTCTCCCACCCTTTCTCTCCTTCTCCCTCTTTTCCTCTCCCTGCCACTCTCTCTCTTCAGGAGGAGATCTGAACCTCTCAGCCTCTGCCAGGGCCAAACTCCTGAAGGACTCCAATTCAGAGTGAGTATCCATGACCTTTCACCTCTCTCCCCCCTCTCCTCCTCTCACACTCAAATCAAATGTATTTATATAGCCCTTCGTACATCAGCTGATATCTCAAAGTGCCGTACAGAAACCCAGCCTAAAACCCCAAACAGCAAGCAATGCAGGTGAAGAAGCACTTAATAGACGAGCCACTGAATGTTAGGTTCTCAACCCACTCATGAGGAAGGCAAGGACCTTTTATCAATCTATTATTAAACATCCAACTGGTGCTGAACTAAAAAGAAAAGCCTACAACTGTGATATTCTTCACTAGGGTTCCCAACCTCTCTCACCTTATCTGAATGCTCAGAGATAGTTGTAAGAGAAGCTCTACCATATATGATCCCAAGTGGGTTGAATGAAAACATTTGAGGTTTGTAGTTAACATTCTGAATTAACATGTGCAAGCGTCGTATATCATTTGACCGCTCTGGATGAAGTAAAATAGATTTAGACTTTGAGCAACTCTTGCTATAGACAAACTCTTGATATAGACAATCTGCATAATGTTTTCATGCTCCTTAACCAGTTCTGGCTCTCCTAAGTCGGCATACACTGTTTCTGGGTGTGGCCCATGTGTTGAACCTGCTTCTGCTCGTATGTGTAGTGTCACTGCTCGGCCCAATTCCTCTCCAACACATTGTCCCTTTCCCTCTGCCCTTGTTTACTTGCCCATGCAGATGTGAAAAACAGTATGAAGCTGTTTCACTTCTCAACAAGGGCAGTAGAGAAGGACTGGATTTATGGTTCTAAATGGTCTGTGTCTGGCTGTGTGCTGAGTATCCCAGACTAATGCATTGGCCCTGTCCTGTACTGTTTTCCAGGTGAGCGGTCACACAGTCCTGGGCCCTCTGTACCAGCTGGCTGCACGGACATGACCACAGCTGTCAATCACCTGCTAGGGGGCCTGTCTGCACTACTCACTTCTCCAGCCTTGCATTGTCACTGACCCCTCCCAGCAACATACTGACCCCTCCCAGCAACATACTGACCCATCGCAGCTCAGATGCTGACCCCTCTGCTCTGACATCACATACCAACGCCGCCGCCTCATCGTCTCTCTGACTGCTCCCTCCAGTGGCTGTGTCAAGGGCTGGCTAATGACTGATTGGTGTTGTGTGCATGCTTTGGAACCTCAAACCTCAGCACCAATCATACTTTAATGTCAGTAGAGCGGGGCACCAGAAAGCACTTTTTAAAAAGTTTATAAATGTCTAGAACAAGACTCCAGGCTGAGTGACTTTTACTTCAGACATGTAAAGTTATTCACCGATAACTCACATCCAGATATGTCTTTTTGCTTAGTAAAGTCACCCACACCATAAAAGGTGAAATGGTTAGATTTCTTCATCTTTTAAGCATCTCTCTCTAAAACCAGGATGTTAGAAAGTACTTAGATTGTCTATCAATGTTATGTATGTTTTGAAAAAGGAATATTGATCAGATAAGTATTTGACATTTTCACTTCCAAGTTTTTGATTATCAAAACAAACAGTTGGTGTGCTTAACTTCTATACGCCCATAAATGTATAATCATCATGAAGAAAATGTCATCAAATAGGGAACACGAAACCAACCAACCAATCTCCTTTCCCGGCTTTTGTATAGCGTGAGGTCATTCTGAACAGTAATCATATACACATGATCTAGTTTGACAGATTTATGCTGGAGGATTTCAGAATCGGCATTGGGTTTAGTTCTTTATAGCGTTGTTCCTTCATTAATTCCTTTCTTTGCTCCTGGCTGGTCATAGAGGCTCGTAAAACGTTACACCGTCACACTGTCACACCGTCAAGGCTTTATCACTTGTCAAAGTGATAAAGAAATTTTAAAGGGAAACATTTTATATTTCAATTCACCCAATGTACAAAAATAACACCACATTTTGAAAGCAGCAGTTTTACATTGACCTTTGAGAAAATGACCTGGTTATGTGTATGAAGGAGGACTTTTAACAATACTATAACATTGGCAATTGGGTGGAAACCCTCTGCTGTACAACTGAATGAAAGGATAAATACTTTGTTTTGTTGATGTTTATTGATCATTCTCAGGAAATTGCCAAGAGATACTTTCATATGTTGAAAACCACTAAATCAAATGATCATTCTAATGACAAAATCACTTCAGTCTTTAATCCTGAGTCAGTTTTCTGCAGGACAACCTGAGCTTGAACCAAGTGGCCTGTCGTAGCATAGTATTAGGTCAAATTATTGTGGTAGAGGAAGCCTATCCATATACCATTGAAGTTGTGATGGCTGTTTGTTTGTCTTAGCTGCAGAATAGTCTCTGTGTAAATTTCACTAAGAGTGCTGTCTGTTTTTGAGTTGAACTAACAAATGTCTAACGGCTCTAAATAACATGTTCTATTGCCTAGAACTGCCTAGAGCACGGGGCTCCAACCCTGTTCCTGGAGAACAACGCTCCTGTAGGTTTTCACTCCAACTCCAGCTCTAAATAACATGTTCTATGGGTACTACTGCCTAGAGCACGGGGCTCCAACCCTGTTCCTGGAGAACAACCCTCCTGTAGGCTTTCACTCCAACCCCAGTTGTAACTAACCTGGTTCAGCTTATCAACCAGCTAATCGTTAGAATCGGCTGTGCTGTATTAGGGTTGGAGTGAACCTACAGGACGGTAGTACTTCAAGAACAGGGTTAGAGCCCCCTGGTCTCGAGGTACCATGTGTAGTCTTACATTTCATAATATACTTGTTGTAATTTTAAATCGCCACAGTTAGAATATTACACATTTAATGACAATTTGGTTAAAAAAAATAACTAAAACAAGCGGATGTTCTTGTTACATAGCTGATGTTCACTGTGGATGTTAAATAACATCAGGCCATTGTGTCCTTGCCAGATCTGATTGTCATTCTGTCGGATCAAATTGACTTTTATATACAACAGTATTGTCTCAGGACGGCAAATAAAAGTTTGTAAAAACAGACCCATTTGAATTATTTTCACCATGATGATGATTATTCCACTCCCCCTGCTGTCCATGTAGGGTTGAGAGGAGTCAGAGGGTCAGTCAGCAGACTGAGGAGAAACTGCCCAAACTCAGGCCCATGTCTGCTTTTGGCCTGCGCAACTGCTACCTCCCCCCACACACACACACACACTTTACACACATAGATGCTAAATTCCCTTCTCCTTCCTCCAGATCCCAGATCAGTACTGTACCCACCTGTCCTCACTGGCAGGAGTGTACTGAAGTAATGCGGCCTACTCTGCACTTCACCCCCTCGACATCTAAACCCAGCCTGTCCATAGCTGCAGGAATCGGTTGGGGGAGGTTTATGTCAGTCCGCTAATACAGGACTACTTTTGTGAGAAAAAAATATCCCTCCCAAACATGTAAAGTGTTGGTTCCATGAGCTGATAATTGAATGTTAATTCCTCTACCATAAGTCATCTCCAACATAGTTTTGGAGAATTTGTCAGTACATCCAACTGGCCTCACAACCGCAGACCACATGTAACCACACCAACCCAGGACCTCCACATCTGGATTCTTCACCTGCAGGATCGTCTGAGACCAGCCACCCTGACAGCTGATGAAACTGAGGGCTATTTCTGTCTGTAATAAAGCCCTTTTGTGTGGAAAAACTCATTTTGATTGGCTGCGCCTCTGCCCAGTCATGTGAAATGCATAGATTAGGGCCTAATACATTTATTTAAATATACTGATTTCTTTATATGAACTGTAACTCAGTGAAATTGTTGCATATACAGTATATATAGAGAGTTTTTATTTTTACTATATTGTAGAATAATAGTGAAGACATCAACAACTATGAAATAACACATGGAATCATGTAGCAACCAAAAAAAGTGTTAAACATAGTTTGTCTTCACTATTATTCTACAATGTAGAAAATCATTTAAAAAAGAAAACCCCTTGAATAAGTAGGTGTCCAAACTTTTGACTAGTACTGTATATGTACACAGTGCCTTCGGAAAGTATTCAGATCCCTTGAGTTTTTCAACATTTTGTTAGGTTACAGCCTCATAACGTTTATTAAAATGTTTTTTTCCCCCTCATAAATCGACACAATGCCCCATTATGACAAATCAAAAACCTTTAAAAAATGTTTTTTGTTTGTTATGTATTACAAATAAAAAATGAAATATCACATTGCCTTAAGTATTCAGATCCTTTACTCAGTACTTTGTTGAAGCACCTTTGGAAATGATTACAACCTCAAGTCTTCTTGGATATGACGCCAGAAGCTTGACACACCGGTATTTGGGGAGTTTCTTCCATTATTCTCTGCAGATCTCTAAAGCATTGTCAGGTTGGATGGGGAGTGTTGCTGCACAGCTATTTTCAGGTCTCTCCAGAGATCAGGTTCAAGTGCTGGCTCTGGCTGGGCCACTCAAGGACATTCAGAGACTTGTCCCGAAGCCACTCCTGCATTGTCTTGGCTGTGTGCTTAGGATCATTGTCCTGTTGGAAGGTGAACCTTCGCCCCAGTCAGAGGTCCTGAGTGCTCTGGAGCAGGATTTCATCAAGGTTCTCTCTGTACTTTTCTCCATTCATCTTTGCCTCAATCTTTACTAGTCTCCCAGTCCCTGCTGCTGAAAAACATCCCCAAAGCATGATGGTGCCACCACCATGCTTCACCGTAGGGATGGTGCCAGGGTTCCTCCAGACATGACGCTTGGCATTCAGGCCAATCATGGTTTAAATTTTGGTTTCATCAGACCAGAGAATCTTGTTTCTCATGGTCTGAGAGCCTTTAGGTGCCTTTTGGCGAATTCCAAGCGGGCTGTCATGTGCCTTTTACTGAGGAGTGACTTCCGTCTGGTCACTCTACCATAAAGTCCTGATTGGTGGAGTGCTGCAGAGACGGTTGTTCTTCTGGAAGGTTCTCCTATCTCCACAGAGGAACTCTGAAGCTCTGTCAGAGTGACCATCGGGTTCTTGGTCACCTCCCTGACCCCAATTGCTCAGTTTGGCCGGGCAGCCAGCTCTAGGAAGAATCTTGGTGCCTCCAAACTTCTTCCATTTAAGAATGATGGAGGCCACTGTGTTCTTGGGGATCTTCAATGCTGGAGAAATCTTTTGGTACCATTCCACAGATCTGTGCCTTGATACAATCCTGTCTCAGGGCTCACCGGACACTTTGTTCGACCTCATGGCTTGGTTTTTGCTCTGACAACTGTGAAATCTTATATAGACAGGTGTGTGCCTTTCCAAATCATATCCAATCAATTGAATTTACCACAGGTGGAGTCCAATCAAGTTGTAGAAACATCTCAAGGATGATCAATGAAAACAGGATGCACCTGAGCTCAATTTCAAGTCACATAACAAAGGATCTTAATGCTTATGTAAAGAAGGTATTTCAGTTTTTTATTTTGAATAAATTAGCAAAATTTTCAAAATGTGTTGCTTTGTCATTATGGGGTATTATGTGTAGATTGCTAAGGCTTTTTTTCTTCATTTCATCCATTTTAGAATAAGGCTGTAAAGTAACAAAATATCGAAAAAGTTAAGGGGTCTGAATACTTTCCAAAGGCACTGTGGTAAATTCAATATATATATATAATGATTTATTTATTTTTAATTAGGGGGTGCTGCTGCACCCCTACTTCCTGTGGCTATGAGTCTGTGTCCATGTCTAAAAAGGTACAAAAGATCCTCCACTAAAATGTTCTTTCAGGTGCTTTATTGAATCGGCTTTCTATTCCGCAACAAAGTCTCCTTCACTCACGCCGCCAAACTTACTCTAGTAAAACTGACTATCCTACCGATCCTCGACTTCGGCGATGTCATCTACAAAATTGCTTCCAACACTCTACTCAGCAAACTGGATACAGTTTATCACAGTGCCATCCGTTTTGTCACTAAAGCACCTTATACCACCCACCACTGCAACTTGTATGCTCTAGTCGGCTGGCCCTCGCTACATATTCGTCACCAGACCCACTGGCTCCAGGTCATCTACAAGTCCATGCTAGGTAAAGCTCCGCCTTATCTCAGTTCACTGGTCATGATGGCAACACCCATCCGTAGCACGCGCTCCAGCAGGTGTATCTCACTGATCATCCCTAAAGCCAACACCTCATTTGGCCGCCTTTCGTTCCAGTTCTCTGCTGCCTGTGACTGGAACGAATTGCAAAAATCGCTGAAGTTGGAGAATTTTATCTCCTCACCAACTTCAAACATCTGCTATCTGAGCAGTTAATCGATCGCTGCAGCTGTACATAGTCTATCGGTAAATAGCCCACCCATTTTTACCTACCTCATCCCCATACTGTTTTTATTTATTTACTTTTCTGCTCTTTTGCACACCAATATCTCTACCTGTACATGACCATCTGATCATTTATCACTCCAGTGTTATTAATCTGCAAAATTGTAATTATTCGCCTACCTCCTCATGCCATTTGCACACAATGTATATAGACTCCCCTTTTTTTCTACTGTGTTATTGACTTGTTAATTGTTTACTCCATGTTTAACTCTGTGTTGTCTGTTCACACTGCTATTCTTTATCTTGGCCAGGTCGCAGTTGCAAATGAGAACTTGTTCTCAACTAGCCTACCTGGTTAAATAAAGGTGAAATAAAAAAATAAAAAATGCAGTTACTGATAAGCTATTGCTGTACCTTGTATACATTGCTATGAAGCCACACTCATGCCTTTTGCTTGTTTATTACAGTTTCTAAGCTAATCACTAAATTACATTTGATAGTGTAAAAGAGCTAATATATACATAGTAACTATATTTGTATCTTTAAAGTACTATTTGGTGTAATAATATGTGTTTTCCATGCCCTGTAAGTGTGAAGTCTCTGAGTGTTTTTTTGTTGTCTGCATGTGCCTCAGCAATGTGGATATGTTTTTCAACTGTGTCAACACCAGAGGGCACTATTTATCTGCGATACGATATGTAAGTCAATGTTAGAGTACCTCTGAATTTGAATGGACTACCTTTTGTTGAACATGCCTACAGGTGAGAATATTACCTTCGTGACTGAATACATTGAAGGTGTTTGATTTGGTATTGTTATGAGTTCTGTACGTTGCTGTTTGTGAAATGGAAAAACGTGGTTACAAAAAACTATCGAGAAAAAGGTGTCCTGTATATTATTCATTTCCAGAATAGGCTACAAAAGCCCTTGAGAACACATCAGATAATGTTTTTTTAACCTCTCGTCACTTTGACTAAGCAGCTGAGTATAGTCCAGTAGAGGCTAAGATGGACCCATCTCTATGAAGCAGGCCTGCCAGAACAAATGGGCAATTCTGTGCCAAAAGGCATAGAACAAAATGGCCAATTTACCTATTAACAGAAAATAATTAGCTGTTTTTCTGACTTGCAGAGAAGAAAAATCAGAAAATCAGTCATTGATATCTGGCAGTACCAGAGAAGGTTGGTACTACAGTTGCAAAAAAAAGTATGTGAACCCTTTGAAATTACCTGGATTTCTGCATAAATTGATAAAAAAATGATCTGAACTTCATCTACTGTAACTCACACAAATACTTAAACTAATAACACACAAATGATTGTATTTTTATTGTCTATATTGAATACATCATTTAAACATTCACAGTGTAGGTTGGAAAAATTATGTGAACCCCTAGGCTAAACGACTTCTCCAAAACATAGTCAGGAGTCAGCTAACCTGGAGTCCAATCAATGAGATGAGATTGGAGATGTTGTTTAGAGCTGCCCTGCAATATAAAAATGTGAGTTTGCTATTCACATGGAGCATTGCCTGATGTGAAGCATACCGTGAACAAAAGAGATCTCAGAAGACCTAAGATTAAGAATGGTTGACTTGCATAAAGATGGAAAGGGTTACAAAAGTATCTCTAAAAGCGTTGATGTTCATCAGTCCACATTAAGACAAATTGTCTATAAATTGTCTAATCTCCCTAGGAGTGGCCGTCCTGCAAAGATGACTGCAAGAGCACAGCGCAGAATGCTCAATGAGGTTAGGAAGAATCCAAGAGTGTCAGCTAAATACGTACAGAAATCTCTGGAACATGTTAACATGTCTGTTGACGAGTCTACGATACCTAAAACACTAAAAAAAGAATGGTGTATATATAAAAAATATATTTTAAAAACATTGCTGCACGTCTGAAGTTCGCAAAAGAGCACATGGATATTCCACAGCGCTACTGGCAAAATATTCTGATGAAACTACAGTTGTGTTTCTTGGAAGAACACAACACTATGTGTGGAGAAAAAAGACACTGCACTCCAACATCAAAACTTCATCCCAACTGTAAAGTATGGTGGAGGGAGCATCATGGTTTGGGGCCTGAACAACTTGCTATCACCGACAGAAAAAATGAATTCCCAAGTTTATCAAGACATTTTGCAGGAGAATGTAAGGCTATCTGTCTGCCAAATAAAGCTCACCAGAAATTTGGTGATGCAACAGGACAACGACCCAAAACACAGTTGTAAATCAACAACAGAATGGCTTCAACAGAAAAAAAATACGCCTTCTGGAGTGGCCCAGTCAGAGGCCTGACCTCAACCCAATTGAGATGCTGTGGCATGACCTCGAGATTCGTTCACACCAGACATCCCAAGAATATTGCTGAATTGAAACAGTTTTGTAAAGAGGAATGGTCCAAAATTCCTCCTAACCGTTGTGCAGGTCTGATCTACAGAAAACATTTGTTTGAGGTTATTGCTGCCAAAGGAGGCTCAACCAGTTATTAAATCCAAGGGTTCACATACTTTTCCCACCCTGCTCTGTGAATGTTTACACGGTGTGTTCAATAAAGACATGAAACATATAATTATTTGTGTGTTATTAGATTAAGCAGACTGTGTTTGTCTATTGCTGTGACTTAGATGAAGATCAGATCAAATTTTATGACCAATTCATGCAGAAATCCAGGTAATTCCAAAGGGTTCACATACTTTTTCTTGCCACTGTATATCTGGTTATACCCTGCACACCACCGGATGGACCATCTTACTCCTAAATAACTGGACCCAGAGCTGCTTCCGGTGCATGTACAACCCAGGATGTACAGCAGTGGGTATGGGCAGCTGTTGAAGCTGACAAGGGGTTTTCATATCTTATAGCCGATCATCACCAAGTTGAGGACTCTACAGTCACTGGACCTATAGACTTGTATGAACAGGTACACTGTCCGTGCAATGTGATGTTTCACCAAACACAGCACGAACATCAAGCACACCACCAGAATGTTGCGTATGGACTTGTTTCGAATCTCTGTCCCTCTCTCCCGGTGAATTGTCCCTTCCAGCCCGGTAGAGCACTCTCATATTGAGCAGTAACAGATCAGAGTAATCATAAAAGGTTCCAGGAATCCAACAATGTCCAGAAACATGTCGTAAGGAAAGTAAGTATAGAACTGGCCAGGGTCGGTCATGCCATAGCATACAGTCATGTTGTTGCCCCGGTGTGGGCAAACACAAGGGTTGGTGATGTCTCTATCGTCACCAGGACCCAAACCGAGCCAGACGTTAAAACTGACAGCTTTTCGGTCCTGAACTGGAGCGCAGCAATCGGGTACTACACCCCCGAGGAACCAGTGCACTTCTGTGTGTCCAAAGCTATATTTTAGAAGAGATTTACAAGTATATGTTTGGGTTTTCCAAAGCTTGCCTTCAGTGAAATCCTACATGACCTCTCATGACACACAGTGTGGTTTTTTTTTTACCTTTATTTAACCAGGCAAGTCAGTTAAGAACACATTCTTATTTTCAATGACGGCCTGGGAACAGTGGGTTAACTGCCTGTTCAGGGGCAGAACGACAGATTTGTACCTTGTCAGCTTGGGGGTTTGAACTCGCAACCTTCCGGTTACTAGTCCAACGCTCTAACCACTAGGCTACGCTGCCGCCCCGGTGTAAAGACTGCTGTGACCAGAGATGACTGAATGCTTGAATCCCTGTTTGTTTACGCCTTGTGTCTCCTTACCCAAGCCTCAACCTGTGTGCCATTACTAAGGCATCAACGTCTCCTAGATGAATGGGCAAATAAAGGACGCTCTCCAGGAATCGATTATTACCAGGGCTACATAAACCTTGCACAGCAGAGTCCGTGGGTTACCAGAGGGCGTATGTGTAGATCAGGACTATTTTCTTGTACTTCCAGTGACAGTGTAGATGTAGCTTTGTAGACAAATGTCACACATACACACTTCTTTTCTATTAACCCTATCAGTTCCGAGACACCTCCAAAAAATATGCTTTTTGTTTTTCTGACTTTAATTTCTCTGCATGTCCAGACCTTGTAATTAAGTGTAAATGGTATTTTCAGGACAACCAGGGATACAAGTAGAACACAAAATAATTTGACATTAACAGTTGCATTCATTCATTTTTTTACCATTATAATAAGGTCCGCCAAAGGAAAAACCTGATCAAATGAATTTACAGAGCCTTCAGGAAGGATTCACATCCCTTGACTTTTTCCACATTTGGCTGTTACAACCTGAACATAAAATGGATTACATAGAGATGTGGTGTCACTGGCCTACACACAATACCCCATCATGTCAAAGTGGAATTATGTTTTTAGAAATATTTACAAATTAATTAAAAATAAAAAGCTGAAATGTCTTGAGTCAAGTATAATATAATATATAATAGTAGTATAATAACCCCTTTGTTACGCTAAGCTTAAATGAGTTCAGGAGTAAAAATGTGCTTAACAAGTCATAAGTTGCATGGACTCTGTGTGCAATAGTAGTGTATAACATGATTTTTGAATGACTATCTGATCTCTGCACCCCACACATACAATTATCTGTAAGGTCCCTCAGTTGAGCAGTGAATTTTTAACACAGATTCAACCACAAAGATCAGGGAGGTTTTCCAATGCCTCTCAAAGTAGGGCCGTTATTGGTACTGTAGATGTGGAAAAAATAAAAATGGAATATGCATTTGATCATGGTGAAGTTATTAATTGCACTTTGGATGTAACTGGATCCTGGACGTCCTGACGGGCCGCCACAGGTGGTAAGGGTAGGTAACAACACATCCGCCACGCTGATCCTCAACACAGGGGCCCCTCAGGGGTGCGTGCTCAGCCCCCTCCTGTACTCTCTGTTCACTCATGACTGCACGGCCGGACACGACTCCAACACCATTATTAAATTTGCAGATGACACAACAGTGGTAGGCCTGATCACCGATAACAACGAGACAGGGAGAAGGTCAGAGACCTGGCCGTGTGGTGCCAAGACAACAACCTCTCCCTCCACGTGATCAGGAAAAAGGAGATGATTGTGGACTACATGAAAAAGAGGACCGAGCACGCCCCCATTCTCATCAACAGGGCTGCAGTGGAGCAGGTTGAGAGCTTCAAGTTCCTTGGTGTCCACATCCCCAACAGACTAACATGGTCCAAGCACACCATGACAGTCGTGAAGCGTGCACGACAAAACCTATTCCCCCTCAGGAGACTAAATAGATTTGGCATTGGTCCTTGGATCCCCAAAAGGTTCTACAGCTGCACCATCAAGAGCATCACTGCCTGGTATGGAAACTGCTCAGGCTCCGACCGCAAGGCACTAAAGAGGGTAGGGTGAACCGCCCAGTACATCACTGGAGCCAAGCATCCAGGACCTCTATACCAGGTGATGTCAGAGGAAGGCCCAAAAAATTATCAAAGACTCCAGCCACCCAGTCATAGACTGTTCTCTCTGCTACCACACGGAAAGTGGTACCGGAACGCCAAGTCTAGGTCCAAGAGGCTTCTAAACAGCTTCTACCCCCAATCCATAAGACTGCTGTACATCTGGACAAATGGCTACCCAGACTATTCACATTGCTGCCACCCCTCTCCACACCACTGCCACTCTCTGTTGTCATCTATGCAGAGTCACTTTAATTAACTCTACCTACATGTACATAATACCTCAAATAACTGGTGTCCCTGCACATTGACTCTGTGCCGGCACCCCCCTGTATATATTGTTATTTTTTACTGCTGCTCTTTAATTACTTGTTACTTTTATCTCTTATTCTTATACATATTTTTTAAAACTGCACTGTCAGTTAGGTGCTCTTAACTGTAAGGTCTACACCTGTTGTATTCGGCGCATGTGACTAATACCATTTGATTTGACTTGATTTGATGTTGTATCAATACACCCAGTCACTACAAACTCAGTTGCCGGAGAGGAAGGAAAACCATTCAGGGATTTCACCATGAGGCCAATGGTGACTTGAAAACAGTTAGAGTTTAATGGCTGTGATAGGAGAAAACTGAGGATGGCTCAACAACATTGTAGTTACTCACAATACTAACCTAAATGACAGAGTGAAAAGAAGGAAGCCTGTACATAATAAAAAATATTCCAAGATATGCATCCTGTTTTCAATAAGGCACTAAAGTAAAACTGAAAAAAAAACTATTGGCAAGAAAATTAACTTTATGTCCTGAATAGAAAGCATTATGTTTGGGGTAAATCCAACACAACACATCACTGAGTACCACTCTTCATATTTTCAAGCATGGTGGTGGCTGCATCATGTTATGGGTATGCTTGTCACTGACAAGGATGAGGGAGTTTTTTTAATGAAAAGAATAAATGGAATAGAGTTAAGCACAGGCAAAATCCTAGAGGAAAACCTGGTTCAGTCTGCTTTCCAACAGACACTGGGAGACAAATGTACCTTCCAGCAGGACAATAACCTAAAACACAAGGGAAATATAGACTGGAGATGCTTAGCAACATGATATTGAATTTGGACTAGTTACAGTTTTGACAAAAATTGGCTTGAAAATCAATGGCAAGACTTGAAAATGTCTGTCTAGTAATGATCAATAACCAACTTGACAGAGATTGAAGAATTTTGAAAAGAATAATGTGCAAATATTGTACAATCCAGACTTACTCAGAAAGACTCACAGCTGTAATCGCTGCCAAAGGTTATTCTCTCATGTATTGATTGGGGTGTGAATACTTATGTAAATGAGATATTTCCACATTTAATTTTCAATAAATCAGCAAAAATTCCTAAAAACATGTTTTCACTTTGTCATGATGGGGTATTGTGTGTAGAAAATTGATTTAATCTATTTTGATTTCAGTCTGTGTCGTGTCTTTAAATGAAGATTTTTTGTTTTTATCAAAGATTCTCTGTAATTAGTATTACACGATTAAACTGATTAATCATGTAACTGTAATTAACTAGGAAGTCGGGTCACCAAGGAAAATATTCAGGTTACAAAGTTATCATTTTCCTAATATGACTTTTCAGATATTTTCATATCTGATCAATAGTCTTCTGAATTAATGACTTATTCTTTATTTTATCTCACGTTAGTCTCATTCCAAACGTTGTAAATTGTTGGTTATCTGCACGAACCCAGTCTTCACTATGAGTCATCCAGACATCAATTGTCTTAAATCATTTATTTATTACTAACTAAACAATCACAGAAGTGCACACACAAACAAACAGTAAATATGGTTACAAGAAATGATTGGGGGATGTGCCCTAGTGGGCTAAACTGGCATGGCAGCTTGGTGTACAAAAGGGAAGTGGGGGTCGACTGAGATAAAACAACACACAGTTGATAATTACAACATTTGAAATTCGAATCCTTTGCACATGAACGCTCACTCATTCGGGAACAATTGCAATCAGTATATATATTTACGCTCAGTGTGTCGTCGGGGTCTCTGTTGAAAAGTTTGTTTCTGTTGGAGAGTTTGTCTGCCCTCTCTGTCGTGGTTAGAATGGATAGTTCAGAGTGACATTCATTCATGTCGTTATAGATAGACGCTTCGGCGGTTGTCCGTCTTGATACCGTTCAATGATACTGAATTCCTAGCTGTAGACTAGTAATTAATATCAAAGACTTGTTCTTATTCTATTAAGTCAATGACACAATGACACAGTAGAAAAAAGAAAGTCTATATACAGTGTGTACAAAAGGCATGAGGAGGTAGGAAATAAATAGGCCATATGAGCAAATAATTACAATTTAGCAGAAATAGGGAAATAAAAGTCTCCAACTTCAGCGATTTTTGCAATTCGTTCCAGTCACTGGCATCAGAGAACTGGAAGGAAAGGTGGCCAAATGAGGTGTTGGCTTTGGGGATGATCAGTGAGATAAGGGCTTGTTGGTTAAGGGCTTGTAAGTAAGCATTTCACGGTAGGATCTACACCTGTTGTATTCAGTGAATGTGACAAATACAATTTGATTTGATTTGATAATTACTGTGTAAGTCTATGGAAGGGGGTGAGAACCTTGAGCCTCCTAGGTTTTGTATTGAAGTCAATGTACCTAGAGGAGAACAGAAAATAGTTGTCCTCCGGCTACACCATGGTGCTAGAGAGTGCTGTTGTGGCTACCTTCGTTACAAAATAGGGTATTTTAATCAGTTATTCGGTGATCTAAAAAGGATAACTTTTTTAACATGTCATTGTTTTGGTTTTTATGAAATTCACTGAGTAGGATGGTGCACATTTTTAGAGGCTGATGGTGGTGGTGGTCATACCCACTTTTCTTACCTTCCTCATCAGAGAGGAGCTGTTGTGTCTAGTCCCTGAAGATGCCATGGTTGTGACGGCAGACACACACAACTCCTTGACTCCAGCTACTGGCTGCTCTGTAACAGATGGACCTTACCTGCTTTTGTCCACTTTGCTTACCTGGTTTAAGTTAGGTAAAACCTAACATAACTGACCTGCCTTGATCAATAAAATCACACTAAGCTACATTTAAAAGGCTAAGCCAAGAAGCTAAACTGATGAGGAATTACATTGTTTCCAAGTTAATGCCACTGATAATAACATATACTTACTGTTGGAGACCCACAGACCCACAACTGTAATTAACTAGGAAGTCGGGTCACCAAGGAAAATATTCAGGTTACAAAGTTATCATTTTCCTAATATGCCATACTCTCCCACTGCCGGAGATTCCAACCGGATGCTTCAGATTTATACATCCGGTGAAACATCTGGCTCCTCGTTCTATCTGTGCCGCCTATTTATAGGGTTGGGCACTGTCATACATTACACAATATACTGCAGCGTTTTGCTGTCATTACATTGACAAAATGTAATCATCAATGTGCTTTGATTTTCATGAGGACTTTTCGGAAGAAAAAAAATAATGGCCACGAACAAGGACACCTCAGACAAGCCTAAAGCTTCATCAGTATTCTATTGTCAAATAAATACATGGTATTCAATCTATGTGCCCAGCATATTCATCTCCCATGTCTGACTCCATGACTCGCGACTGAAGGTCCCCTGGCGGCACATGAGGATTGTAAATTCCTTCCCGGTTAGCCGTAAGTGAGATAATATATATTTTCCCGCCATGCTTTGCAGAGAGAGCTAACAAACTGGTGATTTATGTTGATTACAGGACTAAATTACTCCCCCTTTGCCGCGACACACATGCAGTATATAACCTATCATACACGACCCTAACATCTTATTGGATGAGAGAACAATTCCCAAGTCGGCTCTTTCTGACAGTGGGGCTACTCTACTCTGCACTCTCCGCTGCTGTCTCTCTATCTGACCGTGGCATAGCCAGCTATGTTGAGGACCGGCAATTATCGGTTAGTCAATCATAATATAGGCTGTTGATGCGTCATGCATGTTTGATAAGTGACGTATTCTGTTTCAATTTAGTTTGAGTAATGGAATCCTACATCAAGCTCTAGCGAGCAGAACAAGCTCTATAGGTTTTTGCCAGCACCTATACGGAGAGACTTACTATAGTCAGCTGCTTCTCACTCCGAGACATCTCTATTTTACAGTGAACATTTGGACATTAGGCTAATTGGCATAACTTTTGCTTGTGTCATTCCAGGAACATGTATCAAGGGGAAGGCACGGGGCTGCGTGGCGGGAGTCTGGCTGGCGCGCGGGAAAGGAAGCGTTTTGCCCTGTGCATCAACCAGGTAGGCTACACATCAGTATCCAGCAGTCACGTTGCTGTTTCAAATGCATTTACGTCGATCGTTTAAAAATGACATTGTAGCCTATGCGTTAATGACTTACGCCATGTTTACGATTATTCTGTAACCTACCTATGGTAGTTCTATGATTTTGAAATGCATTTTTGTTAATTATTGTTCTGGGTCGTTTTGTGTGTATGGACTTCCGTTGGCTGATTTCAGGTGGTTTGAGCATTGCTGGGATTGATAATGTGTTAAGAGTGGTCTCTGGGCACACAGAAAAGCCTTCCACTACTAGAACATAATTTTAGTCTCCTTCAACAGCTGTCTACTGTGCAAAAGGTAGCCTACAGTGAAGCTGAAAGTCTTCCAATCTAGCACTCAGTTGCACCAAGTTATAAAAACCCAACCCGCTCAATTAACTCTGGGAGCTGTTCTTTCAGCACCATGGACAGCGAAGCCCCGTGTCTGTAGTCTCTCTCACTCTATCTCTCGCACTCATACTTTCATTTTCTTCCAACTGTCATTTAATGAACTGTCTACCAGCCAATTCAACTAATACAGTAGACTGAATCAATTCCGTGTGTCATTCATCGTTGATTTCGAGTCGTGTGCTGGCACTTTTCTCCGTCTGCCAGCCGCATCTGTAAAAAGGTCTCATTAAAATCCTGTCCACCAAACTCCACACTCCAAACAACATGTTCCAGTCGAGAAAAGGCAAATGCAGACGACCTCTAACTCCTTAATTAAATCTCTGAATAGAATCTGATTCATTTAGTGCATCTAAAGAGATAACCTAGGCCTATTTGTGCAAAGGTGTTACATGAGGGTGACCAGCAGAGTTTCACCACTTTTGGTTCATGGGAGAGAAGGCACATTTTATTTTCTATTGAAAATGATCCTGGTGATTAGCCCCAAAATAATGGGAACAGCTCTTGCCTAAACAAGTCTATATGGTGCGCAGGAATAGTCACAAGACGCAGACCAAAGTTGACAGTCTGACTGACACACAGCGGAAGAAACAACTTTCAATGCTTGATCTATTTGTCTGTGTGTGTCAGTGCGTGCGTGTCCGTGCGTATGTCCGTGCATGTGTGTGTCGTGCGTGTGTGTGTGTGTCCGTGTGCGTGTGTCAGCCTACAACAAATCCACCTGGCCGCGCGCAGCTCGTGAATATGTAATGCCAATGATATAGTGCAGCGCTTTATTAGGCTTGGGGGATTATTGAGAACGAACGCCTGAAAGCACAGCCCAATCCCGTATCTTCTAATGCTGTGCTATGTTATACTCACGCTGTCAGTGTGGTGATCACATGCTGTGCTTTTCGTCCCTGTTCACTTTGTTAGTTTTCAGATATATAGGCTACTTGGTTGTTCACAACTCTCATTCTAGATCAATGATGTTTTTTTGTAGCCTTCTTACACTCCTGCAGGATAGGATAGTGGGCTATAGGATCTCCTAACATTGTACGGTCTTAGCAACTACAGACTGGTGTTAGTTACCCACAGCATTAATACACTCAAAAATAATTCCTAACCGTTCCAATCAGCAGCCGGCTAGACTCAAACTATTTGATTTGACTGTTGTATTTTGTAAAATGTGAAGAAATCAGTAACCTCTAGCCCCTACAGCGACCAGAGGATGTTAATACAGCCAAGACAAGGAGGACATGCTTAGAATACTATTCACTAATTTAAATGATAAGATAACAATGCCAGAGTATGGTACCTCTGTATCTGACAGAGAATTATGTGAGGTGTGGCAGTGGGGAGGGTGAAGGTTATCGCGGTGTCTTGTGTTGTATAGATGGATTTCAGAATTAACCTGGAAGAATCCTTTGAAGGGTGTAGGTAGAGCACTGGTCCACTAAATCCCATTCAACATGTAGATAGTGAGTTTACAGGATTAATGAAATCCTGCCTAGTGGAGTTGGTATGGTAGTGACATCTACTGTAAAAGCCTATAATGTGTGAAGAAGGGGGTCATATTTCAGAAGTACATTATCGTCTCTGTTTCCCCGTGGGACTCCACTCTGCTGACTGCAGTCTGTGTTACCCCGTGGGACTCCACTCTGCTGAGTGCAGTCTGTGTTACCCCGTGGGACTCCACTCTGCTGACTGCAGTCTGTGTTACCTCGTGTGACTCCACGCTGCTGAGTGCAGTCTGTGTTACCGCGTGGGACTCCACTCTGCTGAGTGCAGTCTGTGTTACCGCGTGGGACTCCACGCTGCTGAGTGCCGTCTCCGTTTCCCCGTGGGACTCCACTGTGCTGAGTAACATCTCCGTTTCCCTGTGGGATTCCACTTTGCTGACTGCTGTCTCCGGTTCCCCGTTGGACTCCACTCTGTTGAGTAACGTCTCCATTTCCCCGTTGGACTCCACTCTGTTGAGTAACGTCTCCATTTCCCCGTTGGACTCCACTCTGCTGAGTAACGTCTCCATTTTCCTGTAGGACTCCACTCTGTTGAGTAACGTCTCCATTTCCCTGTAGGACTCCACTCGGTTGAGTAATATCTCCATTTCCCTGTAGGACTCCACTCTGCTGAGTAACGTCTCCATTCCCTGTGGGACTCCACTCTGTTGAGTAACGTCTCCATTTCCTTATAGGACTCCACTCTGCTGAGTAACGTCTCCATTCCCTGTAGGACTCCACTCTGCTGAGTAACGTCTCCGTTTCCCTGTGGGACTCCACTCTGCTGAGTAACGTCTCTGTTTCCCTGTAGGACTCCACTCTGCTGAGTAACGTCTCCATTTCCCTGTAGGACTCCACTCTGTTGAGTAACGTCTCCATTTCCCTGTAGGACTCCACTCTGCTGAGTAACGTCTCCATTTCCCTGTAGGACTCCACTCTGTTGGGTAACGTCTCCATTTCCCTGTGGGACTCCACTCTGCTGAGTAACGTCTCCATTTCCCTGTAGGACTCCACTCTGATGGGTAACGTCTCCATTTCCCTGTGGGACTCCACTCTGTTGAGTAACGTCTCCATTTCCCTGTGGGACTCCACTCTGTTGAGTAACGTCTCCATTTCCCTGTAGGACTCCACTCTGCTGAGTAACGTCTCCATTTCCCTGTAGGACTCCACTCTGTTGAGTAACGTCTCCATTTCCCTGTTGGACTCCACTCTGCTGACTGTCGTCTCCATTTCCCTGTAGGACTCCACTCTGTTGAGTAACGTCTCCATTTCCCTGTAGGACTCCACTCTGTTGAGTAATGTCTCCATTTTCCTGTAGGACTCCACTCTGCTGAGTAATGTCTCCATTTCCCTGTAGGACTCCACTCTGTTGAGTAATGTCTCCATTTTCCTGTAGGACTCCACTCTGCTGAGTAATGTCTCCATTTCCCTGTAGGACTCCACTCTGTTGAGTAACATCTCCATTTTCCTGTAGGACTCCACTCTGCTGAGTAACGTCTCCATTTCCCTGTAGGACTCCACTCTGCTGAGTAACGTCTCCATTTCCCTGTAGGACTCCACTCTGCTGACTAACGTCTCCATTTCCCTGTAGGACTCCACTCTGCTGAGTAACGTCTCCATTTCCCTGTAGGACTCCACTCTGCTGAGTAACGTCTCCATTTCCCTGTGGGACTCCACTCTGTTGAGTAACGTCTCCATTTCCCTGTAGGACTCCACTCTGCTGAGTAACATCTCCATTTCCCTGTGGGACTCCACTCTGCTGACTGCCGTCTCCATTTCCCTGTAGGACTCCACTCTGCTGACTGCCGTCTGCATCAGCTGAAGTGCTTCAGGGTTGAGTCTTAATAACCCGTCAGCGGACAGCAAACACATCCCTCTCCTCTCCCCTCCGCATGCCTGCTGCACCTTGTCATCTGACTTGGGAATGTGTTGCTCCCTGTGTGTGTCTCTGTGTGTGTGTGTTTGTTCGCTCCGCTACACTGACTGAGCGGGTTATTCTCTTAATAACATGTGTAACAACGTTTCTCGAATGGCAGGCAGATGACTGAAGTGTGTTCTCAGACTCTCAGACTGATGAAGCTGAGCTCAGTGGAGCATTCAGTCATCACACGCACACACACACACCTTCCACCAGTCTTTTCCCAGCCCTTCTGGCAATGCAGCGGCTCACTCACGTTCCATTCCGTACACGCACACACACACACACACACACACACACACACACACACACACACACACACACACACACACACACACACACACACACACACACACACACACACACACACACACACACACACACACACACACACACACACACACACACACACACACACACACACACACACACACACACACACACACACACCTTCCGCCAGTCTTTCCCCAGCACTTCTGGCAATGCAGTGCTCACTCACGTTCCATTTCATTAGCATATTGTGGAAGACTGGTTTGGGCTAAATGACTGAGCTCAGTCTTTGATCACTGTGAGAGCCAGGCAGGTCTGCCCTTCCTCTCTCTCTCACCATATGTTTACCAAGGCAGCTCTCCACTGGCTAATGGCACCAGGGGAATAGTCCCAACCGCTCCATTTTGCATTTTGATAGACCATATGATAATTTTCTCACTCTCGCATTTTCCATCACGCCAGCCATCCCTCTTCCTCTCCATTCCCTCTTCCCTTTCTCCCAGGTTCTCACTCCCCTTTTCTGCTCCTTCCCTCCCAATCACTCCTCATCAGCTCTTCCATCTCCGTCCTCCCCTAACACCCCATTCTCATGCATCCAGCCTGGATATGTGTGTGACTTTGTCAGTGTTTGTGTGTGGCTATGTGTGTGTTGTCTGTGTACATTTATATATGTGTGTGTGTGTGTGTGTGTGTGTGTGTGTGCGTGCGTGCGTACGTACGTGCGTATGTGTGTATTTATTGATCAAAATGTACGTTTTAAGGGGCCGATCAGGATTGTGGTATTATCCACTTTTCTTTCCTTACTCCCCAGAAAGGAGTTGTTGTGTCTAGTCCCTGAAGATGTGTGTGTGTGGGTGTGGGTGTGTGTACTGTAAGTATGAGTTTCAGGGGAGAAGATATCTCTGAATCGCATTCATAAAACCAGGGCTATCTCCAACACGTGAACATGGGGTTGTCTCTCCCTTAATGGACTGCTTAATTATAAATATTAAATGTATTCCATATCTGCATGCGTGTTGTCGCCTCCAAGGTAGCTCCTTATCGCTGCTTCCTTGATCAGTTTCCACTTCCCTCCTTGGCTTGTCTATTGATGTGTGTTCAATAGACAAGCGAAAAGGAGCTGCTCTGTCAGAGGATCCTGGGAGCCAGTGTGGGCTATTACACACATCATCCTGTCTGTCATCTGTCTGTGTCTGTTCGTCTGTCCACCCATCCCCCTCTGTCCGTCCGTCCGTCTCCCCCTCTTCCTCACCATGCAGAGATGTTCCTATCGACACAGAGAGTGGGACTGGGAGGCATCTAATCTAGCCACTGCTGTTGTTTTATCTCACGGTCATTACATTCAGGTGGCAAATTGACTTTCATCCACATGAATTGTTCCAGTTTCCACTCAAGCCGTGTAATCATATGATTGTGTCCATTATATGTACATATCCCTCTTAGTGGAAGTGATTGCGTTCTAAGAGACCCTTTTCCCAAGTCATGCGAATGTAAGTGTTGCATTCCATACATCCCCTCCTGCCAGCGCAGCTCATTTAAATTGATTTCCAATTTCCCAATCTGTACTGATACAGCTCTTTTCCCTGATTGGACATTTCCCCCGGCCAAGACTGGTAGATAGATAGCCATGATGCATACGCTACACAGCAATCAGATGCGTGTGTGGATTCCAAAATTGTGTAGCTTGTCCGCACTTAAAAAGGGGTTTCTTTTTAGTGTTTATTTAATTTAGGGGTAGGTTAATGGGACAAACGTTTCGGTCTTGGTCAGTGTCATTGGCGTCTCCTCTGAAGGTGTGCGTCATTGTGGGCTCGTTAATGGTAATGACCGATAGGTGCGTTCATGCGTCATGTTATGTTATCCTGTGTGTGTCTATCCATGTGTAGCATTCTTCAATGTGTGTTCTCTTCTCCTGTTCTCCTCCATGTAATCCACATTTCATACCTGTTATGCAGTTGTGTTCTATAATAAACCTGAACTTGAACTTATGTCCACTAGTGTGTTCTATAATAAACCTGAACTTGAACTTATGTCCACTAGTGTGTTCTATTTGGTCTGTGTTCTGTTCCCATCATTCTGTTTTCTTTTCATCAATTCACCCCTGTGATGTGTTTTCCTCATCTCTCTCTGTGTGTGTGTGTGTGTGTGTGTGTGTGTGTGTGTGTGTGTGCATGTGAGCATGTGCATGGGACGGAGGACGATACCAGAGTCTGAAGGGCATCCACCAGACTATTCCTCACACACTGTGTGTGTGTGTGTGTGTGTGTGTGTGTGTGTGTGTGTGTGTGTGTATGGGACGGAGGACGATACCAGAGTCTGAAGGGCATCCACACTGTGTGTGTGTGTGTGTGTGTGTGTGTGTGTGTGTGTGTGTGTGTGTGTATGGGACGGAGGATTCCAGAGTCAGGGCATCCACTGTATTCCTCACACACTGTGTGTGTGTGTGTGTGTGTGTGTGTGTGTGTGTGTGTGTGTGTGTGTGTGTGTGTGTATGGGACGGAGGACGATACCAGAGTCTGAAGGGCATCCACCAGACTATTCCTCACACACTGTGTGTGCGCATACTCAAATTATCGGATGTGTGTTTCCCATCGATCTCTCTGATAGAACTGGGCCTCTGAGAAATGATGATTTTAATAACTAAATTAAAGGGCGGGGGAGTCGCTGGTGTGTGCTGTGTTTCCTCTCCGCTCTTCCTTCCCTCCTCTCTTACTGTCGCACTGTTTAATTCAAGGCATTGTAATGTAGCTTGTTAAGAGCCATCTCAGCTCTTCTACATAATGTATTGAGCCCTGTGTTTAAAGACTAGATCAATGGTTGCTATCATTGGCCCACATACGGTACAACATAAGATTCCTATAAACAGTCCCTCTGAAGTTATCTTACTCTGCTCATTTGATACCCCCCTCTCTCTCGTACTCCCCCCTCTCTCTAGCTCTCTCTTTCTACCTCCCTTCATGTTCATATCAGGCTGAAGTTGACAGGCAATCAATGTCGTCAAACACAAGCCAGACAGACACCGCCTCAGAGACGTGAAAAATGTCACTCCCGAAATAACCAGGCTGAATCTGATGACACTTATCCTCATTTATCCTCCTGACTGGGGTAATGGTAAACACAAGGAGGAACGAAAAGTTCGACTGAAAAGAGTTGTCTCCGTGCAAAACTGGTAGTTTGCATTGTTAAATAGGATCTGTCAGTCTTGTTTGGAGGGTCTGAGTACACAGAGCAAACCAGAGAATAAAAACATGGTGAAATATAGGTTTTATTTACAGTGCAGCCTATTGATAACCGTAGCCTGAACAGACACAAAACAGGCTAAACCATTGGCACCTAATCAAACAGGTAGCATTTAGACATCAAACAACGTCCATAATGATAACTGCAGTCACTGACTATAGCAGAATGGAATATCTGCAATGGTACAACATTTATCCCAAATGTAAATATACCAATAGAATTACCGGTGTCACCAACCCAACAGTGAGGAAATGTAGCGTAATGGCCGCTGTTAAATATAGACTGGCATTGTGCGGTGAAACATCGGAAGCCATTCAATTTCAATGGGAGAAAAGAGAAGCGGAGTGGGCGAGGGATCGTTGAGCGAAGCGAGCATGGGGCGAGGGATCGTTGAGCGAAGCGAGCATGGGGCGAGGGATCGTTGAGCGAAGCGAGCATGGGGCGAGGGATCGTTGAGCGAAGCGAGCATGGGGCGAGGGATCGTTGAGCGAAGCGAGCATGGGGGGCGAGTGATTGTTGAGCGAAGCGAGCATGGGCGAGGGAGCTGAACAGGGCAGGACTGAAGTTGGGGAAACTGAACTTTATGCAAGTCGTCTGCTATATCCCAACGCGAGTGACCAAACGAAGGCCACCATAGCTTCCAGACTCTACTAGATTGGTTGACAATGGCTGTTGATACGTAGCACTACCTAGCTTGCTTGATAGCACCCACGAGGGCCAAGCTAGCGTGGCTATACGAGTGCTGCTTATATAGTAAAATTCCCCTGTAACAGTGCATTTCCACATAACACAATAATTTGGATAACCACGCTATCTTGGCCCTCATATGGGTGCTAGGAAGCTAGAAAGCAGGCTAGGTAGTGCTATGTGTAAACAGCCAATCCAATAGAGGCTGGATGCTATAGTGAGCTTTGACTGGTAAATAGTGTCGCGATATCGTGGAGTATTTGCATAAAGTTCAGCTTTCCCTAACTTTGGTCCCGCCCCCGCTCCCTCACCCATCCTTGCATTGCCCAACAGTCCCCCTGTCCACTTCCCTTCCCTCCATTGAAAATGAAGGGGACTGTTGTTTTATCGGCCCCATCGTGTAACGTGGAAAAGCACTAATGCATGCGCACTAGTTTCTGAACAGTGGCGCGACACACAACGGTATATGGAGAACAACAAACACAGGTTGGGATTGAAATAACTGTGTTTACATGATTCAAGATATTGCTACAATGTATTACAGAGAAGTTGTTTGTGTAGTCTATTATGTGCATTGTCGGAACTAGAAGCACAAGCATTTCGCTACACTCGCATTAACATCTGCTAACCATGTGTATGTGACAAATAAAATGTGATTTGATTTGATTTGACATAAACGTGTGCTACAAAGTTGACAGATTGTTAGAGTTCCGTTTGTGTTTTGTGGCTCAGAGATTTCAAGTAAAAGTGTAACCTCTCGTGTAAAATATCTCAGTGTGTTCAAAGATACTTGTGTTTTTAATTTAACACAAGGACGTGCACCCCAACGATAAGACCACTTGTTGCAACACCAGGCTGGCCTACAGTTGGCATGTCTGAACATGAAATCCCTGTTGTCCGGACTTAATGGAGAGCGAGGAGCATTCAGAATAACCTGATTCAGATAACAGAAAGGAGCTCGATACACACACGTACAAAAAAATAAAAAACACATGCCAGAAATAACATGTGTAGACATGAACACACATGTACAGTATGATCAAATCAAGTGAAAAACTTAACAAAATAATGAGTAAAAATGTATTTCCAGGCATATGTGATATTCTACGTTTAACATGTGTGCTTTTGTCACCTGCGGGATTAGACCTAGAGGACCGGGTTTCTCTTCCAATGTATATTTATGATCCATCTCAGAGTATTGACCGTTCAATTCAAAATAGGTCTGTCAAACATTTAAACCTTTAATCAAAGGATTTGCTGTGATTAATCACCATTAATTGCAAATTCAGAATTTGCGCAAATTGAGCTGTAATTTAAGAATTTTATACAAAAAGCATTACAACAATTTTAACGTCTTGACTTTGTCCAAAGTAGCAGTTGGCAAAATCTGGTAAATTGATAAAGCACACATTCTTTCATCTCCATGTCAACTTGTTTTGACATTACATTGTTGTTTTTAGTTTATAGATGTATTTAGTTTGAATGTTTTCAGATAATGCGATTAATCACAATGAAAACAATTTGTGCACTAAAATTACAAAAGTTAACTTAGAAGCTCTGACAGGCCTAATTCAGAATCATCTCTTTGTGTCTGTGTGTGTGTTAGCAATGTGTAGCTTTTTGGCAGTCAGGAAGTGCAGATGCCAGAGAAGCCACAGGGGCCAAGCAGGAGCCAGTCAGAGGCCAGTTGCCAGGGGCCAGCCCCGTCTGTGTCTGCCAGGCAGGGAGCCTGTGGGGTCTATGCCATCCCCTCCTAAACTTCACTTAGACAGGACAGACAGATGGATGCATTCATGAAGCCGCTTCACTCCATCTCTCCCATTCACTGGCCTATCAGCTCTGGCAGCAGGCAGGGCACATAATGTATGTGTGTGTGTGTGCTCTTACAAAATAAAAAAACATGAAATCTGCAGTTTCACATGTGAAACCATATTTTCACATGTATTACATTTAGAGTTCACATGATAGCACCATCTATTAACACATGAGGAGAATAACATGGCAACACCAGCTTTTAACGTGTGAGGAGAATAACATGTTTGAAAAACATTAACATGTGAAATCACATTTGCAGATTCACATGTAAGAACAATCCATAAGTATAAATCTCCCTTTCACATGTAGAATTGCAGGTTCACAACAATCATGTGAAAACCCAATAATAATAATAATAATGTGGGTGCTTATAGTTGTCCTGTTTCACCCAAATATGTATTATACACAAGTGTGAACTGGAAGTGTTTTCTGCTTATCCCAACTCCCCGTGAGACACCCTCAGAGAGCGGGGTCAAGGCCAGGGTCAGCCATTATCAACAGTAACCCTGGAGCAATTAGGGTTAAGTGCCTTGCTTAAGGGAACATCGACAGATGTTTCACCTTGTTGACTCAAGAATTCCAACAAGCGACATTTCACAACGCTCCTTCGCCCTAATTCACCCCCACATGTGAACGTGAGATTTTCACCCGTGGAGTGTTCTTACATGTGAAACTGCAAATGTGTGTGTGACTGTGTGTTTTGACCCGGCTTCCTATCCTGAATAGTCTACACAGATACCGTCCTTTCTGCCCTGCTATCAAATCAAATGTATTTATAAAGCCCTTCTTACATCAGCTGATATTTCAAAGTGCTGTACAGAAACCCAGCCTAAAACCCCAAACAGCAAGCAATGCAGGTGTAGAAGCACGGTGGCTAGGAAAAACTCCCTAGAAAGGCCCAAACCTAGGAAGAAACCTAGAGAGGAACCAGACTATGAGGGGTGGCCAGTCCTCTTCTGGCTGTGCCGGGTGGGGATTATAACAGAACATGGCCAAGATATTCAAATGTTCATAGATGACCAGCATGGTCAAATAATAATAATCACAGTGGTTGTAGAGGGTGCAACAAGTCAGCACATCAGGAGTAAATGTCAGTTGGCTTTTCATAGCCGATCATTCAGAGTATCTCTACCTCTCTGAATGATCAACTATGAAAAGCCAACTGACATTTACTCCTGAGGTGCGGACCTGTTGCACCATCGACAACCACTGGGATTTTCTTGGTCATTATCGAAATGTCTGCATTTCAACATCATTCCAACAAGAAAACACATTTGAGAGAACACAAGTCTCAACAAGCAGACAGAATAGAGAGCGTCTCCCTCCGTGCTCCTCCAGACAGTGTGAGTGGGTGGTAGTACCATTACAGACGGTGTAACACCAGGACAGAGTAGTTATGACTGAATCTTGCAGGAGCATTTTCATCTTCCCTCTTATCCTCCATTCAAGAAGAAAATGCTCATGTCTTTCTGTGATCCCGTGTAGGAGGAGGAGAAGAGGTACCATCGCTTCTGCAACCATGGTGGAGGACAACAAATGCTTAAGATGGAGAGGTATAAAACACTTAACCAACCGTGTACTCGACACAGCAGTAATGTTACTTTCAAGTGCCTTAACTCAGTAGACTTCCCTGACTGTTCTTCCCCTGTGTGTCACTGTAGACATGTTTACCTGAGGAGTGAGGAAGCGGATGACAACAGTCCTCGTTGCCTTGAGCAGCAACGCTACTGGGAGACCAAGGCCATTGTGTGAGTACCACCTGTAGTACTGTACTGTGTTTAATACACACCACCAGGAGGGGGCACTGTGGAGAGAAACTGGTGGCAGTGGAACTGTGTTTGTAAATGTTTTTTGTTGTTGTATTCCTCCTTGTATGTAATAGTTTGTGTTGTGTGTGTGTGTGTGTGTGTACATGTGCCCCCTGGGTATGATCAGGTTTGTCCCCCTCTCCCCTCTGTCATTGTGTATGCCTGTCACCCATCCTTTCCCAGGTGTGTTGTTGTGGTTGTTGTGGTGATGACATCAATCCCACCATGGCCTTAAACCAATTCACCCGCTGACTGGCTTTCTATGGCAGGGTCAGAGTTCAACAGCGTCTGCTTGAAGCCAAAGCCTAAATTCAACACCATGTGAGAGGAACATGAACCCAACCTTTATAGCTGTGGTTATAGGGGGTCAGCTATCACCCCAGGTTACCTGCTCTGGAAGGACTATGAGGCTGGAGTAAACACATTTAGGAGGGAATGGATTGAGGGGGGGGGGTATGGAGGGATAAAGTAAAACATTTAGGAGGTAATGGATTGAGCGGGGGTTTTGGAGGGGGTAAACACATTTGGAGAATGGATAAAGTAAACACATTTAGGAGGGAATGGATTGAGATCGGGGGGGGGATGGAGGGATAAAGTAAACACATTTAGGAGGGAAATGGATTGAGGGAGTAAACACATTTAGGAGGAATGGATTGAGGGGGGGTATGGAGGGATAAAGTAAACACATTTAGGAGGGAATGGATTGAGAGCGGGGGTATGGAGGGATAAAGTAAACACATTTGGGAGGGAATGGATTGAGAGGAGGGGGGTATGGAGGGATAAAGTAAACACATTTAGGAGGGAATGGATTGAGAGTATGGAGGGGTAAACACATTTGGAGGGATAAAGTAAACAAAGGGAACATTTATGGAGGGATAAAGTAAATGGATTGGAGGGATAAAGTAAACACATTTAGGAGGGCGGGGGGGGTATGGAGGGATAAAGTAAACACATTTAGGAGGGAATGGATTGAGGGAATGGATTGGGGGGTATGGAGGGATAAAGTAAACACATTTGGGAGGGAATGGAATGGATTGAGGGAGTAAACACATTTGGGGGGGGAATATGGAGGGATAAAGTAAACACATTTAGGAGGGAATGGATTGAGAGCGGGGTATGGGGGGTATGGAGGGATAAAGTAAACACATTTAGGAGGGAATGGATTGAGAGCGGGGGGGGGGTATGGAGGGATAAAGTAAACACATTTAGGAGGGAATGGATTGAGAGCGGGGGGGGTATGGAGGGATAAAGTAAACACATTTAGGAGGGAATGGATTGAGAGCGGGGGGTATGGAGGGATAAAGTAAACACATTTAGGAGGGAATGGATTGAGAGCACATTTAGGGGGGTATGGAGGGATAAAGTAAACACATTTAGGAGGGAATGGATTGAGAGCGGGGGTATGGAGGGATAAAGTAAACACATTTAGGGATGGGGAATGGATTGATTTAGAGGGAATGGATTGAGGGGTATGGAGGGATAAAGTAAACACATTTAGGAGGGAATGGATTGAGAGCGGGGGGTATGGAGGGATAAAGTAAACACATTTAGGAGGGAATGGATTGAGAGGGAATGGGGGGTATGGAGGGATAAAGTAAACACATTTAGGAGGGAATGGATTGAGAGCGGGGGGGGGTATGGAGGGATTAAAGGGATAAACACATTTAGGAGGGAATGGATTGAGAGCGGGGGGGGGTATGGAGGGATAAAGTAAACACATTTAGGAGGGAATGGATTGAGAGCGGGGGGGGTATGGAGGGATAAAGTAAACACATTTGTATGGAGGTAGAGAGAGGGAGGGAGGGAGGGATGGAGGGAGGGAGGAAGGTGGACAGAACAAGGGATAGAGGGGGGGGTAAATTAATTGGAGGGTGTATGGGTGGTGGGATGGAGGGGGTATAGAAGAAGTGAGGGAGGTGGGAAGAGTAAACCTATTGGTTTTGAAGCAGTGGGTTATGGCTTAATTCAATTTGTTCCATTTGGCTCAGCTGGCTCAGCTGGCTCCCTGCTCCGCTGAAGGTGAATGCGTTTCTCCATCGGGTAATTGATCCTACACGTCACCCTGGACCCTGGAGCTGGGGGTATTGGAAATAGAGAGAGGGATAGAGGAGAGAGGGAAGAGAGAAATAAAGAGAGAGATGAAGTGTGGGAGAGAAAGAGAAAAATGCAATATGCCACGCTGTGATGTGGTTATCAAGCCTCTCTCCACTTTCCAGAGGGAATCACTGTATACAAGGGCAGTGATATGACCCATTGAACCAAGCAGACACACTGTCCTCACTATCATGGGCGCCATTTCCCCTTAACCAACGGTAAACTTACTCTGTTGTATCTTGTGTTTTAATCTGGAAGTGCATCACTTAAGGGCTGTGTAGAAATGCCCAGGAGATTTCTTCTAATTATGTCCATGGCGGTTGGTGCCGTTTAAGATCAGGGAGGACAATGTATTTTTTCATGAGCATGGCCTTATTTCTATTACAGCATATTGGATGACTGTCATTCATATTCCATTCACCCAGCGCAATGTAACAGTGATAGGTTTAGGCTACGACATGATACTTGAATTTGCCCTGTACCCATCATGAGGTTGCTACAACCTAGCCTACAAATGAACGTTTATAACATAGCTGCACAGGTTGAGAGACAAATTGGAGTAATCAAGGTGACAGACAGTGACACATTCAGTACCACCTTGCACAATCTTAGCAATGAACTATAGCTCTCTCGCTCTCTCTCTCTGCTGCTTCTCCTTAACTTTAAGAAATAAACGTGTTTAAAACTGTTCAACTATTGTTTTTCTCTGTCTTTGAGTCAACTACTCACCACATTTTATGCACTGCAGTGCCAGCTAGCTGTAGCTTATTCTTTCAGTACTAGATTCATCCTCTGATCGGATGGACAACATGTCAGTTCATGCTGCAAGAGCTCTGATTGGTTGGAGGATGTCCTCTGGAAGTCGTCATAGTTACCGTGTAAGTCTATGGAAGGTGGTGAGAACCATGAGTCTCTTAGTTTTTTTTATTGAAGTCAGTGTACCAGAGGAAGGAAAATAGCTGTCTTACGGAGACACCATAGTGTTAACCTACAGAGTGCTGTTGAAGCTACTGTAGCCCTTCATTGCAAAACAGTGTTTTAATCAGTTATTTGATGACATGTTAATATATTTAGTATAGTTGTATCTTAAAAGTATAACTTTTTTCATGGTTAATGTTGACATTTTCCAGAAATTCACTGAGTAGGATGGTCCTCCCCTTCCTCCTCTGAGGAGCCTCCATTGTGTGTGACCTTGACCAGTGAGAATCTCAGAATGTGCTTGTACAATATAGAATGATACTGATATTGTGGTCTGTACAGTTATTTCTATTCCAAAAACAGCAGCAAAGTCAATCTCACATTTCAGTTCCAGATTTGACCTCTCCTTATCTGTGATTTATAGATTTGTTTTTCTACCCAGAATTCAGCGGGCCTGGCGGGCCACCCTGTACCGCAAAGTGAGCTGGCAGGGGGACTGTGAGAACCGTATGCATCATCAGCTTGGGACGGAGTCACTGGAGCCCTACCAGACAGCCGTGATGGATGAGTTTGGCCAGGACCTCTCTCTGGTAAGACCGAGAGCTTCTGGTTGTATGAATGAGCTATCTCTGCTATCTCTGCAAACTACCTTGTTGGGCCAGCATAGTTTAGTGGCAAAAGTTCTACTGGAGAATAAAAACAGATGGATGGATGATTGAAGAGGAATTGTATTTACCTCTCAAAAAGCTAACGGATGAGGGCCTCAGCTGTTGGTGGCATGAGGAAAAGGAGGGTGGATGGATGGAGGGAGGAGATGGAGGGAATAAGGGAGGTGTGTACGTCTGGGGCACGGCGGGGGTGGTGGCGGCGTAGGATGTGAGGAGTGTTGGCGAGGTGCCCAGATCCTTAGACGTTAATTTGCAAAGGTGGTTGATTGATTAATGAAGTGCCTCTGCTCTTGTCCTCACCCCGTTTCACCCCTAGAGAGGGTGGAGGGGAATTAAACAGTGTTTCACAGGGCGTGGCAGGAAAATAAAAGGCAGGGAGGAAAAATGACATCATGGTCTGCAGATCAACAGAGGATGGGAATAAAGCAATAAGGGTTTAGAAAAGGGTAGGCAGAGATGGAGGGATTGTCATGGAAACCAAAACAAAAGCCCAAATAGAGTGAAGGGTTAAGAGAAGGATTAAGAAGGTGAAATATGGACAAGGGGAAAGAGGGAAGGGGACAGAGGGAGCCACACGTTAGATATAGATTGGACATACTGTACATATGGACAGAAATTACCTCAATCAACAGAGAGGGGAACCTTTCATTGCGAAAGTTATTGAGAGTTTGTTAGCCTGAAACTTAAGTCTCTTTCTGCTGGGCTAGCACAGTGGCGTTGTCATCATTTGTCCTGTTATTTCTGCTTGGCTAGAGATGGTACACAACAATAATTAGTCTGCAACGTGTCCGTGTGTGGGTGTGTGTCTGTATCTGAATGTGTGTGTGTGTGTGTTTGTGTGTGTGTTTGTGCGTGTTTGTGTATAAGCGTGTGTGTATGTTTGTGTATAAGTGTGTGTGTGTGTGTGTATAAGAGTGTGTGTGTGTGTATAAGAGTGTGTGTGTGTGCTTGTGCGTGTGTGTGCGTGTGTGCGTCCTATGAGACACTGTGAGGAAGCAGATGGGCCGTGTCTCCTGTTGGAGGCTTCCAGTAGTCAAGGAAGTGTTGTGTTGTTATAGTCTGTTTGTTCTGGATGAGGAGGTTTGTTCTTCATTAGTACACAAGCAGATGTAATATAACATCCCCTTCATTAGAGGTAGAACAACTGTAGCTGAATAATGACACAACCACTTTCTCTCTACGGCTCAGTCCTTCCCTGGCTGTTTGGGGGGGGTAGGGATCCCTGTCTGTGTCCTTCTCCCTCCCTCTCAACCCCCCCTCTCTCTGGGTGTGTCTGTGGAGCTATCTGAAAGACTCATCCATCACAGAGAGGCCAACACTGCAGTGTGTGTGTGTGCTTATATGAGCCCTGGGCCCTAAGGGAACTTGCCACTGGCCTGGAGAGAAGGGGATGTGAAGGTAGGGCTTCTAACATACATAATGCATTATATAGTACATGGAGCAGGGATACAGAATAACACACATTAATACAAATCCAGTCAGGTCCAAATAGAACAACAGAAATACAATAGATACTGTAGATACTATAGAGAAACTCAAACATAAATCACCAATAGCTACCATAGTTAATTATTATCATGATAGGCACACCTATTCACACACTGCTTCTCAGAACCTTGGCATTTGGAGATGTCAAGGTTTCTCCTCTTGATCTATACACTGTATTGGTGTGTGTCGTGTGCACACTCACCCCAGCCCCTATGTATCATTTACAGTCCTAACGGGGCCAGCTAACTGATAGAAAATCACTGGGTTTACCATGGAGGTGCTGCTGTGATGGCCAGCCTATGGGCATCCCTGCTGCGGACGACTCTGCCTACAAGGGATCACCCTCTCTGACATACACACTCTCGGATAAAATAAAGTTAGAAATAAAGTGAGACGCTATTGTGGGCTGGGTTGCTTTGAGTTATATTCGGCATGTGGATTTTTACACACTCAATATGTGACATTACTGACAATGTCACAATGTTTGCAGTGTCCGTAAAAAGCTGCCGTTTGTGTGTGTGTAGCGAGAGCAGGGATCAATGTTTGAGTAAGCATTTCTGCAGTATGTGTGGGAGATCACTCATCTTTCAGATCCCAGTGTCTAAGGGAGTGAAGGCTTATTTCTCTCCCTCCTGTCATCCCTCGCTCTTCAACACACAGGCACATTATACTCCCATCTCTACAGACAGACACGAACAGATGACTCGTTTTATTGGTGTCAGTTGAAGGCACATTTTAAAGGATGAGTAAGTCATTTCAGAAGCTAGCAGATCCATCACTTACCAACAACAGCTGCAAACCCCAATAAAACTACATCCCATTTTGAAGTTCCCTTTCCTTGCTTTGTCTAACCACGCGATCATGAATATAGAAAATACATTTTGTGGGTCAGAGTATATTATCCATTTAGTTTCATAACACAAATGTTTGCTGGCAAGTGTCGCCTGACCAGGCAACTGCAGGGGGGTTGCCTACAACACGTGCCTGGGAGGGAGGCAACGTCTGCATCGTGTGCATCGTGCAACCAATGCTCATTATTCAACACTAGGTTCAGACAGAACAGCTAGCGCGAAAGCTGAAAGTGCTTAGATACTTCTCCCTATTAGCTAAAATAATCTAAATAACTACATGATGGCATTCACTAATCATAAATAATTTTCATATCACAGAAATGTGGGTACATTTGTGAACATCGAACTCATTTATGGCCAGGTACCACAGGCTGCAATGACATTTTTGCATCTACCGATCAATTTTGAGATTTGTTGGTATTTTGGTCCATTAATAATTACATAAAATAAACTGTCACATTTTCTTTTCTTTAGTTTATCACAGTCTACTACCACCATCAACATTTTAATTAATTTTAAGCACTTTAAAATGGACATACAGGGGGGGGTTATCTAGTGATTAGATTTCTAGGTTGGTGGTTTGTGTGGTTCCCAAATAGAGGCAGCTGGTAATCGTTGCCTCTAATTGGGGATCATATTTAGGTAGGTTTTCCCCCCACCTGCATTTGTGGGATATTGATTGTTTGTGTGTTTGGGCACTACGTCCTTACGGTCTTCATAAGTTTTGTTTGGTTAGTTTCACTTAAATATGTGGAACTATACTCACGCTGCTCCTTGGTCTGCTCACCTCCAAGAATGTGACAACTTCACAGGAGAGCCATTTCATGTGCCTTAATAACAGACTTGTATGCCGTCTGTAAATGCAAATAAAATTGTAAAATTACGAACCTAGCTGGCTCACTAGCTAACGTTACGTGTATGATCTTATGCGTATCTTAGAGCCATTTGCTTTGTTAGTTATAGTTAACTAGCTAACATTAAACCTGGCTGGTTGGCTCCCTGCAGATTTATGCAGGGTAGTAACATCATCAGTTGGGATTATGGTTCATTGTTTAGCTAGCTAGCTACATGTCTTAACAAAAGACTCCACTATGCAAGTAACCATTTCAATAGAATGTCACTGCGACAACTGTTGATAGACGTAGCTGGTAAATTCACAGAATAACTGACGAATTTACGAACGCTCAACACCAACTGAATATGGCTGGCGTCAGTCAACGTTGTCAAAAAGCGTAAATTGTTGTCAGCAGTGGGTGGGGCTAAAGCTTAAGAGGGTGTGAACGATTCTATCAACTTTCAAAGCAGAGGGCCCCCCGGGTGGCGCAGTGGTTAAGGGCGCTGTACTGCAGCGCCAGCTGTGCCATCAGAGACTCTGGGTTCGCGCCAAGGCTCTGTCGTAACCGGCCGCGACCGGGAGGTCCGTGGGGCGACGCACAGTTGGCCTAGAGTCGTCCGTGTTAGGGAGGGCTTGGCCGGTAGTGATGTCCTAGTCTCATCGCGCACCAGTGACTCCTGTGGCGTGCCGGGCGCAGTGCGCGCTAACCAAGGTTGCCAGGTGCACAGTGTTTCCTCCGACACATTGGTGTGGCTGGCTTCCGGGTTGGATGCGCGCTGTGTTAAGAAGCAGTGCGGCTTGGTTGGGTTGTGTATCGGAGGACGCGTGACTTTCAACCTTCGTCTTTCCCGAGCCCGTACGGGAGTTGTAGCGATGAGACAAGATAGTAGCTACTAAAACAATTGGATACCACGAAAATTGGGGAGAAAAAGGGGTAAAAATTAAATAAAAATTAAAAAAACTTTCAAAGCAGAATTACTGTCCCATTGTTCAAATGCAGTGTTTGATCTACCATTTGGTAGCTCTTTTATCCAATGTAAAAAAAACACAGTTACACATTTTGCTGCAAAACCGAAATCCAATTCATCCCAAACCATCTCAATTGGGTTGAGGTCGGGTGATTGTGGAGGCCAGGTCATCTGATGCAGCCCTCCATCCCTCTCCTTGGTCAAATAGCCCTTACACAGCCTGGAGGTGTGTTTTGGTCATTGTCCTGTTGAAAAACAAATGATAGGATGGCGTAATCGCTACATGCTGTGGTAGCCATGCTGGTTAAGTGTGCCTTGAATTCTAAATAAATCACTGACAGTGTCACCAGCAAAGCACCCCCACACCATCACACCTCCTCCAAGCTTTACAGTGGGAGCCATACATGCGGAGATCATCCGTTCATCTACTCTGCGTCTCAGAAAGACATTGCGGTTGGAACAAAAAATCTCAAATTTGGACTCATCAGACCAAAGGACAGATCGCCACTGGTCTAATGTCCATTGCTTGTGTTTCTTGGCCCAAGCAAGTCTCTTCTTATTGGTGTCATTTAGTAGTGGTTTCTTTGCAGCAAATCAACCACGAAGGCCTTATTCATGCAGTCCTCTGAACAGTTGATGTTGCAATGTGTCTGTTGCTTGAACTCTGAAGCATTTATTTGGGTTTCAATCTGAGGTGCAGTTAACTCTAATGAACTTATTCTCTGCAGGAGAGATAATTCTGGGTCTTCCTCTTATGTGGCAGTCCTCATGAGAGCCAGTTTCATCATTGTGCTTGATGTTTTTGCAACTGCACATGGAGAAACTTTTTAAAGTTCTTGAAATGTTCCCTATTTACTTATCTTCATGTCTTTCTCTTTGCTTATTTGAGCTATTCTTGCCATAATATGGACTTGGTCTTTTACCAAACAGGGCCGTCTTCTGTATAACAACCCTACCAACACAACTGATTGGCTCAAACGCATTAAGGAAAGAAATTGCACAAGTTAACTTTTAACAAGGCACACCTGTTAATTGAAGTACATTCCTAAAAACCCTAGACTCACCTCATGAAGCTGGTTGAGAGAATGCCAAAAGTGTGCAAAGCTGTCATCAAGGCAAAGGGTGGCAACTTTGAAGAATCTCAAATATAAGATATATTTTGATTTGTTTAACACTTTTTTGGTTACTACATAATACCATACGTGGTATTTCATAGTTTTGATGTCTTCGCTAGTATTCTACAATGTGGAAAGACCCTTGAATGAGTAGGTGTGTTCAAACTTTTGACTGGTACTGTACATCAATCATTTCCAAGCTCACTATTGAATTACACATAATTGAAAAGCTCATTTCATAGAGTGTTACAAACTGGACTATATTTAGTAACTTACTTTGAAGAGATGGTGATTAGGTTTAAATAGCCATTTGGCGTCTAATCGGCGTTTGGTAGTCTAATTTCAGTGTACTTCCCACACACCAATACATTTTTCTCAGCATCAGACCAAATTGTGTGTGGATATGCTTAGATACATTCTCCAGACTTAGGGAATTGTTGATATGTTGTCCATTTTTTATTCTAGATAACATTTTCTTTGGAAAAAAAATTCACAATTTTCTTTTTGTATTTTACAGATAGAAAGATCCAAAAAGGATTTATCTATAATCTGGTCCAGACCGGTCCTGGAGTGTCTTAACAAAATATTTATGCTGACTTCATCCAATGTCCAGAAAATGATATTTGCGTCTACATTCAGCTGGTAAAAGTTGATTGTGATATGATTAAGAGAAAACAATTCCCTATTTGGGTGTGGTGCCTGGACTCTAGCTATTTGCCTATTAGCTTGTTTACTGTCAAGCCCAGCATCTCACTAGCTTCCTGGGCTGTTTCTCACCTTTGTATCCTTTGGACGAATTGAGATGGTGTCACGTTAGTCGTAACGAGGAGACCAAGGCGCAGCGTGGTAAGCATACATAACTCTTTAATGAAAGAGAGACCACTGAACAAACCAACGAACCGTGACGCTATATGGCTAGTGCAGACCAGGAAACTAAACATTGAATAACAACGCACAAAATACCAAAGGAATATGGCTACCTAAATATGGTCCCCAATCAGAGACAACGATAAACAGCTGCCTCTGATTGGGAACCAATCTAGGCAACCATAGACATATAAACCCCTAGACATACGAAAACCCCTAGACATACGAAAACCCCATAGACAATACCAAAAACTAAACAAACCACCCTCATCACACCCTGACCTAACCAAAATAATAAAGAAAACAAAGATAACTAAGGTCAGGGCGTGACAGATGGTGCACATAAAGTAAAGTCTCACATACAGACATTTGTGAACACACACTCATGTACGCGCACACATCAACACACACTCTCTTAAGGTCTATAAAGTGATGCTCCAAATTAGCCATTGATTTTGTGAGAAACCATTGAGGGTTGCTGGGAGATTTATCATGGGCATATGGTAGTGCGAGCAGAGGGGTCATATTTCTCAGGGAAAGGAGGAGGAACAGATGGAAAAAGTGATGGAGGCAGGAGGTCAGAGTTCTGGTATGATATGGAGGATATGTGTGATTATAAGTCTAATAACACTGCTGTATTTAGAGGCTCTGGAGTCTCGACATAGAGGCAGAGATGTACAAGAGTGTGTGTGTGTGTGTGTGTGTGTGTGTGTGTGTGTGTCCCAGTTTTGCTCCATCACTAACCTGTCCCACCCATTCTGAAGATTTATGTATACTATTACAGCTCAGGACCAACACACAAACACTGGCACACACACACACACACACACACACACACACACACACACACACACACACACACACACACACACACACTGGCACACACACGCAGACATGGCACACACACACACACACACACACACACACACACACACACACACACAAAGTCACGTGGATGTGATTAATGTTGGGTATCCGACGGAGACAACATTTAGCTGTTTTTAAGCTAATTTCTTGCAATTCTACACATTTCACCATGGGGCGGAGAGAAAAGGTTTCAGTTTTAAAGCAAATTTCCTGCATTCATTTTGTTTTGCCATTGGGGTGAAAGAAAATGTACTGCAACTCTATACATTTTACCAAGGCTTATGCCGTGTTCTTATGCTATCTGGGTGACTCAAACTTCATCAAAATCAATGGGGGCCCCATGCTATGACATTTTTTACATTTTAGATTCTCTCAGACTGCCTAGTTTTTATTTATGTGATTTTTAGTTCTCAAAGAGGATCTTATTTAAAAACATATATAGGTCCATTATCTTTATCTTTATACTTTCTATCTGGTTTTAATCATTTACGTTTACATAGATTTTTTTGGACCACCCCGAAAATGATGTATACTCATGTAATTATTTTTGGGGAGAGTGGCAGCAATGCTGCTAAATGAATATAGTGGAAACACTGGTGGTAGAAATGAGATGAGATGGTGCTGAAGACGGTCACTTTTTTATAATGTTAAAGGGCAATTCCACCACATATTCATTATATCCAGCACCAAACCAGTGTCTACACACTGTGTGTGACAACAGCTTGTTTCTATGATCTGTGGTCTGTGGCCAATTGTATGCTGCCCTATGGGACTCCCGATCACGGCCAGTTGTGATACAGCCCGGGATCGAACCAGGGTCTGTAGTGACGCATCTAGCACTGAGATGCTGTGCCTTAGACTGCTGAGCCACCGCGCATGCTCTGTTACCTGAGGCTGCACTACACACCTGCACGCATGCATGCATGCACACACACACACACACACACACACACACACACACACACACACACACACACACACACACACACACACACACACACACACACACACACACACACACACACACACACACACACACACACACCAACACTTGCCCTCCATCCTCACTTTTCTACTCCCAATCACAATCATCCTTGTCCTCCCCTGCCTGTTCTGTGTGTCTCTGGGGCTGGGCAGACACATCAGAGCATTGGGGGTTATGTGTGTGTGAACCACATGGGTTTTCCCCATCTCCCACTCAGATCCACTGATACACTGGATACCTATAGCCAGAGAATCCTCTTCCATAATCAGATCCCTGGAGGGGGTGGAGAGAGAGAGAGACCCTCTGGAGGAGTATACTCAAATCAAATCAAATGTATTTATATAGCCCTTCTTACATCAGCTGATATCTCAAAGCGCTGTACAGAAACCCAGCCTAAAACCCCAAACAGCAAGCAATGCAGGTGTAGATGTATACTCTCTCTCCTTCTGCTTTCCCTCTCCTTCTGCTTTCCCTCTCCTTCTGCTCCCCCTCTCCTTCTGATCCCCCTCTCCTTCTGATCCCCCCCCCTCTCCTTCTGCTGCCCCCTCTCCTTCTGCTCCCCCTCTCCTTCTGCTCCCCCTCTCCTTCTGATCCCCCTCTCCTTCTGATCCCCCTCTCCTTCTGATCCCCCTCTCCTTCTGATCCCCTTCTCTCCTTCTGATCCCCCTCTCCTTCTGATCCACCTCTCCTTCTGATCCCCCTCTCCTATTCATTCCCTCCCCTCTTCCCCCTGCCAGTATTACTGTCCATTAACCAAATCACAGAGATGGTCCCCTGTGTTTGTGTGTGTGTGTTTGTGTGTGTATGTGTGTGTGTGTGTTTGACACTGCCCTGTATTAGAGGAGACAGAGAAGGCAGAGGGAAGAGGCCTTTGGAGGACTGAAACTCCAGAGTGGAGAAATAAGGGAGATTTTCCCAAAGCAGAGAAAGAGGAGAAGAAAGAATGAGTAAATCTCTTATCGGGTAAAATAACGAAAGAAAGAAGGCCCTTCCCTTCAATCTCTGTTAAGAAGCAGTGCGGCTTGGTTGGGTTGTGTTTCGGAGGACACGTGACCCTTGACCTTCGTCTCTCCCGAGCGATAGACAATGTAGCGATGAGACAAGACAGTAACTACTAACAACTGGATACCATGAAATTAGGGGGTAAAAAAAAGAAACAGTTATTCTCGTGTCAAAATTGACTATAAAGGATAAATAAGATAAACTTTGGTCATAAAGTCAGTCTCATCTAAGACGGCGTTTGGAACATTCGTGTGTCACAATGGGTAAAAGAAAGTTGGGTTTTGATTTGACGATGTCTATTTGCCCGCTAACATGGGGTAAACAGCTGCGGGGATTGCTCTCTATCCAATAGCATAGACAGTGAGATAGACCTGCCCAGCATCTCTGACTTTGTTTACATAAGAGAACAAATTATCCTTTTTAAACTGGAGAAATACTGCATCAAACATCTTAGTTATATGTAAATTAATCTGTAAATTAATTACAGATTTCTTGAGTTCTCTTAGATTCATTCTGGGGATTTTGAGGAAGTGAACTAGGCTTCCGCGTCCACGGTGTCTCATTGGGGTCAAACATCATTAACCAAACAACGAATCGGTCACGGAACACACCTCCATGACTGAGATCTTGTTTTTCTAATGAGCAACAGAAAAAGACACCTGCCAATCACCGTGTTCAGTGACTCTTTAATAGACATTGTGTAAGTTAGGTTCATATGCGTGTGACCTTGTGTATGTGTGTTTGTGTGTACAGTATGCGTGTGACCTTGTGTATGTGTGTTTGTGTGTACAGTATGCGTGTGACCTTGTGTATGTGTGTTTGTGTGTACAGTATGCGTGTGACCTTGTGTATGTGTGTTTGTGTGTACAGTATGCGTGTGACCTTGTGTATGTGTGTTTGTGTGTACAGTATGCGTGTGACCTTGTGTATGTGTGTTTGTGTGTACAGTATGCGTGTGACCTTGTGTATGTGTGTTTGTGTGTACAGTATGCGTGTGTCTTAAAGTGAATTGGAGGGGGATTTTCTGCTCTTTTAGTGTGTTTATTCTGTATGATTCTTCCTCTCCAAGGCTCAGAGGGGAACGTGATCATCTCAGTGTGTGTGTGTGTGTGTGTGTGTGTGTGTGTGTGTGTGTGTGTGTGTGTGTGTGTGTGTGTGTGTGTGTGTGTGTGTGTGTGTGTGTGTGTGTGTGTGTGTGTGTGTGTGTGTGTGTGTGTGTGTGTGTGTATGTGTGTGTGTGAGTGTATGTGAGTGTGTGTGTGTGTGTGTACTCTAGCAGATAGGGAGATAAACTATACCACTGAAAGCCCTAGAGGAAGCATGGGAGGGAATCTATCTCCAGCTCTCACACAAACACATTTGATCTTCATCCATCCTTTCTATCTCTTCTTTTTGATGTATGAACAAGGGATGAAGCAGAAGAGAGGTCATCCTCTCATTTGCTATGTGTGTCATCTCTTCACCCTCCAAAGGAGAAAAGGAGCAATGAGAGATGAAGGGGTGGAGAGAGAAGAGAAACGATTTCTGATCACACTATGGACAGCCTACTAGCATGTTAATGTGTGTGTGTGTGTTTGTGTGTGAGTGTGTATACAGTGGGGCAAAAAAGTATTTAGTCAGCCACCAATTGTGCAAGTTCTCCCACTTAAAAAGATGAGAGAGGCCTATAATTTTCATCATAGGTACACTTCAACTATGACAGACAAAATGAGGGAAAAAAAAAGGATTTTTAATGAATTTATTTGCAAATTATGGTGGAAAAGAAGTATTTGGTCAATAACAAAAGTTTCTCAATACTTGTTATATACCCTTTGTTGGCAATGACAGAGGTCAAACGTTTTCTGTAAGTCTTCACAAGGTTTTCACACACTGTTGCTGGTATTTTGGCCCATTCCTCCATGCAGATCTCCTCTAGAGCAGTGATGTTTTGGGGCTGTTGCTGGGCAACACGGACTTTCAACTCCCTCCAAAGATTTTCTATGGGGTTGAGATCTGGAGACTGGCTAGGCCACTCCAGGACCTTGAAATGCTTCTTACGAAGCCACTCCTTTGTTGCCCGGGCGGTGTGTTTGGGATCATTGTCATGCTGAAAGACCCAGCCACGTTTCATTTTCACTGCTCTTGCTGATGGAAGGAGGTTTTCATTCAAAATATCACGATACATGGCCCCATTCATTCTTTCCTTTACACGGATCAGTCCTGGTCCCTTTGCAGAAAAACAGCCCTAAAGCATGATGTTTCCACCCCCATGCTTCACAGTAGGTATGGTGTTCTTTCGATGCAACTCAGCATTCTTTGTCCTCCAAACACAACGAGTTGAGTTTTTACCAAAAAGTTATATTTTGGTTTCATCTGACCATATGACATTCTCCCAATCTTCTTCTGGATCATCCAAATGCTCTCTAGCAAACTTCAGTAGGGCCTGGACATGTACTGGCTTAAGCATGGGGACACGTCTGGCACTGCAGGATTTGAGTCCCTGGCGGCGTAGTGTGTTACTGATGGTAGGCTTTGTTACTTTGGTCCCAGCTCTCTGCAGGTCATTCACTAGGTCCCCCAGTGTGGTTCTGGGATTTTTGCTCACCGTTCTTGTGATCATTTTGACCCCAATGGGTGAGATCTTGCGTTGAGCCCCAGATCGAGGGAGATTATCAGTGGTCTTGTATGTCAAATCAAATCAAATCAAATTTATTTATATAGTACATCAGCTGATATCTCAAAGTGCTGTACAGAAACCCAGCCTAAAACCCCAAACAGCAAGCAATGCAGGTGTAGAAGCACATCTTCCATTTCCTAATAATTGCTCCCACAGTTCATTTCTTCAAACCAAGCTGCTTACCTATTGCAGATTCAGTCTTCCCAGCCTGGTGCAGGTCTACAATTTTGTTTCTGGTGTCCTTTGAAAGCTCTTTGGTCTTGGCCATAGTGGAGTTTGGAGTGTGATTGTTTGAGGTTGTGGACAGGTGTCTTTTATACTGATAACAAGTTCAAACAGGTGCCATTAATACAGGTAACGAGTGGAGGACAGAGGAGCCTCTTAAAGAAGACGTTACAGGTCTGTGAGAGACAGAAATCTTGCTTGTTTGTATGTGACCAAATACTTATTTTCCACCATAATCTGCAAATAAATTCATAAAAAATCCTACAATGTGATTTTCTGGATTTTATTTCCTCATTTTGTCTGACATAGTTGAAGCGTACCTATGATGAAAATTACAGGCCTCTCTCATCTTTTTAAGTGGGAGAACTTGCACAATTGGTGGCTGACTAAATACTTTTTTGCCCCACTGTACATGTGAGTGTGTGCGTGTGTGTACATGTGTGAGTGTGTACACGTGTGAGTGTGTGTATATATTTGTAATTGTGTGTTGAGGAATGACTTCTTAGCCAAGAGGAATCCCATTGCTTTGAAGTTGTGTGTGTATAATGGGCAGTGCGGAGCTTTGAAGCCACTGTGAGATGAGGATATGTAGGTTGAAGTGGATAACATGGAAATGCACTTACTGTGTTTAGGAATTCTATTTGTGTGTATATTTTCACATGTGTATTTTCTCTCTGATGTACACTATGTGTTTAAAGTGGAACTGACATCGTTTTAGCAACATGAAATCCCCAGGAACAATATGACTCTTTTTTTTTTGTAAAAGTTTCTGACAAGCGAGCACTTAGATATGGTCTTTTTCACGTTTTCATACTTCCATAGAATGTTTGGGAATTTCGTCCAGTGAGCCATTTGTGAACATTCCGTGTGTTTGTACAATTAATAGAGACTGCAGTGAATAAAACCTAATAAAACGTGTCGGTCTTGTCCAGGACAGGACTCTACACAGACAGGTGCACCATAGCCAATCAGAGCTACAGTAGGCCTATATGCAAATAACTGAGAGATGCATGCTAACTGTGGATAACAGTTGTTCAAGTTCAGTATACTGTAGCAAGCTGGCAAAGCGATCACATCTTGCTAGCTAACCAAATGACACCGGCTCTCCGAAAGTACTTCGAAACATCACTATTGTATTGACTGTCACACCTTGATCTCTTTCACCTGTCCTTGTGATTGTCTCCACCCCCTCCACGTGTCGCTTATTTTCCCCAGTGTATTTATCCCAGTGTTTCCTGTCTCTCTGTGTCAGTTCGTCTTGTATGTATTTCAAGCCAACCAGCGTTTTTCCCGTTCTCCTGCTTCTATTCTCTTTTGCTAGTCCTCCCGGTTTTTGACCCTTGGCTGTTTTCTGGACTCCATACCCCGCCTGCTTGACCATTCTGCCTGCCCTGACCTCGAGCCTGCCTGCCACTCTGTACGTCTTGGACTCGTGCACGACAATTCACTTGCCTACCCCTTTTGGATTGTTAAATAAATATCAAGACTCAAAACATCTGCCTCCCGTGTCTGCATCTGGGTCTCGCCTTGTGCCCTTATATTGACATTCCCTGCCTTAGTTACATTTGTACGTTTTTGTCCAAAATCTTGAGTCATTGAAACTGAAGTGCATCCTGAGTGGATGGAGGCAGCAAACAATGGACCAGGCCAGCTGGTAGCAATATATTTTGGACTACCAAGAAATGTGTTGGGGAATTCTGCAACAATGCCTTATTCTATGTCATGGAATTTTGAGTCAAACATAACCTATTTTTAAAACCTGGTTGTGTAGCATTAACTGTGAATTTGACACTTTTGCAACGGTGGTGGCTGCTGAAGGGAGGACGGCTCATAATAATGGCTGGAACGGAGCGAATAGAATGGCATCAAACACATGGAAACCATGGAAACCATGTGTTTGATGTATTTATACCATTCCGTTCCAGCCATTACCAAGAGCCCGTCCTCCCCAATTAAGTTGCCACCAACCTCCTGTGATCTGCAAAGTAGTTACAACGCTGTCAGTTCCACTTGAAATAGTACAGTTAGGGTATGTTATCAATGTGTGATCCCCTCGTCTCTCTGTATCAGCTGAGTCCTTTTCACCCAGGGCTATAATCACTCTACCTCTCTACACCATCAGCTGATCAATAAACCCATCACCACAATACCCATCAGCACACCTGCACCACGCCTCCAGGGGACAGAGATGGGTAGAAGAGGGAAAGGGATTGAGGAGAGGAAAAGAACGATTCTACAGGATATGAGGAATGGGAAGTAGAGGAGAGAAAAGGAGAAGAGAGGAGAGAAAGGCGTGTTTAACCACTCCTCCTGTTATCCCTGCTATCCCTGTCTGGGATGTGTTGGCTGGTGTCCTCGTGTAGAGTCCTAACTGTGTAGCAGCTCTATGATTCCCCATTATAAAGCACTAGAAAAGACCTCATCAAGATGTCATGGGTACAGGGACAGCCCCAAATAGTTCGGAGAGTTTTTAGCTACTGTATGTTTATTTAACGGCCACTTAGACACTGTTGTTCTACACCAATGAGCATGATGGTCTCTCTCTCTCTCTCTCTCTCTCTCTCTCTCTCTCTCTCTATCTCTCTCTCTCTCTCTCAGGGATATATGTGTGTGGCAGCTCTGCTCTCTAAATCTATCTCTTTAGAACCTGAGTGAAGGCTAGCCTTTCTTTGCCTCTTTCCATCTATAAGGGTGTGTTTGTCCCTTAAGGCATCTACCTTCCTGTCCCCTCTCTCTCTTCCTCTCCATCATCTCCTCTTCTCTCACCTGCTTACGTGAGCTCCTATGGTAGGTGCCAATCCTCTGACTGGCTGCTTCCTTTGAGAGAGAGAGAAAGATAAAGGGAGAGAGATAAAGAGAGAGAGAGAGAAAGAGAGAGAGCGAGAGAGAGAGAGAGAGAGAGAGGAACACAGTGAGAGGAACAAAGTGTGGGACAGAAGGAGAGGAAGCAGCAGCTGAATACATATTCGCACTGATTTCTTCACTCTGCAGGAGACCAGCATGCATCTGGTATTGTAATTTACACCTCCTTTTAGCTGCCTTTCTCTCTCTCTCGTTTCTCCTCACTCTCTCTCGTTTCTCCTCCCTCTCTCTCATTTCTCCTCCCTCTCTCTCGTTTCTCCTCCCTCTCTCTTACTATCCCAGTCTTTTGACTTCATCTCCCTGTCATGTCATTTGTCTGTTCATGGAGCAGAATGCCTAACATGCTGTGTCTTTTTCTTTCATACACTCCCTCTCTCAACCTCTCTCTCTTTTCTCTCAATTTTTCTCTCTCACTTTATGCTAACATCTATTATGTGGTGAGATTTCAGGCAATGTGTAGAGTGTTTACTGTTGCAGTGGTTGTGTGTGTGTGTGTGTGTGTTTGTGTGTGTGTTTGTTTGTGTGTGTGTGCGTGCGTGCGTGCGAGTGCGCGTGCGCGTGTGTGTAGTGTGTGGTGTGTGTTGGCCTGGGGAACATGTCATTCTCTGTAGGATTATTTACAACTGCTTCTATTGTTACTAAAAAAAACTGGAATATGGATCAGCATTCTGACAGAGAGAGAGGGAGACAGATGGTGACGAGGAGGAGAGAAGGAGGAGTAGAGCAGAGACTAGAAGGCTATAGGGGACCGAGGAGAGGTGGGGGGGATATGAGTGAGATGACAGGCTGATCTCTGAGAATAATGACTTGTCCTTCGCTCTGTTCTTTTCTCCTACCTCTTTCCTCTCTTCAATTATCTCTCTTCATCCAGTTGTCTTTCTTCATCTTCAATCTCGCTTTTTCTCTCCTTTGCACGTTTATTAAATCTCTTTCTCTCCCCATCAGCTCTCCTCTGTACATAGTTGGTTTAAGTGGTTAATCAGATCTATCATCTGATTGGTTGAGATTACGTTCTATCTGTGATGTCCTTAGGGAACCCATGGTTCATTCCCTAATTTCCCTTAGAGGAAATGAGAAATGGATGGAGTGAGAGAGAGAGAGAGAGAGAGAGAGAGAGAGAGAGAGAGAGAGAGAGAGAAGAGAGAGAGAGGGAGGGAATGAGGGAGGGGGAGACAGAAGGTTAAACACTGTTTTACTCCGTTTTCCACTGATTTAGGAGTAAGCAGGCAGCTCAAATTTGGCTGAAACACTTCAATATTGTGGTAGAGGCTAGAGAGAGAGACGGGGTGAGAGAGATAGAGAGAGAGATGGGGTGAGAGAGATAGAGAGAGAGACGGGTGAGAGAGATAGAGAGAGAGACGGGGTGAGGGAGAGAGAGAGACGGGTGAGAGAGAGAAAGGGTGAGATAGAGAGAGAGATGGGTGAGAGAGAGACGGGGTGAGAGAGATAGAGAGAGACGGGGTGAGAGAGATAGAGAGAGACGGGTGAGAGAGAGAGAGAGACGGGGTGAGAGAGAGACGGGGTGAGAGAGATAGAGAGAGACTGGGTGAGAGAGAGAGAGAGACGGGTGAGAGAGAGACGGGGTGAGAGAGATAGAGAGAGACAGGTGAGAGAGATAGAGAGAGATGGGTGAGAGAGAGACAGGGTGAGAGAGAGAGAGAGACGGGTGAGAGAGAAATGGTGAGATAGAGAGAGAGAGAGACGGGGTGAGAGAGATAGAGAGAGACGGGTGAGAGAGAGACAGGGTGAGAGAGATAGAGAGAGACGGGGTGAGAGAGATAGAGAGAGACGGGTGAGAGAGAGAAAGGGTGAGATAGAGAGAGAGTCAGGGTGAGAAAGAGAGAGACGGGGGGAGAGAGAAGGGAGGTAAATGTACATGTGTTCTGTATTATTTCTCTGTACCACTGTCCCCCCTCTCTCTCTTTCCCTCTCTCTCTCTCTTTTCCTCTCTCTCTCTTTTTTCCTCTCTCTCTCTCTCTTTTCCTCTCTCTCTCTCAGCATGATGACCGTTAATTGCTTTGTCTGTCATCTGAAAAATTAATGAAACACTTCTCCATTTCCCTTCTCTACAGAGGCACACAAATACTTATCTTGTTTCTACACTCTCTCCCTCTTTCTGTCTTTTTCTGTCTTTCTCGCTCTACACACCCTGTCTCCCTGTAATACACTCATATAGCTGCAGACCCGAGGCGGGACCAAAAAGTAAAATATAGAAACCCGTTTCGAATTGGACCTGGGGCTTTCCTATTGAGACCTATTCCGAACGGATCCGGGGAAAACTAAACCTGTTCTGTATAGACCTGGTAGGATCCAGACTCGGTCCAATCCGAGTGAGGGAAGCAGCAGAAAATTGCATTTTTAAGCTAATTTTAAGTTAAAGAGAAGTGACTTTCTAGCAGAGGCCGTGCTGTGTGTGTACGCTACTGTTACCGAGTGACACGGAACAGGGAATAGGGAGGGAGAGATGAGAGACAGCAACCAACCAAGCCGAGTTGCGCTATAGTCGACTAAAACCTGCCATAGCTCGATTATTTATCATTCAACATGATTACGTAGTACCTGTCTTTGCTGCTTTAAACCGGGAGAAGCTAGTTATGCTACCTAGCTAGCAGCTAGCTAGGCTAATTGATGCTACATTATCTTTCTCTTCCTACATTTACAAAGAACAACAACTGACTCATTCAGAATATGAAGTAGCAGCCTACCTGTTGGCTCGGGGTCGCTGTAACCTATCCTTTAACTTTTAATTACATCATTTTAATTCCCTTTTTCAGTAATTAGATATCTCCTCATTTCTGCCCCACCTGTGGAAGCTTTATGACTGCAGCCTATTGCCACTTTGGTGACTTATGATTGGCCAACAACAACATGTTTACGTACACCCCTCTCGTGAAAAGCAAAGAGCAGCAGCGTAAATGATCAACTTCTCTCTCTCTCGCTCGCTCTCTCTACTACAGCAGTTGTGTTCGGATCTGTATGGGTCGTTCCAAACAAGTCAGTTGAAATTACATGTGAGACCCGTGACAATAAGATCCGACCTAGACCCGTCACATTATTTAGAATTCTGGATCCGGACCTGCTTGGGTCCCGGATCAGGTCTCGGGTATTCAGGTACAGGTGGATCCATGAAGACCTCTAGTGCAGACACACTCTAAATGCCTCTATGCTCTCTATATAACACACACACACACCACACATAAACACAACACCCAATCCTACTTCAACCCTGCTGCTGTGCACCTGTCCTGGACTGTCTGTTGTACAAGGTCAGAATACTGACAATGTTTTACACACACACACACACACACACACACACACACACACACACACACACACACACACACACACACACACACACACACACACACACACACACACACACACACACACACTCACACACACCACACACACCACACACACACACACACACGCACACACGCACACACGCATACCCTTAGTTGCCTTTGTAGTGTGTATGCAGGAGGCAGGGGGTTAGATAGTAGTAGAACTGTGGTTTGATGCAGTGTATGAAGTGTGCATCTCAATGCTGCCCTGTTTGCTCCAGAACAACACTAATTACTGCCTCATTAACCTCTGATGGAGGTGCTGCTCTCCGCTGCTGTGGGCGTGTGGTGTCACCTCCTCAGGGAGAAGTCCATTTAGCTGTAATCCTATGTCTACTGTATGGTAATGATGCTCCATGTCAACCATCCCTCTCTCCCTCCCTCCCTCGCTGCCCAGACACACAGAGGGGAATCTTCAAAAGCACCGCATTCACATTGTGTGCTGGTTGCAATGTGCCCTTGCGCTATGTCTTTCAGCAGTAAAGTGACAATGAGCAGGGAACACCTTCAAGAAAAGAGAACAATTCCACACTATTGTATTCACATATAAATACGTTGAGAGGAGAGAGCCATTGTTTCAGTTCATACTCACAGGCACACATAAACACACACACACACACAACCGGCGCCGACAGAGATGGCCGCCTCGCTTCGCGTTCTTAGGAAACTATGCAGTATTTTGTTTTTTTAATGTATTATTTCTTATACTTTTACCCCAGGAAATCTTAAGTCTTATTACATACAGCCAGGAAGAACTATTGATATAAGAGTAACATCAACTTACCAACATTACAACCAGGAAAACGACTTTCCCAAAGCGGATCCTCTGTTTGGACCACCACCCAGGACAATGGATTGGATCCCAGTAGGCGACCCAAAACAACGGCGCCGCAGAAGGGGCAGACGGAGCGGTCTTCTGGTCAGGCTCCGTAGACGGGCACATCGCTCACCGCTCCCGAGTATACTACTCGCCAATGTCCAGTCCCTTGACAACAAGGTAGACAAAATTCGAGCAAGGGTTGCCTTCCAGAGAGACATCAGAGACTGTAATGTTCTTTGTTTCACGGAAACATGGCTCACTCGAGACACACTATCGGAGTCGGTACATCTCTCTGGTAAGAAGAAGGGCGGGGGGTATGCCTTATGATTAATGAGACATGGTGTGATCATAACAACATACAGGAACTCAAGTCCTTTTCCTCACCTGACCTAGAATTCCTTATAATCACATGTCGACCGCATTATCTACCAAGAGAATTCGATTATAATCACAGCCGTATATATGCCACCCAAGCAGACACATCGATGGCCCTGAATGAACTTCATTGGACTCTATGTAAACTGGAAACCACATTTCCTGAGGCTGCATTCATTGTAGCTGGTGATTTTAACAAGGCTAATCTGAAAACAAGACTCCCTAAATTTTATCAGCACATCGAATGCGCTACCCGGGCAGAAAAAATCCTGGACCATTGTTACTCTAACTTCTGCGACGCATACAAAGCCCTGCCCCGCCCTCCTTTCTGAAAATCTGACCACAACTCCATTTTGTTGCTCCCAGCCTATAGACTAAAACAGGAAACGCCCATGCTCAGGTCTGTTCAACGCTGGACCGATCTGATTCCACGCTTCAAGATTGCTTAGATCACGGGATATGTTCTGCATAGCATCGGACAATAACATTGATGAATTCGCTGATTCGGTAATTGAGTTCATTAGCAAGCGCATTGGTGATGTTGTACCCACAGCAACTATTAAAACCTTCCCCAAACCGTTGATTGATGGCAGCATTCGTGCAAAACTGAAAGCGCAAACCACTGCTTTTAATCAGGGCAAGGCGACGGGAAACATAACCGAATACGAACAGTGTAGCTAATCAAACAAGCTAAGTGTCAGTATAGAGGCAATGTTGAGTCGCAATTCAACGGCTCAGACACGAGAGGTATGTGGCAGGGTCTACAGTCAATCATGGACTACAAAAAGAAAACCAGCCCCGCGGCGGACCACGATGTCCTGCTCCCAGACAAACTAAACAACTTCTTTGAGGACAATACAGTGCCAAAGACACGGCCCGCTACCAAAACCTGTGGACTCTCCTTCACTGCAGCCAACATGAGTAAAGCATTTAAATGTGTTAACCCTCGCAAGGCTTCCGACCCAGACAGCATCCCCGGCCGCTTCCTCAGAGCATGTGCAGACCAGCTGGCTGGTGTGTTTACGGACATATTCAATCAATCCTTATCCCAGTCTGCTGTTCCCACATGCTTCAAGAGGGCCACCATTGTTCCAGTTCCCAAGAAAGCTAAGGTAACTGAGCTAAATGACTCATAGCACTCACCGTAGCACTCACCTCCATCATCATGAAGTGCTTTGAGAGACTAGTCAAGGATCATATCACCTCCACCCTACCTGACACCCTAGACCCACTCCAATTTGCCAAATCAAATCAAATCAAATTTATTTATATAGCCCTTCGTACATCAGCTGATATCTCAAAGTGCTGTACAGAGACCCAGCCTAAAACCCCAAACAGCAAGCAATGCAGGTGTAGAAGCACGGTGGCTAGGAAAAACTCCCTAGAAAGGCCAAAACCTAGAAAGAAACCTAGAGAGGAACCAGGCTATGTGGGGTAGCCAGTCCTCTTCTGGCTGTGCCGGGTGGAGATTATAACAGAACATGGCCAAGATGTTCAAATGTTCATAAATGACTAGCATGGTCGTATAATAGTAAGGCAGAACAGTTGAAACTGGAGCAGCAGCACGGTCAGATGGACTGGGGACAGCAAGGAGTCATCATGTCAGGTAGTCCTGGGGCATGGTCCTAGGGCTCAGGTCAGTTAAAACTGGAGCAGCAGCACGGCCAGGTGGACTGGGGACAGCAAGGAGTCATCATGTCAGGTAGTCCTGGGGCATGGTCCTAGGGCTGAGGTCCTCCGAGAGAGAGAAAGAAAGAGAGAAGGAGAGAATTAGAGAACGCACACTGAGATTCACACAGGACACCGAATAGGACAGGAGAAGTACTCCAGATATAACAAACTGACCCTAGCCCCCCGACACATAAACTACTGTAGCATAAATACTGGAGGCTGAGACAGGAGGGGTCAGGAGACACTGTGGCCCCATCCGAGGACACCCCCGGACAGGGCCAAACAGGAAGGATATAACCCCACCCACTTTGCCAAAGCCCCCACACCACTAGACGGATATCTTCAACCACCAACTTACCATCCTGAGACAAGGCTGAGTATAGCCCACAAAGATCTCCGCCATGGCACAACCCAAGGGGGGCGCCAACCCAGACAGGATGACCACATCAGTGAATCAACCCACTCAGGTGACGCACCCCTTCCAGGGACGGCATGAGAGAGCCCCAGTAAGCCAGTGACTCAGCCCCTGTAATAGGGTTAGAGGCAGAGAATCCCAGTGGAAAGAGGGGAACCGGCCAGGCAGAGACAGCAAGGGCGGTTCGTTGCTCCAGAGCCTTTCCGTTCACCTTCCCACTCCTGGGCCAGACTACACTCAATCATATGACCCACTGAAGAGATGAGTCTTCAGTAAAGACTTAAAGGTTGAGACCGAGTTTGCGTCTCTGACATGGGTAGGCAGACCGTTCCATAAAAATGGAGCTCTATAGGAGAAAGCCCTGCCTCCAGCTGTTTGCTTAGAAATTCTAGGGACAATTAGGAGGCCTGCGTCTTGTGACCGTAGCGTACGTGTAGGTATGTACGGCAGGGCCAATTCAGAGAGATAGGTAGGAGCAAGCCCATGTAATGCTTTGTAGGTTAGCAGTAAAACCTTGAAATCAGCCCTTGCTTTGACAGGAAGCCAGTGTAGGGAGGCTTGCACTGGAGTAATATGATCATTTTTTGGGGGGTTCTAATCAGGATTCTAGCAGCCGTATTTAGCACCAACTGAAGTTTATTTAGTGCTTTATCCAGGTAGCCGGAAAGTAGAGCATTGCAGTAGTCTAACCTAGAAGTGACAAAAGCATGGATTCATTTTTCTGCATCATTTTTGGACAGAAAGTTTCTGATTTTTGCAATGTTACGTAGATGGAAAAAAGCTGTTCTTGAAATGGTCTTGATATGTTCTTCAAAAGAGAGGGTCCAGAGTAACGCCGAGGTCCTTCACAGTTTTATTTGAGACGACTGTACAACCATTAAGATTAATTGTCAGATTCAACAGAAGAGCTCTTTGTTTCTTGGGACCTAGAACAAGCATCTCTGTTTTGTCCGAGTTTAAAAGTAGAAAGTTTGCAGCCATCCACTTCCTTATGTCTGAAACACATGCTTCTAGCAAGGGCAATTTTGGGGCTTCACCATGTTTCATTGAAATGTACAGCTGTGTGTCATCCACATAGCAGTGAAAGTTAACATTATGTTTTCGAATAACATCCCCAAGAGGTAAAATATATAGTGAAAACAATAGTGGTCCTAAAACGGAACCTTGAGGAACACCGAAATTTACAGTTGATTTGTCAGAGGACAAACCATTCACAGAGACAAACTGATATCTTTCCGACAGATAAGATCTAAACCAGGCCGAACTTGTCCGTGTAGACCAATTTGGGTTTCCAATCTCTCCAAAAGAATGTGGTGATCGATGGTATCAAAAGCAGCACTAAGGTCTAGGAGCACGAGGACAGATGCAGAGCCTCGGTCCGATGCCATTAAATGGTAATTTACCACCTTCACAAGTGCCGTCGCAGTGCTATGATGGGGTCTAAAACCAGACTGAAGCATTTCGTATACATTGTTTGTCTTCAGGAAGGCAGTAAGTTGCTGCGCAACAGCCTTTTCTAAAATTTTTGAGAGGAATGGAAGATTCGATATAGGCCGATAGTTTTTTATATTTTCTGGGTCAAGGTTTGGCTTTTTCAAGAGAGGCTTTATTACTGCCACTTTTAGTGAGTTTGGTACACATCTGGTGGATAGAAAGCCGTTTATTATGTTCAACATAGGAGGGCCAAGCATAGGAAGCAGCTCTTTCAGTAGTTTAGTTGGAATAGGGTCCAGTATGCAGCTTGAAGGTTTAGAGGCCATGATTATTTTCATCATTGTGTCAAGAGATATAGTACTAAAACACTTGAGCGTCTCTCTTGATCCTAGGTCCTGGGAGAGTTGTGCAGACTCAGGACAACTGAACTTTGAAGGAATACGCAGATTTAAAGAGGAGTCCGTAATTTGCTTTCTAATAATCATAATCTTTTCCTCAAAGAAGTTCATGAATTTATCACTGCTAAAGTGAAAGTCATCCTCTCTTGGGGAATGCTGCTTTTTAGTTAGCTTTGCGACAGTATCAAAAAGGAATTTCGGATTGTTCTTATTTGCCTCAATTAAGTTAGAAAAATAGGATGATCGAGCAGCAGTAAGGGCTCTTTGGTACTGCACGGTACTGTCTTTCCAAGCTAGGTCCACAGACGACGCAATCACAATCACACTGCACACTGCCCTAACCCATCTGGACAAGAGGAATACCTATGTAAGAATGCTGTTCATCGACTACAGCTCAGCATTTAACACCATAGTACCCTCCAAACTCGTCATCAAGCTCGAGACCCTGGGTCTCGACCCCGCCCTGTGCAACTGGGTCCTGGACCTCCTGACGGGCCGCCCCCCCCAGGTGGTGAGGGTAGGAAACAACATCTCCACCCCGCTGATCCTCCTCCTCCCTATCCACATCGATGGAACAGTAGTGGAGAAGGTGGAAAGTTCCTCGGCGTAAACATCACAGACAAACTGAAATGGTCCACCCACACAGACAGCGTGGTGAAGAAGGCGCAACAGCGCCTCTTAACCTCAGGAGGCTGAAGAAATTCAGCTTGTCACCAAAAACACTCACAAACTTTTACAGATGCACAATCAAGAGCATCCTGTCAGGCTGTATCACCGCCTGGTACAGCAACTGCTCTGTCCACAACTGTAAGGCTCTCCAGAGGGTAGTGAGGTCTGCACAATGCATCACCAGGGGCAAACTACCTGCCCTCCAGGACACCTACACCACCCGATGTCACAGGAAGGCCATAAAGATCATCAAGGACAACAACCACCCGAGCCACTGCCTGTTCACCCCGCTATCATCCAGAAGGCGATGTCAGTACAGGTGCATGAAAGCTGGAACCGAGAGACTGAAAAACAGCTTTTATCTCAAGGCCATCAGACTGTTAAACAGAAATCACTAACATTGAGTGGCTGCTGCCGACATACTGACTCAAATCTCTAGCCACTTTAATAATTAATCATTTGGTGTAATAAATGTATCACTAGTCACTTTAAACTATGCCACCACGCACGCACGCACGCACACACACACACACACACACACACACACACACACACACACACACACACACACACACACACACACACACACACACACACACACACAAAGCGTTATAGATAGGGGACACTTTCAACAATAGCACTGCCTTGTTTAGAATGGCCATGGAGATACAGGGAGTTAGTATAAGTGAGGGGTGTTGACTGTGTCACTGTATGTGCCAGCTGGTTATATTTAGCTCCTTATCTCCCAGACGGACTCTCTGTGCACACAGTCGCCTAGCAGAGCTGACTGTTCTGAGGAGAACAGCAGGAGATGGGGAGCAGGAGGGGGAAAGGGAGATTGGGAGCGGGAGACTGGGAGTGGGAGACTGGGAGCAGGAGACTGGGAGCAGGAGACTGGGAGCAGGAGACTGGGAGCGGGAGCCTGGGAGCAGGAGACTGGGAGCAGGAGGGGCCCTGGAGACTGGGAGCAGGAGGGGAGCGGGAGACTGGGAGCGGGAGACTGGGAGCAGGAGGGGAGCGGGAGACTGGGAGCAGGAGGGGAGCGGGAGACTGGGAGCAGGAGACTGGGAGCAGGAGACTGGGAGAGCGGGTGACTGGGAGGAGGAGACTGGGAGCAGGAGGGGAGCGGGAGACTGGGAGCAGGAGACTGGGAGCAGGAGACTGGGAGCGGGAGACTGGGAGCAGGAGACTGGGAGCAGGAGACTGGGAGAAGGGGGAGACTGGGAGCAGGAGACTGGGAGCAGGAGGGGAGCGGGAGACTGGGAGCAGGAGACAGGGAGCAGGAGACTGGGAGCAGGAGGGGAGCGGGAGACTGGGAGCAGGAGACTGGGAGCAGGAGACTGGGAGCGGGAGACTGGGAGCAGAGGGGAGCGGGAGACTGGGAGCAGGAGGGGAGTGGGAGACTGGGAGCAGGAGACTGGGAGGCGGGAGTCTGGGAGCAGGAGACTGGGAGCGGGAGACTGGGAGCAGGAGGGGGAGCGGGAGACTAGGAGCAGGAGGGGAGCGGGAGACTGGGAGCAGGAGACTGGGAGCAGGAGACTGGGAGCGGGAGACTGGGAGCAGGAGACTGGGAGTGGGAGGGGAGCAGGAGACTGGGAGCAGGAGACAGGGAGCGGGAGACTGGGAGCGGGAGACTGGGAGCAGGAGACTGGGAGCAGGAGACTGGGAGCGGGAGACTGGGAGCGGGAGGAGACTGGGAGCAGGAGACTGGGAGCAGGAGACTGGGAGCAGGAGACTGGGAGCAGGAGACTGGGAGCGGGAGACTGGGAGCAGGAGACTGGGAGCAGGAGACTGGGAGCGGGCGACTGGGAGTTGGAGACTGGGAGCAGGAGACTGGGAGCGGGCGACTGGGAGTTGGAGACTGGGAGCAGGAGACTGGGAGCGGGCGACTGGGAGTTGGAGACTGGGAGCAGGAGACTGGGAGCAGGAGACTGGGAGCAGGAGACTGGGAGCAGGAGACTGGGAGCGGGCGACTGGGAGTTGGAGACTGGGAGCAGGAGACTGGGAGCGGGCGACTGGGAGTTGGAGACTGGGAGCAGGAGACTGGGAGTTGGAGACTGGGAGCAGGAGACTGGGAGCAGGAGACTGGGAGCAGGAGACTGGGAGCAGGAGACTGGGAGCGGGTGACTGGGAGTCGGAGACTGGGAGCAGGAGACTGGGAGTTGGAGACTGGGAGTTGGAGACTGGGAGCGGGAGACTGGGGAGCGGGAGACTGGGAGCGGGAGACTGGGAGCAGGAGACTGGGAGCGGGAGACTGGGAGCGGGAGACTGGGAGCAGGAGACTGGGAGCGGGAGACTGGGAGCAGGAGACTGGGAGCGGGAGACTGGGAGCGGGAGACTGGGAGCAGGAGACTGGGAGCAGGAGACTGGGAGCGGGAGACTGGGAGCGGGAGACTGGGAGCAGGAGACTGGGAGCAGGAGACTGGGAGCGGGAGACTGGGAGCAGGAGACTGGGAGCAGGAGGCTGGGAGCGGAAGGGGAGCAGGGGACTGGGAGCAGGAGACTGGGAGCAGGAGACTGGGAGCAGGAGACTGGGAGCGGGCGACTGGGAGTTGGAGACTGGGAGCAGGAGACTGGGAGCGGGAGACTGGGAGCGGGAGACTGGGAGCGGGAGACTGGGAGCAGGAGACTGGGAGCAGGAGACTGGGAGCGGGAGACTGGGAGCAGGAGACTGGGAGCAGGAGGCTGGGGAGCGGAAGGGACTGGGCAGGGAGACTGGGAGGGGACTGGGAGCAGGAGACTGGGAGCAGGAGGCTGGGAGCGGAAGGACTGGGAGCAGGGGACTGGGAGCAGGAGACTGGGAGCAGGAGACTGGGAGCAGGAGACTGGGGAGACTGGGAGCGGGAGACTGGGAGTTGGAGACTGGGAGCAGGAGACTGGGAGCGGGAGACTGGGAGCGGGAGACTGGGAGACGGGAGACTGGGAGCAGGAGACTGGGAGCAGGAGACTGGGAGCGGGAGACTGGGAGCAGGAGACTGGGAGCAGGAGGCTGGGAGCGGGGACTGGGAGTTGGAGACTGGGAGCAGGGGACTGGGAGCAGGAGACTGGGAGCAGGAGACTGGGAGCAGGAGACTGGGAGCGGGCGACTGGGAGTTGGAGACTGGGAGCAGGAGACTGGGAGACTGGGGCGACTGGGAGTTGGAGACTGGGAGCAGGAGACTGGGAGTTGGAGACTGGGAGCAGGAGACTGGGAGCAGGAGACTGGGAGCAGGAGACTGGGAGCAGGAGACTGGGAGCAGGAGACTGGGAGCTGGGGCGACTGGGAGTCGGAGACTGGGAGCAGGAGACTGGGAGTTGGAGACTGGGAGTTGGAGACTGGGAGCGGGAGACTGGGAGCGGGAGACTGGGAGCGGGAGACTGGGAGCGGGAGACTGGGAGCAGGAGACTGGGAGCAGGAGGCTGGGAGCGGAACTGGGAGCAGGGGACTGGGAGCAGGAGACTGGGAGCAGGAGACTGGGAGCAGGAGACTGGGAGCAGGAGACTGGGAGCAGGAGACTGGGAGCGGGAGACTGGGAGCAGGAGACTGGGGAGCGGGAGACTGGGAGCAGGAGACTGGGAGCGGGAGACTGGGAGCAGGAGACTGGGAGCGGGAGACTGGGAGCAGGAGACTGGGAGCGGGAGACTGGGCAGGCACTGGGGAGGGAGACTGGGAGGGAGACTGGGAGCGGGAGACTGGGAGCAGGACACTGGGAGCAGGAGACTGGGAGCGGGAGACTGGGAGCGGGAGACTGGGAGCGGGAGACTGGGAGCTGGGGAGACTGGGAGCAGGAGACTGGGAGTTGGAGACTGGGAGCGGGAGACTGGGAGTTGGAGACTGGGAGCAGGAGACTGGGAGTTGGAGACTGGGAGCGGGAGACTGGGAGCGGGAGACTGGGAGCGGGAGACTGGGAGCGGGAGACTGGGAGCAGGAGACTGGGAGTTGGAGACTGGGAGCAGGAGACTGGGAGTTGGAGACTGGGAGCGGGAGACTGGGAGCGGGAGACTGGGAGCAGGAGACTGGGAGCAGGAGACTGGGAGCAGCAGACTGGGAGTTGGAGACTGGGAGCAGGAGACTGGGAGCAGGAGACTGGGAGTTGGAGACTGGGAGCGGGAGACTTGAGCTGCTGCCGCCATTCTGTGTCTGGTACAGTGGAGGAACATGGTGGGGTCTGATCTGTATGACTCTTCTGCCCAACCTCTGCTTGCATCACAACATTGATCTCCTCTTTCTTTCTTTCTTTCTTTCTTTCTTTCTTTCTTTCTTTCTTTCTTTCTTTCTTTCTTTCTTTCTTTCTTTCTTTCTTTCTTTCTCCTCCCTTCTCTTTATTCACCCTTCTTCTGTTCTCGTGTTTTGAGAGACAGAATGAGGTAACAGAGTTTTGATGAAAGCAGATTTTCTCTGCACTCTGCTGTGTGCCTTGTTTCAAAGGCGTGTGATAGTACTGCTGGCTACATTACATCAGACTATGTCTCTCAAGCTCCTGCCTGGATGGGGACGCTGGGAAGAACAGAGAGAGAGGGTAGGAAAGAGGGGTAGAGAGGGGGAGGAAGGAAGAAAAAAGGAGGGAGAGGGAAGGGGAGTTCAGTTCAGTTCTAGTGCTGGACAGAGTGTGTGGCTGCTCTAACAGTTCTAGGGCTGGACAGAGTGTGTGGCTGCTTTAACATTTCTAGTGCTGGACAGAGTGTGTGGCTGCTCTAACAGTTCTAGTGCTGGACAGAGTGTGTGGCTGCTTTAACAGTTCTAGGGCTGGACAGAGTGTGTGGCTGCTCTAACAGTTCTAGTGCTGGACAGAGTGTGTGGCTGCTTTAACAGTTCTAGGGCTGGACAGAGTGTGTGGCTGCTTTAACAGTTCTAGGGCTGGACAGAGTGTGTGGCTGCTTTAACAGTTCTAGGGCTGGACAGAGTGTGTGGCTGCTTTAACAGTTCTAGGGCTGGACAGAGTGTGTGGCTGCTTTAACAGTTCTAGGGCTGGACAGAGTGTGTGGCTGCTCTAACAGTTCTAGGGCTGGACAGAGTGTGTGGCTGCTTTAACAGTTCTAGGGCTGGACAGAGTGTGTGGCTGCTTTAACAGTTCTAGGGCTGGACAGAGTGTGTGGCTGCTCTAACAGTTCTAGGGCTGGACAGAGTGTGTGGCTGCTCTAACAGTTCTAGGGCTGGACAGAGTGTGTGGCTGCTTTAACAGTTCTAGGGCTGGACAGAGTGTGTGGCTGCTCTAACAGTTCTAGGGCTGGACAGAGTGTGTGGCTGCTCTAACAGTTCTAGGGCTGGACAGAGTGTGTGGCTGCTCTAACATTTCTAGGGCTGGACAGAGTGTGTGGCTGCTCTAACAGTTCTAGGGCTGGACAGAGTGTGTGGCTGCTCTAACAGTTCTAGGGCTGGACAGAGTGTGTGTGAGGTGTGTTTGGTGGTGGTGGAGATTTTTAGGCCACTGTTCATCTGTGGAGGTCAGTCGGTCTGTCTCATTCATGTGGATCAGCGTGTGTAGCTGGTGTGAGCAGGGTTCATCTTTAGAGCTTGTTCTTCTGTGTGGGCCAGTTACTCCACCCTATGCCAGAGTACAGCCCTGCTGCTACACACACACTGGGAGGGAGGAGATAACTCTTCCTGCTCACCACACACACACACACCTGCGTACACACATACACAGACATATACACACACTTAAATTCACACACACACAGAAATACACGCACACACACACATAAATACGCACACACACACATAAATACACACACGCACACACATAAATACACATACACACACACGCATACTCGCACGCACGCACGCACACACACACAGACACACACACACACAGACACACACACACACACACACACACACACCACAAACACAGGGAGGTAAAAGTTATACTTCCACATACTATCAGTCTCATACCCATACCCCAACATCTCCCCTCTCTCTGTCTATCAATCTCATACCCATACCCCCACATCTCCCCTCTCTCTGTCTATCAGTCTCATACCCCCACATCTCCTCTCTCTCTCTGTCTATCAGTCTCTACCCATACCCCCACATCTCCCCTCTCTCTGTCTATCAGTCTCATACCCATACCCCCACATCTCCCCTCTCTCTGTCTATCAATCTCATACCCATACCCCCACATCTCCTCTCCCTCTGTCTATCAGTCTCATACCCATACCCCCACATCTCCCCTCTCTCTGTCTATCAGTCTCATACCCATACCCCCACATCTCCCTCTCTCTCTCTGTCTATCAGTCTCATACCCCCACATCTCCCCTCTCTCTGTCTATCAGTCTCATACCCATACCCCCACATCTCCCTCTCTCTCTGTCTATCAGTCTCATACCCATACCCCCACATCTCCCCTCTCTCTGTCTATCAGTCTCATACCCATACCCCCACATCTCCCCTCTCTCTGTCTATCAGTCTCATACCCATACCCCCACATCTCCCCTCTCTCTGTCTATCAGTCTCATACCCATACCCCCACATCTCCACTCTCTCTCTGTCTATCAGTCTCATACCCATGCCCCCACATCTCCCCTCTCTCTGTCTATCAGTCTCATACCCATACCCCCACATCTCCCTCTCTCTCTGTCTATCAGTCTCATACCCATACCCCCACATCTCCCCTCTCTCTGTCTATCAGTCTCATACCCATACCCCCCATCTCCCCTCTCTCTCTGTCTATCAGTCTCATACCCATACCCCCACATCTCCCTCTCTCTCTGTCTATCAGTCTCATACCCATACCCCCACATCTCCTCTCTCTCTGTCTATCAGTCTCATACCCATACCCCCACATCTCCCCCCCTATCAGTCCCCCACATCTCCTCTCTCTCTGTCTATCAGTCTCATACCCATACCCCCACATCTCCC